>NW_027466458.1:600000-1080000 GCF_050575085.1 Anarhichas minor
CGTGTCACATTTTTCAAACTCTTAAAGAGCTTTTTAATGCAGAGTTCAAATGCAAACCGCTATAAATAAATAAAAGACATTTGGCTGGCAAAATCAGGTCCTAGAGTTTGTGGTTGGAATAAATATCCTCTCTACACAAACACTCACAGAGTTGATGAGCCTCTCCGTCTCCATGGAGCCGCTGAATCGGAACAGGATACCCTTCACTAAGTCAAGCCTGGACAAGAAGCGAATCAACCAGTTCAGGAGTAAGTCCATAATACACACACGCTCACAGTTCAGGCTCAAGACACACAAATACAGCAGGAGGGTTTATCTGTACTCGGCAGTAATCTCAGCAAGAGATGTTTATCACTTTACCCTAATATTTTTGTTCCGATGGCAGAAGCCAAGGCCAGCCCAGCGAAGATAAGGAAAGCTACCAAGATCGCTGTGTGGAGAGAGAGAGAGAGAGAGAGAGAGAGAGAGAGAGAGGATCCTTATCTGAACGTGCCACGTTGTTTGTACAGCATGACAGGGATGAATATGGCATAACAACACTCCAGACATGTGCACGTCATACAAGCGTATGTGTGAGACTCACGTATGTAGCCGTTGACGGGGTCCGCATCAGTCACGACGGAGCAGTTGACCACTGAGGAGTTGTTCAGATTCTTCACCCACAGAGAGTAGTTCCCGTGCTCCCCAAAGTGGAATGGAACCCTGAAGTGGAAAATGATGCATAATACCAACCAGACCGACTGATATGTACGTATATATGCTCAGGGTCATTCCATGGATCCGTCATTCTATATATGTAGATTGTCATTTAACAATGTTTTGATAACACGATGGTTAGTTCATGCACTCCGTGAAATGTGGAAGAAATGATACTGTTTGTCAAATACATCATTAATCAATCAGTCAAGTTTAACTTGTATAGCTCTTTTCAAAACAAATCAAATAGAATTCAAAGTGACACAAACAAACAGGAAGTCAAATAAAACAAGACTAAAGGGAGAGAAGATGAAGAGACTAATGCACATCAACTTAAGTTAAGAAAATAATAAAAAATAAAATACAACACTGAATTAATGGACCATAGTAATACGGTAAAAAGATGATAAAGTAAAATTAGAGTGAAATAAAATAAGAAATAAAATATGTATAAAACAGCCTAAAAAACACTGGATAAAATCAGATTAAATAATAACAAATAATAATAATAAAAAACATAATATTATAAAAGACTTGATAAAAGGCAATAAATGAAAAAATGTCCAATGAAATATTACATTTAAGATGTGCAGGTGCATCTCAGCTGTGAAGTGGAACTGTGAAGAATCTGTGAAGACCCTCGAATGTTATATTCATCTATAATCAGCTCAGCTATGTTATGTCCATGAGGCCATAAATCCCATTAGAATCATATAAGATATTCAATCCCCCTGAAATAATACCTGTTTAGTAACATATAAAACTAAGAAATGTGTTACAATGTATTTTATAAAACACATTTAGGCTCATTTATAGATGTACTGTAAATCACTTTAAGAATGGATTTCAAGGTAAAGAATCGTTTACACTGTATATGTTTTACCATATTGCCAGTTCTGGTGTTTGTGAAGCACGTCTGTGTTCTTTTACTCACGTGCAGAGCTCCAGGTTGCTAGAGGTTCTGTTGAGCTGTAGTGTGATTTCATGCTGTGTGCTCACAACGAAGTTTGCCGAACTGGGCTGGCCAGGACCGGGCCCTGCGGGTAGCACCCCCAGCTGCTGGTACAAACACTAGCAGACAGGGACACGATGGGTCCAGATCAGAACACCATCCTCATCTGAAACAAGTCTCATAGCTACACGATCAACTGCAGGAGAATATCTGGTACACGTGTGTGTGTGTGTGTGTGTGTGTGTGTGTGTGTGTGTGTGTGTGTGTGTGTGTGTGTGTGTGTGTGTGAGCGCCTACCTGATAGCATCGCTCTGACACCCAGGACACCACCACGTCACTGTCCAGCTCATTGTTGACTGTCAGAATCGCCTCATCCATCTTCAGGGATATGTGCTTTTTATGAGAGAGGCCAGCTGGAGTAAGAAATAGCAGCATTAGTTGAAATCTTCTTTTTTTTTTCCAAATGCAGAACAGATGCAACAGCATCAAGTGTAGCTGACCACACCCAACTGTGTGAAGCCACTGTTCACTGAACACACCGTGTGATCATTATTCATATGAACCAGAAACCACTTGCAATACATTTGGCATTGCAAAAGTTAGAACCAGGGTGCACATGCGCACAATAATCCACAGTTTCCCTGACTCCATATTGACCTACATCTCGTACAAGTCAGAGAAATCATGCAGTGAAGGTGTTACTTTTTAAAAACCTTAACAGAGGCTACAGCTGCGCAGCTAGCTTTCTGTACTTACCTCTAACCTATGGTTCACTGCTACCCTTATGGACGAGAAGCCTATTCCATACCAGAGACAGGGTTAGCTAGCTGGGTAGGCAGAGGGACGAAGAAAAAACCTGCCCAGTCTGCCCAAGCTACAGCCAGTCAGCTAACGTTGCTGCCTTGAATAGCAAAGCATGTGAGAGGGCTGAAGTTATGACTGCACAGCCCCCGTGGTCACATGCTGTATTAATCAGTAAACTACCCACCAAGAGGGAAGTTCAAACGACTGGAGCTCATTCTGGGACTGACAACTGTTCGTTTGGGTTGTAGCTGGTAGAGTTGCGTTACAGTTAGCTTCGAGCAAACCGGTTTTATGACTTAATAGTCAAATACTTAAGCGACGTATCTATCGTGGCGAAGCTCCACTTGGTTGATGAAAGGCGATTTAAACGCATAATGAGGTGACAGTAATGTCACATTGTGCTGGACATTAACGAACTAGGTAGCATGAATTAACTAGCTAGCTATAGCTAACCTAGCTACGAAGCAGTGTGCTGCTTTATTTTCCACTTGTCAACAGTCGTGTATACTTACAGGTAGATATTTCAGCTGTCAGCGGTACCACGCAAACAGCTACGACCAAAGCGAAGGCAGCGAGGGAAAACATATGTTTCTCTGGTTGTGTCATTTCTTTCTGGCTTGCAGGATTCGCCCCTATGACTCGAGATGTGCCTTGTGATTTCTTCTTCAGCTTCCCTTTTGCCATAACAGACGCCACTTCCGAGCCTTCCTTGTTTTGATATTGTAGTGGGAGCGATGAGGGTCAAAGTACATTATTAACGCAAACGTACCTGTCTGTCGCCCTCAACGGTTCACAGGTCACCACCTATGGCTCAAAATGCTCAATCCCACCACTAACGTTACATCTCCGAACTGCTACCATAACATATGAGATATGACCTAGTGTGTGTGATTTATGATAAACCAAATGTATCACAGAATCACTTTTAAGCAAGTGTCTCTAACTATACACACTCCTTTACTATGGTAAATTTGGCCCCAGTTAATACTATTAGAAAACCTTTGAGCCAGCTGTGTGTATCTTTAATTAAATGAATGTGATCCACATGTATGTCCGGAAAGATACAATGTTTGTCCGGGCTAAAACTGTTTTAACTATTTAAATCTTATTTTTAGAAATAAATATTTTTAGACTGCGCGGTCCCCATTCTCCAACTGTGCGTTAATTATGCGGCACTGGATGATGCAGAGAGTGGAAATGTTGGATTTACACGTTGATATTTGTTTTTGCCCTGGAGAAACACTTTATCTTTATAGACAGACAAACAAATCTGTCGATCACGGAAAATACACCCCGCTGTTGAATTAAAGCTATAATGATGCTGTGTTGAACTCTTCTCAATCCCCATCTTTAACCAGATAATCACCATGCTAGAGTTAAAGCCATCTTATTATCGAGTCGACTGACGCATGCGCATAGCGGTGTGATAGCAAGGACACCAAATCGATAATCGAGTGAATCAACCGTGCCTCCTCCTCGGTCACAATGGCTGATAAACCAAATGCTCAGAAAAGGTAAAAATAATGTTAGGCCATTAATGATGCATAACCGCTAAGTTTAAAGTTAATAATAAACAAAAAAGTGACTAAATGGTCACAATAAAGTAACTACGTACCTTGTTTAGACCGCTAGTGAATTGGCTAGCTAGCAACGTTAGCTAACATTTTCACCCTTATTTGTCTCTCATGTCCTCGGTCACTGTTTTACTTCTTTTTTTTACAGTGTCAAGATAGCTGCTGGAGCCGTAATTTGTGTTGAAAGTGAAATTCGAGGAGATGTCACCATAGGTAAAATGTTTCGCTTTGGGTCACTTCCAAGTAGTCACTGCTGACTTGACAAAACTTGCATTTCTTAACCTCCAATCGGATTAAACTCTGAACTAATTCTGCAGGTTTAACGTTACATTAGCTTAACCTAAGTCTTTGTTTTTTTTATGATCTGTGTTTCCTCAGGCCCACGGACAGTAGTCCACCCAAAAGCACGCATCATCGCAGAGGCAGGACCCATCGTGATTGGAGAAGGCAACTTGATCGAGGAGCAAGCTCTGATCATTAATGGGTACTCACGATTCCTTGTTCCTCTATGTGTAACACTGTTATGAGATGGGTACTCTTGGCACAGGGGCTGTCTCTGTTTTGAAATCACCTGTGACTGCGTCATGACAATAACAAACTTGTTTGTTCCACCCCACAGTTACCCAGAAAACATCACACCGGAGTCTGAGGTGGAACCAAAGACGATGACCATTGGCATGAACAACGTGTTTGAAGTTGGCTGTGGTATCCTTTTTGACTTGCCTGACCACTCTTATTCTAGAAGTCAAATGATTTCATATTGTGACCATTAACTATTATTTTAAAAATGCCTTAGCTGACAACTCACAGTATCACAAGCCCTGAAAATTGGAGACAACAACGTGATTGAATCCAAAGGTAGGATGTTTGTGTGTTTGTCATCTGCAGGACCGCTATGGGCATAAGCCTTCGGCCTCTATTGCTTTTTCATCTTTGTTTTTAACATTTGTAATAACTGCAGTGCATAGTTGTTTTTTATATCTGATCAAATAAGATCAATCTGCTCACCCTATTTCAAATCTCCTATTTTGTTGTCTAGCTGACGTTGGGAGGAATGTGATCCTCACCAGCGGCTGTATCATTGGAGCCTTCTGTCAGGTCAACACCTGTGAAGTCATACCAGAGAACACGGTCATCTACGGCTCTGGATGTATGAGGCGGGTTCAGACGGAGAGACCGCAGGTACCGTGGCGGTCCATTACATTTTGTGCTCCCAGGTGGACCAATTAAAATGTGTTTTCTTTTACTGAGGCCGTCAGAGAGGGGTTGATTTAACTCATTGGTAACTGGAGGCAGGAGCCTGAGGTGGTGTTTTGTAGTAGATTTCGCTGGCACACCTGTCTTAAATAACTTGACCGAGAGTTCATACTGTGTGTCTGTATCATGGTAAATCCCTGCTCTGATTGGTTACACATTTTGGTCATCTAAATAACGGCAGGACCGCCGCCGCTCATCCGATGGACTTCACCCTTGGCGGCTGTATCTCTCAGGAAAAAAGGAAGCGCAGCGTCGAGCGTGAAGTAGTTTGGACGAGCAGTTGCCAGTTTGGAATGGGCCCCGCACTAGTGTTTATATGATCAGAGCTTGCTCGTCTTCAAAGCACATCTTTCATGTCTGAGATGTTCCTACATATATAAATACTGCAATAGCACCCTGTGTGAAATACATAGTAAATGTGCTGCAGTAACATATTTACACTGCAGGTTCACATTAGGTTTTGGACATTCCTGCGTACATCTGCGAGTAAAGGAAAAAAATACAATCTCCGATGTGTAAAACCCCACTCATAAGTCCTCAGCTTATTAATGTCTGTTCTCACCTTCACAGCCTCAGACTCTTCAGCTGGACTTTCTGATGAAGATTTTGCCGAACTACCACCATCTGAAGAAAACGGTTAAAGCCGGCCACACTGCCAGCTAGAATGTAACTTAATGCTTCTGAAGTTGACTTGTAAATGATTGGCAGACCCATATTTAAATAGGTAATTCTGGAAGGAAGCGTAAATGTATATTATTATATAATATGTACCTAGCTTGTCACTTTCTGAGAAATATTTTCTACTCTAACCACAAAGCTTTTCATCTTCCTCTTCCTCTGCTCAGGCACCCTTTTCTATGATTGATTAATTAAATAACCTCAAATGTTGGTGTGCTTTGTCGTTTATGACCGCTGTGGTTACTGGTAATTTCATCACGAGGTTGTAAAGCGTGCAGTAAGAATACATCGAATTTACAACATTACACTAAACGAGACATTTCTATGTATTTTAATTCATTCTCAATATGACTTCTATATATAAAATGTAAACTAACTGATCTGAAAGTCACTGCAGTGCATGTGAATCAAGCAAAGACGCATTATCTTGTAACAGTGTCATTTATTAAAATAAGTTCCAAAAAGTTGTAGTATTTTAAACCACTACGCTGCATGGTGCTGCGAAGTCAAGAGAATTGAAATACTTTGAAAGTCCACGAGCTGTAAGATGGTTCATGCTGGACGAGAGAGCTCAATGTGATGCACTGCACAGCACAAGCCTGTCTGCTGCTCGTCCTATTAAAGGGATGGAAGGCTGCCATCAGATGAGGACTGCCGCCCTTCAAAATAAAAGCTTCCAAACACATAGACCTCTCTGCAGTAAACTAAATAAAATGAAGAAACCTCATCTGAATTCTAAGAATGGGGTTGCCCCCCCCCCCCTCCCTCCCCCCCCCGGTAAGGATGGTGGTTTTGGTTAAATAGTCTCAGTACTCTTTTCCTGCAGTTGTCACTGATCAATAAACAAACTAAAAAGGATTCCACAACACAGCTGCTGTTCACTCCATGTAATACACGGCCGCCGATCATTGAGAGGAGTGCGAAGAAAGGAAAAAGAGCTCAACAGGGTGCCATGAAATAGTCTCTGAATTGTCGTGTGGTCATACGCTCCATCACTTCTCTGAGGGCATAAGGCAGCGAGGGGAAGCCTCTCACTTCTTCACAGGAACGCCCTCCGAATAGTCCTCCAGAACGCCTGCCAAGTGGTTGTTGTGGGTCTTGAAGTGTCTCTTCCTCTGCCCTTGCTTCTTCCTTTTTTGAACTGGTAACTGCACAGGGAGCACACAAACACAGTCAGCACTGATTAAGATGCTTGATCGACAAAGTACAAATGTCATTGTTAACATTTGAAAAAAATTATTTTCCCAGTAAAATAAACCAGAGAAAATAAATATAGAGTTGGGAAGTTAGAATGAAAATCAAGCAGGTGGGAGACCAGGGGACACCGACCACTTTCTTTGGTCCGGTTTCCTGCATGGAGGAGATTCCTTGTTTCTTCAGGTACTCGTCAATCTTCTCCTCATCAATGGAATCAACTGGAACACTCCTCCACAATTTCTGGAATTCTACAAATGAGAGACAAGTTTTTTGATCGAGAAACATACAACATACATTTCTATCGTTATACCTGCAAAGAGATATATGATATGATATAAATGTGTGTTAAAGTAAGGTGGAATTTTTGCATATATCTGTCTATATACTGTATGTAATTTATATGTAGAAAAATGCTTCTTTTATCTGATCAGCAGCTCAAACTGGCAAACATATTTATGTTCCAATGATATCAAATGGATTGAGGGAAAGCTAAACCCAAATCTTTTGTCTGTTAGAGGCTGGTTTGAAACAAGCAATTATCAAAACCTCCAGCAGCCAAATCTTATAAATACAGAGTCAGTAAAAGACAGAAATACAGCGAGACAGAGACAGAGAGAGCCGTGTTACAGTTGACCGAGAAATGATGCTCACCTTCGTCTACCGTAAACTGGCAGTGCTTGTCGTTGTAGAAGAGGATCTTCTTCTTATCTGGTCTCGTCACAAAGATGAGCTGATCCCCCAAAACCTGCGAACACACCACAGCTCACATTACTGATAAAATGTCTTTATTGTTCAGATTCCACCGTGTTCAAAGGTGGGACACACACGCACACCACACGCACACACACACACACACACACACACGTCCCTTTCCATTCACAAACATAACGCACAGTATACATTAGCTGGCAGACATGAATGTGCTACATGTAATGCGCGTTAACCTTGATGGCCTTGGCTGAATTGGGCAGCCCCTCCTCCACGTCGTCCAGCAGCACCCCTCCCAGGCCCAGCTGGTCGTGTTTGTCCAGCAGCCTCAGCAAGGCTTTCTTGTCCTTCAGGTTGTACTTGGGCTTGAAGCCATACGTCCCATCGCGGACAATTATTTTCGGGTTGTTGACCAAGGCCTGACATTGTTGGAGAGTGAAGCGGTAGATGTCAGGTTTTTAAAGTCTCTAGTTCAAGTTACTTTGAGGAACTTTTAACTGGTTATGAAACGGTCTCAATTTAGTTTAATTGTCCACAGAGACCGCCCTACTCAACGCAAAAAAGAAAGTTCCTAAAGTAGCTTTAAGTAGTGGACCAGCTGGGAGGTGTGCATATGTGTCGGGGAATTAACTACTGAACAAGTAGGCCGGTTGTGGGAGAGTGAACACTTAACCGAACGCTTTCACCTATCGGTGCATGCACACGAGGTATTGGATGTTTGGGTGATGTGTGTGAACACTCAGGAGACGTGAAGCACACCTCGGTCATGAGCCACTGTTTTTGTTTCATGCCGATGTCAAGAAGCTTGGTCTCATCCAGGATCTCCTCCAGCGTCAGGCAGTGTGTATCGCCATTCTGATGCCTAGTCTGAGAGTCAAGGAGAGAGACGCACACAGATTTACATAAAGAACACACACACGCACACACACAGACACACACACGCACATTTTAAGATGTAAGCCATTCTCAGCTCCCACATTTCAGCCAAACGTCTGCGGCGATTTTTGCGCCCGACATCCAAATGTCGGGGTACTTTACACGGTTTACGAAACTGTGCGCTCAACAGATGGCACAACAAATGGCACAACAAATGCACACATTAAAAGGAAAATCTGTCAACTCGAGGGCGTGAGTTTCTGTAGCGGGGGATGACTCAGACAGCTAGTGTGACGGGGCCCGGCTGCCTCTTTGCAGTGTCACAGCATGATGAACAAGCTGTTGGCGTACCAAAAGAAAGACTGGGGACCAAATGTTACGCAGCGGACTCGACTGACTCACAGCAGACAACGAGTCAAGCTTTTCAAGAGCTTTTGATGAGATGACAACAAGCTGAAAATAGCATTGCAGTACACGTAAGAGTAAAAATATGTATTTTCTATTACGGGGTGAACTGTCCCTTTAATACAATCCCCAGTAAATTGCTAGAGAACATTCCTTTTCTAGGAGAGAGGCTTACCTTCATGTAATTGACTATCTTGGCAAGGCAGCCAAACTTGTATCCAGAGCTCGTCTTGATGTTAATGTTGCCATTACTAGACTCTGTGGAGGAAGAGAGAAAGAAAAAGGTTCAGGCAAAATATTTAAATGTCACACACTATCGACAGCAAAGGCTGACACCAGTGGAGAGAAAACCATCGCGAGACAAAGCCCAATCGGCATTACTGTCAATGGAGGTCACTAATCTTTATTTTGAATGGGTATAACATTTTAATTGCATCTTTGTTATTGTTAACACATGTCGTGAAAAGACAAAAACAAACAGTGCAGTGCATTCTGTGGCACTCAAGCCTAGTTGTTCCTGCTGAAGATGTAATTTGTTCAAAAAGGATCACAATATTTATACACACGTTAGCCGGGCTAACCAGTATTTATAGCAGCAGGCATGTGGAATTGACTCAAATAAGCTGCAGTGGCCATATTCACGTGTGGTTTTTTAAAATAACAACCAATCAATCCATGGCACAGAGGAAAATGACAGTCCCAACTTCTTAGTTGGATAGACTCATTGCCAGTGGTGTACAGTAATGAAGTAGAAATACTTCGTTACTGTACTTAAGTCGTTTTTTTGGATATCTGTACTTTACTACTTATATTTCTGTTGACTTTTACTTTACTACATTTTGCAAAGAAAACTGATACTTTTACTCCGATACATTTCCCCTGAAACCTTCGTTACTCGCTACAAAATCAAATCTATCTTTAGAAACAAAATGAATCATGAGACCAACGTCGGGGACTGTGGTGGAACACAGACTGCAAGCAAGCAGGTTTGGCGAATCAGTGGTCCTAGCTTGCAAGTTAAATCATTGGTTAATCACGTTAATGCGCAAAACAAGTGCTCTCAAAGCCGCGGTGTTTTGATTCCCAGTGGTGCCCAGGATGCTACATGCTATAGCTAGCAAGCGACAACACGAGTAGAATTCCACACAGGACGGGTGGGATGAGGAGAGGTGGATGGGTCAAACAAACACTGGTGTTTCCTCCAGGAGGCCGCAGTTTGTGCCGTGCGTGAAACGAGAAGCCAATGTTGATTTATTTGTGACGTGGCTTCCGTACTTAAGCAACGCCACTTCCGTAGATATTTTAACGCAAACCACGATCTTTTTGTAGTAGTTTCATCGCCTAAACCTTAGTTGTTTCCTGTGAAGGTGGAAGTTTATTTTGAAAAGACAGTATGCATGTAACAAGCGAAAACAGACTCATGTTGCTGGACTTTTGCAGGAAAAACGCACGAAAAATGAGGAGTAATATTTCGTAAGATATCAATAAAACGGGGATGAATTTATATCATTGTATAAAGAGAGTGACATGAGAAAATCAATCTCATGTCTGTATATCACTCTTTTAAAGTGATTAGTGACTCTCTAAAGCATTTAAAAAATGAATAACTTCAATAGAATCATTCTATACAATGTAGCTTCTTTACATTCTATTAGAATGTAAAGAAGTTACATTCTGATACAATGTAGCTTCTTTACATTCTATTAGAATGTAAAGAAGCTACAATCTAGTAGAATTGTCTTTTGAAGATGAACAGGACATTTTTCAGGTTCAAGTAATGACTGGGTTGTTACTTTCGGTGCTGCTTTAGTATTGATCATGTTTTGATATTTGAGTCATTTTGTGGATGATCAGATAGAGTTATGATGGTAGCAGTCGCCCAATTGCAGATTCAGCTTGAGCAAAACCTTTGCCTATTGTGTTCAAATCAGGCCCGTAGGAGTTTACAAGGCAGGTGTCCTTTCTCACAACACTGACCTGATGCATCAAGTGGATATTCTTTGCTGAACACAATATTATGCATTTGCCCTCTACATCCTCTAGTCGGAATGAGCATACTTATAAACGCACTGTTACAACTCCTTCATAGTGTCATATTGCTTTTAGGAGAATTATGATGATAAGTTCATAGCAGATGCAAAAGTATACTTATGTACAATATATTATGTTGAACATTGTTGCTCCTGGATGGATCACAGCCAACCCAATTATTTTCAACACAGCTCCATGTCCTTGGTCATGGTGCCACAGCACTTAAAACAATAAACTTCATAATTCTGACCCTTTGCTTTTTTATTAATAGCATTTACTTGTACTTTTATTTTCAATACTTAATAAGTACAATAAATATCAGATACTTTAAGACTTTTACTCAAGTAGTATTCTAATAGGTGACTTTTACTAGAGTCATTTTCCAGTAAGGTATCTTTACTTTTACTCAAGTATGGCTTTTGGGTACTTTATACACCACTGCTCATTGCTAAGTTTCGGGATTTTCATGGGATTTGGTGACCACATGAAAAATGATGAGTATCATCAGCCTTATACTTTAATGTAGCAAAAATACTATATAAATACTGCAGGAGTACAACATGAGAGGAGAGCAGTCTAGCCAGCCGGTCCTCTTCTCTGCTGGAGTTAAACAATGCTGCTGCCCCCCCCCCCCCCTTTAGACCGTCTGAGGCCTGGCCAATCAAAGCTGAAAACAGACACCGGGCTCGTGAATGATTCACGGTAAGTGGGCGGGAGCTGATGCTGCCGTGAGCTGCGCTGTGGGCCCAGGAAATTGTGACAGACCGACGAACGAATGGTGCAGAGGCAGGGCTACACGGAGAGCGCCAATGACGGGGGAGACGGAGGCCGCGCCGAGACGCCGCAAGGAGTGGCGGGGAGGGGAGCGGGCGCGTGCACGAGCGGCGGCGTCGGCTGGAAGTGCGCGCGAGAGAGAGAGTGCCGAGGAGGAAAAACAGGTCGAGGAGCGAACGCGGAGGAGGGAGAGAGCGGAAGACGGGAGCGAGAGGTGGAGCACTAAGAAGACGGGAGAGCCGCATCTGTTGACTTGCATCTTCTGAAGACTGAGCCAGATACACCGGTGAGTGTGCATTTTTTTTTTTCCTTCTTCCAATCATGGCATCATCAGAATAACGTGCGCATGTTTGACATCAAAACATCATAACAATCCACAGCGTGAATTTAAGCTACAGGCACATGAGCACTGTGTAGCTATGATGAAGATGGGGGGTATTTTGGTGTGTAATCCAGCATCCACAGGGTCAATCATGCATTTTTTTTTTTTTAAATGCAGCAGAAGTCAATTCCTGCCTACATTAGATAAACCTAAAATTGCAAATCATTTTATCTAACTATATATGGTGACGGTAAATGTCATTCATGCTGTACCAATAACTGCGCTGAGAGCTTTAGGTGGCACCTGTAATATTTAGGCCGAGAGCTGAGCAGGCACGCAATGGATTAAATAAACATGGATGTGTCCCCGCTGGAATGCCAAACATCAGAAACTCTGGGTGTTTCTGTGCATGTGTGGGGAGCCACTCGTGTGCATCCTGTCTGTTGTTTTGTGGAGATGCAAACTGCAGCTCTCCAGGCAAAAATCAATGAGGGGCCGACAGCTGTGAGGAGCCAGCCAGGGGCATTAGGAGTGCATCAGTGTGTTGTGTGCGTGTGTGTGTGTGCGTGTTTTAGTGAGAGGCGGCTGCTGTGTGTATCCAGAGAGCAATATACAATCCCGTAACACCTTAAGAGCCTGGCTGGGGTGGGGCTCATTTTGGGGGGGGGGGATAACAGATGCTGTAGGGAGCCAATCTGTCATTGTGTATGTGACAGAAGAAAAGAGCAGAGAGACCACGAGGGGAGGGGGGGGGGGGGGGCAATACTGGCCGAGACAAATTAGTAAAAAGAGGTTGTTGTCATGGCAATGAGTTGATGCTAAAGAGGGAGTAAAAGTTGCATCACATTCTGTGTGTTGACGGATGTGCTTCAGCCTGCTCCCATAAACCCGAGCACTCCTGGATAGTCATCATTTTGCTGCCTCACCTAGCCTACTTTAAAATCACCGTGTCACCGTGTAAGTATTTTGTCACTTAAGCTTATTTCCCCCCCGGAGTTGAAAATCTCTTGAGACAACTGAAGCCACGACAACAGACGGGGTTCTGTGACATTAGTATCAAGTAACGCGAAAAAAAACAAACCATCACACAGGAAGCACTCGTCTGAATACACTCTCACACACGCACGTCCCACGAGGCGCCACAAATCTATTACTTTCGTACACGGAAAAAGGGTGTTTTTACACACGGTAAGCCAAGTTGCAACAATCGTAGAAGAAGAAAATGCGCCAAAAAAATAAATAAATAAGTAACCTCACAGCCTAAAGAGGAGCACTTATGCTTCCTCAACTCATCTCTGTGGCTCACTCAAGTGTAATCTGGGTCAGCTTCCTTGGTGCCAGTATGTGATGTAAAAATGTCTGTGCTTGTGTGCATGTATGTGTGTGCATATGTGTGTTTAGAGCATGCATGTGCACACAAGTGAATCAGTGTGTGTGTGTGTGTGTGTGTGTGTGTGTGTGTGTGTGTGTGTGTGTGTGTGAGGGCAGAGACACTGGCACGCTGTTCCCTGAGGATTTCCAAATGGTCGGCTTTGGCTGAAAATGTGAAAGGATCGCTGAGGAAAGACCAACGAGCTGACAGTGTGAATATTGCAGAACACCTTTTAACTTCGTTACTAGATTGCAGTTCCTCAATCGCAACATTTACATTTTGGCCAAAGAGTTGCAAACCACAGACAGTGAAAGCCACATTTCCTTGTGCAGCCATCTTTTTCTTCCAGGCTTTCAAGTCTATTTTGGTTGTGAGCAGATGGCCTCAGCGGGGTTCGTGCTCTTTTGCAATATAAACTTTTGCTCTAATAACACACCGTCTTCTTATTTAACTCACAATTATGTCTCTGGTTAGACTACGTACTTGTCAAACAGTACATTATCTGTGTAAAAGTGAAAATAAGATTCAGGCTCACGATCTGTAGGGAGGCGTTCTTCTACTACTTTAATTTCCTAAATCATCCTCTCACCATGGAAACAAGTATTTTTACAACCTCTCTAATTTGTGCTTCCTGCTGCTCTCCCAGAAAGAACCTAGAACCAAACACCGTCGCAGGCGTTTAACAATCTGTCTCTCTCCCTGTTTTTCTTTGCTTCTAACCAGAAATCATGGCCAACAGCACTACTGCCATACACCCAAGTAGTCTCCCGTGGCACCCGGAGGCCATCCTGGTCCCCCGCGTCTCCCTGCAGGTCCAGGAGGTCTACCCTTTCCACGATGGCTGGAACGTGGCCTGCTTCATCATCCTGCTGCTCTTCATCCTCACCGTCGTGTCCCTGGCGGCCCTGGCCGTGCTCTACGAGCTGCTGGACTGCGGGTGCTGCGCCAAAGGGAAGACACACCACCAGCTACAGGAGGAGGGGCCGGGAGGCTGCGGCAAGCTCATGACCAGCATCTGTAAGGAGCCGGAATCCCACACTGAGGTGGTGTAGGCGGCCCGCGAGGACCAAGATGAGGAAGAGTAGGAATTCAGGTTTCTGAACTGGGCAACACCACAGCGTTGACCCAGATGCCCTGAGGAAAGAACTTCTAATAAAAGTGCCCACAAGTGGTTCGGTTGCTCACAGTTGAGAGGATGCGGAGAATGAGGTAACAGAACAATGTAAAAAACAAAAAAAAAGGAAGGGGTCATCAGTTTGTCACCGATTTGGGGCGAGTCTAATTAGCTTTTTTATTTCGGTTAGGAGGGAATCTTCACAAATCTCCATTTACTGCCACATACACACAGGGGGGACCCTGAAAGTCACATTTTTACACCAGAAACAGACAGAGCAGTCGATTAACATTAGTGCTAGAAATAGTTCTCATAGGGTGGCCATGTTGACATAAAAACACTACTATGACCCAATATCAGCTAGTTAAAAAAAAAGTATTCTTGTTGTATGACATCTGCCCTGTGAGTACTGCCCTGAGCCGGCTGCACATGCACTTATAAGAAATATGGTAAATTGTTGTGTACGGTTAGAAAACGCTGTCCCAACTTAAAGACACTACCCTAGTTTCACAACAGGACTTGAGGAACAACAAACAAATGATCAAGCTCGTTGAATAAAACTTGCGTTTCTCTGCTCTTTAGTAAATTGTATGCCAGTATTGTCAACATGTTTAGCATTGCAGCATTGTCTCATGAGACTTGGTTGCTGCACAGTGATGTAAATTTATCATGCCGTCTTGAGCACAATGTGTGATTTCATAGGCCTAAAACGCAAAATGCCTAATAAATTGTCACTGAATTATGTACCAGACTTCTTTTTTGCTAGAAAGACAGATGTGTTAGCCGAGACAGTTAACATTGACCGGCGGGACCAGATAAGCCGACGCCTACGCCGGGAGGAGAGCAGACGAGAGCTCCGGAGAGGACGGCTGGCTAGTTAGCTAGCTAGCTTGTCCGTCTCTGGAGCGGCGGGTTAGGGACCCGTCTGAGGGACCCAGCCCTGCCGCTGGCCACCAGCCTGCTGTGGGGCTCCTCTTCTGTAACCGGTGTAGCATGAAAGCATGGTGGAATTAGCAAGGTAGCTAGCTAACTAGCCAGCTGCTAAACGAGTAAAATGTAACAGCTCAATGCTTCATCCACACGGCGTAGGAAAGCACATCGCGTCTTTGTTCGGCTCATTTTCTGTTACCGGTGTAGCATGAAAGCACGCTGCCCATTCCATCTCGCTTTCATGCTACCACGGTTACAGAGTCCAATAGTGGGTTGGTGGCTAGCGGCAGCATTGTAAGGACATAGTTTAAGACAAATTGAAGGCAAATAAATCTTTCGATGCCTATAACTATCCAGCAGAAAAGTATTTGCGAAGCGTTTCAGAGATGGAGAGAAAATTTTGCAAATGGTTTCAACAATTCACAACATTTTCTCTCCATCTCTGAACCGCTTCAGTTTGACATCTCAAAATGTGTGCAATACCGATTCTGTCAACCGACAACACGGCAAGATGACATTTTTGGTGTTTAACTTTAGCCCACTGCTACAAATATGACATTGTTCATGTCAGAGTTACAGACTCGTACTTGGGCAGACATTTATCAGACAAGCGCAGTTTCTATTTCTATATTTACTTGTACGTATGTGTGGGTGTGTTTTGAACACAACAGTGATCGCACTGCAGCTTTCGCTCTAGTTAAACCTGGTAATTACATCCTGTCTAATTGATTCATTGAATTCCATTAGACCCACAACTCTCTGCTGTTCCTCAAAATATTTTTTTTAACAATGTTCTGGCGTCAAAATGTTTAAAATGCTTTTGTATGCATTGTTTTTCTCAATAAAGTGTTTTGGGTATCTAGAGACCTGAGGTCTGTACATTAGGTGTTACATTTTTTTATTGATGGTATAGCAGCCGGTAATGTGTTTACCCTGTTTGGCCTCTGGATGGCACTGCTGTCTCACTGTTCACCATGAATAGATACAGACACAATGGTGAAGAGGTTTGCTTACTGTCTCTGTAACACCAGGTGCAGCACCTGAGTGTCGGGTATAGTGCAGAGCAGCATTTTCTTTGATATCGGAGGGCTCTGATGACAGTAGCCCTGGAGATGAAGCTATACCATAGGCTACTGATGATGAGGAATTTGTTTTTGTGCCATTTATGAATCAGATGATTTAAAAGAAGGACTGGAGCGCGAGAAGGACAAAGCAAGCTCAGACAATATGAGCGCTGAATGGGACAACGGTCAAGATACCGACAAAGTAGTGGTCCAAGTTAGGAGGGATGAGGGAACCTCATAGAGCTACCTCAACTGCACGTTCCTGGAAAACAAGCCGTCAGCTTAAAGCAGAAGCAACAGAAACAATCCAGCTGAGGAACTCCCACAAAAAATGTGCATGCAACAATGCCCACATTACTTGAAATTCATCCCAATTCTGACATGTTTTCCTACTCTGTTTACATACATACAAAACTGCAATGCATCCACCAAAAGAGTGGCTGTTTAGGAAAAGATTATTTAAGCTCTGCTCTGCTTATTAAGGAGTTCAGAAGGATGAAACTGATAACAGAGATATACGTTATTTCGGAGGAGCGACTCCGATTTTGTAATGTCACACAAGTCAAAAGCTGTAATTACGGCCATTAAAATGGTGATTTGTCCATCTCTACTGATACTTAAAGCACAGCGATAGGCACCATAGTCAGCTTCCATCCCGACACAACCCACTTACAACACTGGGACGAAACCATTCGCTGTAACAAACATGTTAGGAAAGCAAGCCTCCTTCACTTACCAGCACCGTGTTTGGACCCAGAGGAGCTCTCCTTGTCAACTTTGGACTTCTTCTTCTTGTGCGAGTCGGAGGCCGCCTGTCTCTTCTCTACAGCCGGAGTGGACAGAGCTCTTTTCTTGAACAGCTCCCTCTCCCTCAGTAGAGCTGGATCCATCCTGGCTGACAGGGCACACGAAACATGTCAAAATACAGCAATGGCTTAAAGACAAAAAGGGCCAGTAAATAAAGCAAGGGCTCCATCGGAAATGACTGTCTCTCTCTCTCCAAACAGAGTTTCTTCATAAAGGCAGACATTCATTGCCTCGTGGCATGATACTTCATCATGATACTTCATCATGATACTTCATCATGCCATGAGGCAAATGTCTGATAACCAAAGTGTTTTTATATAGGCTGGTGTCACATTACCTGGTCATTTGATTTGAAACACTTATCTATGAATATGCACCATTTTAGCACAACATAATCTAAAATAATAAAACGGTCTGGGTTTTCGAAAAAAGTACTTATCGACAAGACAGAAACCCCTGACAATCAATGAACCCAGGCCTTCCAGGGGCTCCAGGGATTTGCATGTTTGCCCACATATTGGGCGTAAAGTTGTCCGTAGCTGAGCTCTACCTTTGTACCACAGTCTTAGCAGCTAAACCTGGACGACGTGTAAATATTGCATCAACACCAATGAGCAGGGCACCGAGGTAAGACCCCTTAAATGTTACGCTAGCAAATGCTAGCTAGGTTAGCTAACGTTTCCATTAGCTAGTTATTTTATTTCCAGCCGGGTAACAATTAAGTTAGTTTAACCATTTAACGTTAGCCTGGCGTTGTTGCTGTTATCCTGGCAATGTGAACTCGCAACATAGCCATGGCTGACGTTGTCCACTTCACCGAACGTTGCTGACCACTTTGGTTAATTGAATAACAATACAGGTGAGCAAACGTAGCCACACACTCTTCACACTTGACTTGTCAACGCCGGCTAGCGTTAGCTTGACGAGTTGTTGTTCTGGTGAGCGTAACGTTACCTGAGTTGTTGCTGCTCTGAGAGACAGTGACGGGTTAGTCCAGGAGGACTATCTGATGTCGGGTTATCGCTAAGAAGGAAACGCTTCCTTCAGCAATTCGCCGCTTAACGTCTTCCTTTAATGATAATGTAAATTAACATTAGCTCACTAACTTCATACACAAAACATCTCTTTTCTCTCTCATGCTGCACTTCCGTTCCTTGTTCGATTTGTCGGACATCGACAGCAAATCCTTGGGCGACGTCATCACGTATGCTAATAAGAGTAGAGCGTATAACATCATCAATAAGTCCTTTGATAACAGTATGCGAGTTATATTACACTATTAGGCTAGTATTACAACAAAAGAAAAGCAATATTTGAGAACAAATTATTATTATTAAATAGGTATGAGAAAATAGATGATGACATACACTTCACCCATTGAATCTGAATGAACGGTAATGGTACCACTGGAGAAAGAGAATGTTATAGAACATGGGGGCGCAGATTTTGAGGAAGCAGTTTAATGTGTTAAATTGAATTAATTGTGTTGTTGGGTTTGTGGTCATTTAGCACGCGTCTTGTTCATGGATCCAGGGAGTGGATGGCACATGGGAAGGGCGCCACTCAGTGGTTTGTTTGTGCTACTCCATCACACACGACCAGCTGTACAGTAGACATTTTTCGTCTCTGGCCTCCAAGGATAATGGAAGTATCCCCCCCCCCCCAAAAAAAAAAAAAAAAAAACTGATTCGCCTGACTAAAAGTGGAGAATTTTCAGCCTGGAGAAATTGTCTGCTGTGACGTGCCACCCAAACAGCACATGCAGGCCTTTCAGGGTAAGTATGAAGAGACTCTCTATTCTGACTCTCAAGTTGACAATAAACAGATAGGGAGATGAGAGAGAAAAACATGTGACCGACTGACAAAGCCTGCTATTGGGCTGACTATTTGCCAGCAAAGAAATAATTGAGTGTTGATGTGCCGTTACATTTCTCGAGCTCAGATGACCACAACCAGAGCTTTCACGCTGCCTGGTCAGTAATATCCCCTAAATACCACGACAGAGCGGAGAAACCACTTCAGGATTATGTTTATCTGTTGTTTCATCTGTTAAAATGAATAATGTTTCATCAGGAACAAAGTACAAGTCATTAGAGAAAACATAAAAGCATCAAGGCAAAAATAAAAGATCTAAAGTACATCAGAGGAAGTGCAACAAGGGCTCTGTGTTTGTTCAAATTAAAGTACAAACATGTTGATTGTGTGAAGATTGCTATGATGAAAACCCCCCGACATCCACTGTGGGAGAAGGAGTGCTGTATCTCTGCAGTGTCCTAGGGATTAATATATGGAGGCAAACCCTTCAGCACTCATAAGACCATTGGTGTCCTCTGGCATCCCTTCAAAGAAAAAAAATCCACTCCCCACAGGAACTGATATCATTATATGCCGATAGTGCAACTTTGGCCATGGCTGAGTCCATAATCTATTCTGCGCGCTGATCAATAAATATGATTCAGCGTTACTGGTCGCTACTACTGCATTCAAAGATGTGGGCCATGTGGGGAGCTGGAGCTGGTGGAAGATTTTTTTTTAAAAAGGCCTTAATGTCCGCACAACAGAGACGGTTGCTATGAAACCGAGTGCATCAGTTCATCCGGCTCAAACTGGGGCTTTGCTGACTGAGGAGGGAAATGCAACCTCACCACTGGGCAGTCAAGTGAGAGAGGGGGTGAGATAAGGCCGCTGTATATAAACCAGGTCACCAAAGCAAAATGGAGAGCTAAGCAGCCATGAGCAGCGCAGCGTGGAATATCAGACCCGGTGTGGCTGGAAACTGTGAGAAGGAAGCGGAGGGCATTTCACCCCAAATGAGTTCTCGAGGCCTGCGCATGCACGAGATTTCACGCAGAGATTAATTGGCAAGGGATTTAACGTGAAAGATGCTGCCTCATGCTATTCAAGCATTAACTTGTTGCAATGTGAAAAGCTCCTTACATATATTAACATAAAGAAGTGTTTCACAGTGGGTGTGATTGACTTGGACGTGCCGTTGAAAGTGTTTTTCTTTTGTGAATTGACCTTTTTGTTCCGCAGCATTTCTGAGTTTTTCTGTTTGGTGGGCTGTCACAGTATATGTCTCTTCAACATTGTATCAAGTTTAACACTCAAAAAACTCTGCTCATCCGTTTTACCTGTATGGGTGTGGTGTGGATTTGACAGTGACCGAACAACCCACCAGATTACACCAGATTAAAATGATTAAAATAATTAAAATTACATCCTGATTGGTACAGGGAAGTATGCGACATCGACTCGTTCCAAACCTGAGAATAGCAGAGGAAGAGGAAGTGAAAACAGTGCTGTAGCCTTAATAGTGTGTTCATGAACAACCTCATTGCTTAAATAGTAAAAAAAAATGAAAAATCCCACTGAGGAGATGATTTTCAAGGCCCTTTAAAGAAATGTGAAGGGCACTCTTACAAATATATTCAACACAATCATCTTCCCGGTTGTTTAGCATTCTGCAGGTCTCCATGGACACACAACCCTGCTAATGAAATACGTTATGTGATTCGGGAATGGGTAAAAAATAACAAATCAAATTGTAATGAAACGGTGAAAAGCTAACAATTTCACAATACCTGTTCACACACCACCCTCACGGATGCTTTACATGCTCTTTGAACTGGTTTTTACAACCCACAGTGAGAGAAAATGACCAAAATTTCAAATTGCAACAGTTCTCTGATTACCTTTGATGTGTATTGTATTCTCAGTTTTAAAAGCCTTGCCAGAGTTAGTTTTTTTATACACTCCGCACAACACAAAGTGTATTATTAGCTACTCCGTAGGGATATTCAAATTTGAATAGGAGCGTGTGTGCTTATTTGTGCACATTAGCTGGATATTCTGGTCTGGACTCGTCTTATCTCGTATCCTCCATCTGTTCCTGTGCCTTCATATCAAAGGCCTGAGACGTCGATAGTGGAAAAATCAGTCTGAGCTCTGGTTTGTTTAATTGCGAGTGGGTAAGCGGACACGAGTCCTTGGTTGGGCAAACATTTATGCAAGGTCCTCAGAGGACAAATATTGCGGAAAACTATTTAAGCACTGGCGCAGCCAAGGGGTGGCCAGGCACACTTATGCAATCAGTCTGCATTCACTGTTACAATCATTCAAATCTGAAACGATTAGAGTCTATGCAGCACAGCCCAGTCAGACCCAGGTCAGAGCTAACCGACGCTGCGCCATGATTGGCCAGTCTGCGTTCAAGAGCGGGACTTAGCGGAAGGTCAATTAGTGCTCTCGCATAGCCTTTCTGGCTACCCCATAATCACAAGGGTCTCGAGGGGGGCTAAGCACAGGGTGCAGCAGTGGTGCCTTTGCAAAATTGATCGCGCAGATTGCGGAGGGGGGGTTGACACCAGGCTTATACCCATAGTAGTCTACATCTGGTGAGTCAGGCTGGATAACGAGTAACATTAACTGTGAAATAACAAAGCAAAGTATGCGATTCCCTAACTCTAAAATTGACTATATTCTGCAACAGCGTTATAGAATTTCTGAAATCAACTTTTGGCTTTTGGTTTAGGTGAGGCCTCCCCCCTTCTAGATTTTTAGTGGCCCACCCCGACGAACACTTTCCGGGGGCCGCCCCTGTCTTTTTGTGCACCGAGCGGGACATAAAAACTGACATCTGTTCACCCGACTTTCAGATGCTCCTGCGGATCATAGAGCAAATTAGCATCTCCAAAACTGCTAATTAATGATTCAGCAGGCCAGTCAAAGAAGTGAGCCCACATGAATGATTAAATATGTGCTAACCTAATTTAGGGCCTAATCCATAATGAATGAATTACACTGTTTAGTCATAGCAGAGAGAGAGAGAGAGAGAGAGAGAGAGAGGAAGGAGAAGATTTAGACATCAGAGAATAGCGAGACTTGTGAAGTGACAAACATAAATTATTCTGCCTCGGAAGGCCTCAACCTCACCATTGAGTCATCTGCAGTCACTTTCAAGCCACAGCAACCTGGTTGGCTGGTGGAGGTGTAACCACAGCCAATTAGACCGATGCTGTCACCGCGGAGCCAACTGAACTGCATTAATTTTAGCAGTCACCGCGTTCCCTTTGTCAATCTGTGGAGGTTTATTTGGTGTGTGGTTGTTTCTCACTGCTAAAATTGCGAGGGACGGTCATTCATTAGCAGGTCTCCGTGCGAGAGGAATGAGAGGGAGAGTTGGTGTACAACAGCAACACACAGAGAGAGAGAGAGAGAGAGAGAGAGAGAGAGAGAGAGAGACAGCACTGTAATCTAGAGGTGAGGAGTAATATCAAAGAGAAGAGACAAGTGAAATCCTGGAGCTGCAGCCAACCAGTGCAAATCCCCGTGGAGGAGAAAATCTCAAAGTGACAGCTTTCAATTACAACAGTATGAGGAAACGTGTGTGTGTGTGTGTGTGTGTGTGTGTGTGTGCTACCTGTCAGCACTTCTGGGCTTCACTGACAGTTCGATGTCACAGCTTCCGAATTGAAAGTACCTTGTGGACACAAGAACGGACACACACACACACACACACACACACACACACACACTCGCACACACACTTGCTGTTTCTCTCTCCTTTTTCGTTTGCTTTCTCTCGTCTTGTTCTCACATTTGTTGTGTTGTGCTGTATTCTCAGGTGTCTGGGCCCCGAACTGCTGTCGGACCTAAAAGAAACGAAGAGGCAGATACTGCACACTAGAACTCAATGTACTACCGTGCGTTGTGTGTGTAGGTGTATGTAATCTGTGCCCGTGAGTGTTTGAGAGTGTTCGATGGATATAGATTGTGTTTTGCAGCCTTTACTGAGAGGGAAGCATGAGGCCACTAGTGAACAAAGTATGAGCAAGGAGAACAACACGTTCATTTATTTATTTCATTATTTAATATAAACACTAGCCTACATTCACTCTTCTGGGAGAAACGTTCGCCAACATTTCGGAAGCTGGCTGCAGGGATTTGCATTTAGCCCACAAGAGCATTAGTGGAGCCAGGTGGAGATGTCGGGCAGATAAGGCCTGGCTCGCTGTCGGTGTCCCACTTCATCTCAAAGGTGTCGGATGGGTTTGCAGTCAGGGCTCTGTGCAGACCAGTCAGGATCCTTCCCCTCTCCAAACTCTGAAAATCATTTCTTTATGGACCTAGCTGTGTGCATGTCGTGTTGAAACAGGACTGAGCCTTCCCCAAACCTTTGCCTCAAGTTTGGCAGCACACTATTGTTGAAAATATTTTTGTATCCATCTATCGTATAATTTTACCTGAATATAATTAAAGGCTCAAAATACGAGAGTAGGAGCATTTCGATTTGCCTCTCAACGGCTCTCAGCATTGCGACGGCTGAGCCGGCGGCTCGCAGCTAACGGTGCTAACAGTGCAAACTACGGCGAAAGTGCTGACAGAGCTAATATGTGTCAAGGCCAGGGCTGGTAATCTTTTGAAACTAGCAATTGTACGCTATATTTTAAAACTTATCCAAATGAAAAAACCCAACTCTTTTCCAATGAAAGTAGCTAGCAGCGCTAGCTCCAAAAGTAGCTAAATCTAGCAAGAAAGTTTCCAAGTCGGGAACACCGACAGCCCGTCCCTTCAGGCCTCCCTCGGCCATGGAGACTTTCTTGCTAGATTTAGCGACTTTTGGAGCTAGCGCTGCTAGATAATTACATCGGAAAAGAGTTGTTTATTTATAATTATCATTATGAGCGTAAACAACAAACAACAAACGCGGCTTTTGTTAATACTCACAGCTGTTAAGCTAGCAGCTTGTGGAAGACAAGGCAGGTTTGCACATTTGTGCCGAATTAAATGATTGGACGGGCTTTAAACAGTCCTGCGACAGCCACAGATACAGGATTTTAAGCTAACAGAATGTAGCACCTTTAAAGCTCAAACCATGACACATAACCCTGGAACCAAAAGCACAAAAAAGTAGGTGTCCTCATACTTCTGGCCACATAGTGTTCACTCCATTACAATACTCATATCAGCTTCATGTTATGTAAGCTTAAGTTATTTATATTTACGTTTGGTATCAAAGTAGATTCAAGGTACCGTGTATTCAATTTGTGAACACATTGCTCATATTCATGCATAATATCAATTAGCATTTTACGTTTTGTACCTTGAGAAGTGCCAAATGCTCTTTGACTGTGACGATTCTGTGACATTCTGTGAGGAGTGATTTTGGACTGGAACGCTTACGACTACAGTGGCCACAGGGTGGCAGTAGAACGGCACAATGTGGCCCGCGGAGTGACTCATCGAACCAGAGGAGCCGCAGCCTTTCTCAGACAGACAGAGAAGATGAAAACAGCCAAAGCTGCTGTGTTGACCCCATGGTCTCAGGGCTGCAGCTCGTCCTCAAGCCTCTCCGAGTGAAAGGCACACCGTGGCTGCAGAAGCATACAGATGTCCTTGTTAAATATATATATATATATATATAGAGAGAGAGAGAGAGAGAAGACCACGGAGCGAAGCGTCTCTAATGGAGGAGACGTAGAGGTCTCACATGCTGTCAAACCTCCAAAACCGGGGCCAGCAGTCTTTAGGCTTTGTTCAGACACTTTTCCAGCGTGCCCTTTCTTCAAACCTCGCATCGGAGAAATCAATGATCTAATTTTGACGGACTGGTGAGAGGCAGGCAGTGCTTTGCTAAATCGGACAATTTAAAAGAGGGAAGAGGCGCCTCTTAAGGATTTTGAACCAGCTCACTTGCTGCGAGGTGGCTGGTGAGGCATCGTTATGTAAGACAGCACAGACTCGAGGATGGGGCAGAGTTTTTGTTGCCGAGGCAGTTTTTTTTTCAACCGTACTTCGTAGCAGAAATAATGTCCCAGAATGAGTCTTATAGGCTTGTGAATGTGAGATGACGAACGGAATCAATGCATTATTTTTGCTGTTTATGTAACTGGAGAATGGGGATTTTCATGAATATACAGCGAGGGTCAAAGGCCCCCCCCCCCCCCCCACACACACACACACACACACACACACACACACACACACACACACACACACACACACACACACTATGTCGCTATACTTGTGAGGGCCTTTCGGTCACAGAATTTGTTCCCTTAGCTTCGTGTCGGCCTTAATCAGCAAATGCCAAACAATAACTCTCAACCTATCCTTGCGTGTGCGCATGCATCGGTGTGTGTCGCTGCCAGATGCACGCGCCGCGGTTGCGTGGTCGGCCCACGGGCGCCACGGGGCAGCCAGGTGAGACGAGTGTGCGCTGTCCAAAAAACCCGCAGGCGGCGAAACTAATCCGGGTGCCTGATGTTAATCTGAGTATTGAGCTTCTGCATGGGAGGGTAGGGGGGGGGGGGGGGGCATGCTGACACCTGATGGTGTGGAGGTCAAAGCCGTATGTGTGTGTGTGTGTGTGTGTGTGTGTGTGTGTATGAGTGATGCTCCCCTCGCCCTTTCCAAATGTCACAGAAGGGCCAACTCCTAAAGAGCGGGCCCATTATGTGTGTGTGTGTGTGTGTGTGTGTGTGTGTCAGGATAATCTCCACTATTAAGCCTTTCAAACGCATAATTTCCATTGATGTTTGTGTGTGTATGTGTGTGCGGACAAGAAAGTCTGTTTTGTGTGTCACTTTCTCTTCTGTATTCCCATTCTCTATTCTCTTATTGGATCTTTAATAACCGTCCACAGTACAGTGCAGTTCACAGACACAGTCTTCAAAACAACATCTGCTTACCACAAAAATATCAAAATGGATTTTCTGATTTTTTTTTCTTCCCCCAAGTGTTTTACAGTTAGGTCTTGGTTTATATTCACCAACATCTCTCCTAAAAGTTAGAAAATAAAAAAGTAAATGCACTGTGCTGTCAGGCTTTCAAGTGTCACTTTACTGAGTGAATGGAGGCCCACTTTTTTCTTCACACTGCCATGTTGCACTAACTAGATTGTTCATGGATTTGCGGAGCAGAAATGCCCCTGCTATGAGAAATAATTGGTTCACACGTGTATAAAAAACATTGTCGATGAACAATCCACCAGCCTGGCTTCGCTTTCACAAATCCCCGGTTATGTTTTCGCTCACAATTATTCTTTACCCACGTGACTAATGTGGGTGAAAACAAAAAATAAGAAGTGCTCCGCGGTTGCTCGATCCAGGCTAGCGTTGTCCGCCTACAGTCTGTCACCAGTCGGTCCTAATCTATTCCTCACGGCATGAAAAAACAATTAACAGAGCCACAGTGCTTGCGTCGTAATTGTTGACCATCATTGCCAAAGAGAAACGTATGTGTCAGCCTTTGCTTTATGATGCTAATGTTTGTTTGTTTTCTTTCAGGGAGACATTTCAGCAGCACATCATCTTTTGCCAGCTGGGAGTGTGCAAAAAAAACAAAAAAACACAAGACAATGATCGACTTCAAACAGGGAAGGTTTGATGTATTCCTTCTCTGCTCTTTTCACTGCTTGTGCCTCATTTTCAATTTACTCCCCTTGCTTTCTTTGGTTGTGTTTCTACATCCGAGAGAGTGTTGTTTGTGCCGCAAACACTGATTAAGCTGTCTAGAATTACAGGTATATTACAAGATTGGTTTTTCCATTCTGCCACCACTCTAAAGTCTGATTTTCACTGTATTTTAGCAAGAGTAATAGAACGATTTGAGTTGCAAAGCACAACAAACCGCATGTCTCATATTGAAAAACAGCCGAGGTGCGTTTCTAAGCTTACCATTTGCAAAGAAAACATTACGACAAAACAATTCAAATGCTTCTATATTTCATTAGTGCACCCTGATAAAAAGGTTCATATTTACAGCTTTTAGAGTCAAGCTCTGCGGGAGACTGGGAGTGGTGGTGGTACCGATTGGTAGGGGGCCGCACAAATAAAGCAAAGTGCAGTCCATAAAACAGTTTCTATGACAATCATAACGCGACGGGATGTCTTACTCATGGGCAGAACCCATAATGATGCTGTTTGAATTCCGTAAAATACTGTCATTATTAGAGCAACAAAACTCCCGACACAGTGCAACTGCCACGTTACCATTAGAGGCACGGCAACTTTTAAGTTTACCAAAGGATAAGGCAACTTCAGAATGAGGTTGTAACATCATTAAAACGTTTTAGTGTATGTTAAAAGCAAAACAACTTTGGAGAAATACTGTATTACATCTCTCGCTTGTGTTCCTTCGAGATACAGAATGGTTAAAGGCTCCTCAAATTCATCTGAAAGAGCCGCATTCCCAGAAAGAAACCCCCAGAAAAACAAAAACAAAGACTCCTTTCTTCATTCATCTCATTTGTTGCCATATGTACTGTATATGTGGGAATGTATAAGTGTACCATGAGTAATGGCTTGATAAAACAATCAAAAGATTAATCTTTGTGTCAACAAATAAACAAATAAACCAAACAATGAGAAGTCAAATTGTATGTAAGTCTACGAGAAAATGACTCTACTTCTCACTTGATCTATTACCTCAGTAAACATTGTAAACATGAGTTTATGGTCTCAATCTCTAGTTCCACGTCTTCTTCAATACAGCATGATGTTCATTTAATAAATGATCAGTGAAATATCCAATGTTAGGGAGCGCCTTGGTCGCCAAGTGGTTTCACATGCGATATACCTGCACATCTCAGGTTCGTCTCCGGCCCTTGGGACCTTTTGTTGCATGTCATACCTCTGTTTCTTGCCATTTCTACATTGTCCTCTGTCAAATAAAAGTGAAAAAATAATCCGATCTTGTGAAGCCATAGAACAACAATATATCTCTTTAACCTTTTCCTAAACTTAACCACAGACGGGACTTAGGAGTCTCTGGGGACAAAGTTTGGAAAAGGCCACCCCTATGCTTCAAACAACTCACCATTGAGTTATTTACTAAAGTGAGAATGATTGATTCGTCCATGGCATATCTCTACTTTATTCCTAGTATTAATACATTTGGAGTACAGCTAATCATCTGTTAATAAGATGACAAGAATGGCACAGTTTCACTAAAGCCACTTGTATCCACTCATCTATTTCTGTTCTGGGCCAACTCACTCATGTTTTTGTGAATTCCCCTTGTGTTCTAGGAGGGATCATTGTGGCTGTCCTACTCGACTAGATGTCGTGGGAACAGTGAGGGCCAGTCATTTGTGTGATTGTGTATGTGCTCGCATGTGCATCTGTGTTTGTGTGCTGGATTTATTCAGGAATTCCCATGATATCAGCTGGCAAACATTACTTTCCCAGCCTCTCTCATAATCCCCTTCCCTTTTGATAAGTGTTTCCCCACCAACATGGAAAAACAATTGAATAACGAAGTACAATCTGGTACTTCACAAATTTCCCCTCTTATCATATCCAATAATGAGGCAAACACGGTAGCTAAGTAGGCTGTTTAGGTTGGACATTATGGATAATTTAAACCCCGTCCCTTTAGAAAGAGATTCATATTCCTTCCAGTATCTCTCTGCTTGTTTAAATTACATTCACAAGGGTAGGTAACATTTTTAATGTACCACTAGCACAGAATGAGTATAATATATATCCACAAAATTCATATTCCAGCCCATATTCTCATTTGCAATAAGCACTCATAGGCTAGAGGAATTTCGGCACTCTGCCAGTCGCTTTGCAAACCTAAACCCATGAATCATGAAGGTATTGTATCATTCTTTATATCAGTTGCAGATCACCATAAGTTTTTGTCAAACAACAGTTGATATAAGGCCTTGATTACATAATCTACTGGATTTAGTAAGTCTGCTCAATCATTTGCAACTAAGGCCTGGCATTCCGTCTCAAAGGAACATTGCAAGCTCTATATATCAGAAGAACTGAAAAACAAATACTGTTGACAAGAACAGGGATCTACATTTCCTTTGTATTCCTGGAGGTCTCATGCTTTCCATAGGCGTATATTTGTAAAGTCTATTGCACTCTTGTTTGTTGTGTTATCTATCCCTAGCTATAATGTTTTTTTTATCAAAAGATAAACAGTCATGCTTACTGTCCTTTTTAATGCTGCAATAAATGATTTACTTGGCCAGTTGGGGGCAGCGGAACAAACTGTAAACGCAACATCTAACATCACCTAATGAAGTTGATATGGCCCATTAGCAAATTTAGCATTCATTTGTAGTCGTGGTTCTGTTCACTTGGCAAATGTAAGTCCAAGATTCACCCCCTTTTTAGCTGTTACCATCAACGTATACAATATATATACTTTTTCATCTGGCTAGATGCTCCGCTATATTTACAAGCTAGTTGCTAAGCTAAACAAATGGACACAGGCAGCTAAAAAACAAAACTCCATACATTTTAAGTTGGCACACATTATACATGCTCTACTGTAATAAAAGTGACACAACTAACTACAGCCATGTTATTTTCTCACAATGCTAACACGCAGATATTTAGCGTAATGTTTACCATCTTAGTTTAGCGTGTTGGCATGCTAACAGATGCTAAGTAGCACTACCCATAAAATACAAGAGTGGCAGATGGGAATTTGTTTTTCAGCTATTTGGACAAAGTAGTGAACAAATTTAAATATTGGACTCCTCTTCTCCTTTTGTATTTTTTTCTTTGATATTCCCAAAACGAATGGATGCATTTGGCTACATCCTTGGCTCTGTGTGCCTGAAATAAGCCATGGGGCTTGTCTTTTTCTAAAATAAAACTCAAAATTGACCTGATGTGGCGCTATGAGGAGAAGTTCAATTGAATTGTCAGTCCATCTAACAGCTGTTGAGACATTTCAGTTAACACAAACAATGTAAACCTCACGGTGGCGCTAGAGAGAAAGTCAGGAGGGTCACCAACGTCCGCAGAGTCATGGGAGCCATGAATATCTGGACAAAATGTCATCAATCCGTCCGATATTTGTGAAGATGTTTCAGTCTGAACCAAAGTGGTGGACCGACCGACCGACCAAAATTGCCAGGCTGCTAGTGTGGCCACAAATATTGACTGAGTGCAAGTTGAAGTAATGTTTCATGCTGGGGGGATATTAACTGCAGCATGGGCAGAGTCATGACTGAAACCCTCAATATTTTGATCACCCAGTGAATGGTAATGAGAACATGGTGCATGCTGTTGCATAATGAAGACGGTCATATGAAGTCGGTGTTCTGGCCTTGGTGTCTGAATGTGGAGGATCAAGCTCTCTTTCATTTTGAGTGAGATTTAACCGTCATTACGAGGAGATGATTGGCTCTATCCAGCGTTCTTCCCTCCTCCCACACTCACACCTTCACAATCCGTCTTCATTGGAGCTTCCGCAGCACTTTGAGCACATGCAGCCGCAGATCCTTCAGAAGACGCTGCATTAACTGCTCATTCAGTGCCGTGTGTATTTGTTCTGTGTGTGTGTGTGTGTGTGTGTGTCAGTGTGTAAGAGCCTGCATCCACACACAGACACTTTACACAGACACATATACGCATATGTGGTTACACACAGGGTTTAACATATCAATCCAGCTAAGTTCCAGCTATCACCAGGCACTTTGGCGGCACATAAGTGATGTGTGCTTGCGTGTGTGTGTGTGTGTGTATGTGTTTGAGAGCGAGAGACAAAGACAATTACAGCCGAAGTAAAGTTGCATGAAAATATGTATTCGAGGATTTCCGTTCCTATGATTCTCTTCAACCATAAAGTGTGAATGTGGGTATTTGCATAATACTTGCCATAGCGACATTATGTGAAACCATATGATATTCCTTTGGGATTATCAAATCGAAAAATAGGGTTTGTGTTTGTTAGCGTCTCTTCCCTTACAGCTGGCTGTCGCACACCAGATGTTTAGTCAAGCAAACAATGTTACTGAAATTCACTTCATTCTTTGTGTGTCTCACACTTTTCTACTTTTTCTCTCCTTTTGTTGAGTTAGAGAAGCTGTATTTGACATTTAACATTAATATAGTAGCAAACAACTGTTTGCTAAGATATATTGGAGTTGTATCTGCCTGAGTTGCTCGCCCTCTGTGTGTGTTGTTATCAGAACTTCTCTTTTCTTTATTGGCATTGTGCTTTTAGTGCATGTGAGCGCGCCCCACTGGGTAGCTCACAGCTGCTGCTCCGCATTGGTTTTACACAGCGACTACAGCTGCGAACAGCGTGTTCATGGAAGCGTAGCACCCAGCCTCCGGTTCCACCTCAGGTGTTAGCTCCGTCAGCACTTTTACCCACAGGCTGTATATAAGAAGTGGACGTAGTCATCGTGACGTCACCCATCGGTTTGTGGACTGTCGTTTTGAAGCCTCGAGTTTGGTGATTTTGCGGTCGCCATCTTGGGTTAGGGCTGTTGCCATTATGTTTTGCAACCAATGAACGGAAGTTACCGTATTTGGAATGCGGAGGAGTGACTTTGAGATTCCTCACAGTGAGCCCGCCCTAAAGCTTACCCTGCTTTATGGTCTATTGTACTCTAACTGCACTGTAATTTACTAAATGAACATCATGCTGTATTGAAGAAGACTTGAAACTAGAGTTTGAGACCATAAACTCATATTTACAATGTTTACTGAGGTAATAAATCAAGTGAGAAGTAGGGTCATTTTCTCATAGACTTCTATACAATCTGACTTCTTTTTTCAACCGGAGGAGTCTCCCCCTGCTGGTCAATAGAGAGAATGCACATTTTAAGACACTTCATTTTATGTAGTGTACACTGTTAGCGCTGTTAGCACCATTAGCTGCAAGCCGCCAGCTCGCCGTCGACATGTTGAGAGCTGTTGAGAAGCAATAGATACGCTACCAATCTTGGATCTTGCACCAACTCTCTCTCTCTCTCTCTCTCTCTCTCTCTCTCTCTCTCTATCTGTCTGTCTGTCTCCCTCTAAACCCTGGCTGCGGTGTGTGGCGTAGGCAGCAGTGATGTTCAGTTGTGGGTATTATTAGCCTGGAGAGCTCCACCTGTAAACAAGTCACACCAGAGAAGGAGGTGAAACCAACTGTGAGACGTGTGCAGCAGCGAGGAGCCGTGGGAGTAGCACACCAGTGAGAAAATAATCCTAGAGATTACACAGTGATTAATATTAGAGGAATACATCACCCAAATCTAGCATGTTTTTTTGCATTAATTACTCCTCCTATGATGACATGCGTGATGAAAACGTTTGCAGCAAAAGTCTCCAAATGTGGAAGCCATTTCTGATACAAAGTTGATGTCGAGGCCACTTCGGCAAAAATCTCGCTTACCAGGAATCCTGCTACGTTTTAGCCCAGTCTGTGATGCTCAATGGAATATCACTGCGATATGAGGATTTTGCTGGTTTATTTTGTAATATTTGAATGGAAAATAGGAGGGATTGAATGCTGAATGAGTAGATTTTCTACAGATGAGATGATATATTTTGGACCTGTTTTTCTCTAAGAAGTTTAAACTCTTTCACCTGGCATTCTAAGTGATTCCTTAACATTTTTGACGGCTTGTGCTAGTCTTTACAATATGGATGGAGTAAGTCTAATGGTTAACAATAGGCTTGTAATGTGACCCTGGTTGGACGTCCTTTGTAAGTGTGTCATATCAACTTCACATCTTTAAGGGAACAGTGTGTAGCGGGATTTGAGTGCATAATCACTTGAAAATATGAATTGTTACCTTCGCATAAGACATTTATATCTACATACGGAGCGGGTCCTCTTCACAGAGTCTGCCATGTCGCACCGCCATGTTCTACAGTAGCCCAGAACGTAGCCCAGAACGTAGCCCATGTCAAACACTGGCTTTATTTGGGGCCATTCGCGTTTTCACGTCTTGTCGCGTCGGCCCCCGTACTTTTTCTCCACACTTGGCACACAGATGTTTCACATGGTTTGCAAACTGCAACCTATAGATGCCACCAAATCTCACTCACTGCACCTTTGAATTAAAGTGCAGATGAAGTGGAAACTTTAAAGCATGCGGTATTATGTTAATACATTAGTAAAAGGGACTACAAAATGCAAAATTTAGAACCCTTTTTAAAATCCATCTAAAATTCATGTATTTATAATTTAAAGACAGAATAATGAAGTGGAATTATTAAATGGCACATATAAAGATAGTTTTAAAACCTTTTTATTTACTAATTGATTTTTTAATTGCACAATTCAAATGAAAATTTGATTAATCACTTAATAGCTTGTTTCAATATCAATTAATTAATCAATGATAATTCAAGCACTGAAAATGTCTATAATTATTTCAGTGGCATATTAAGCTTCTATACAATTGCCCCCGAAGGGACATAAAAGATATATTGAATTGCACTGGATAAAATTAACCTTGGCCGTGTGAAGTGTTGATGTCTTCGCAGTCAGCTTTGACAGGAGACAACACGTTTCCTGCCGAGTCACTGTCACAAGACGTGGCAGCTGTTGTCAGAGACAAAGGTGGTACAGGACAGGAATTTGTCTGGTTACTGAAACAAACTGTGTCTGTCAGTATGTGTGTGTTTGTCCATGCACCAATCTGTGGGGGTCTCCTGATGCTGCAAATCAGCCTCAGCAGCTTGTGTCTCACACCTTTTAGTCCTTTGTGGGACAGACTTAAAGGAGCAGTGTGTAGGATTTAGTGGCATCTAGTGGTGAGTTTGCAGATTGCTCAAGCGTGTTGGAAAGCTACGGTGGCCTTCAGGTAAATGCATCCTTAGTTTATCATGATGTATAAATTGACGGCTTAAAGGGGACGTTGTTTTTTCATTCATATTTTCGCATGTCAATGTATTTTTTGAACTTTTTGTTTTTGTCATGACTACTTTCACACAGAGAAAAAATATTACGCAGCGAAAAAAGCAATGTCATTTTTACACTGTAGTGTTCAACAACAGGGAGGCTCCGTGGTCTGAACCAGAAAGGAACACTTTATTACTATTTCAACCTTGACAAAGACAGCGCAGACAAGATCCACTCCTTCTGTATACCCTCCACTATAAAAGCTCTTGACATACACTGTGTAACTATTAACCAGAGGGAACTCAAATTTACTCAAAATTTGTTTCTACAAGGAAACGCAATAAAATAGCTTAAAGTAGCTTAGACTGTACACCAGTGTACCTCAGACAGCCAAATGCTGCTCTGGGTCCAAAGGGATCCTGGTAGTTGGTCCTCTGCTTTCCGCAAATCTATTCAAACCTTTTGTGCAAAAAGTATTGCAACTGTCGCTTTAAGTATAGTTTTGATGCAAAATATTCGCAAACCAGTATTTTGCATTTCCGTGTCTTTCATTTGTTACACCGCCGGTGTGTAAAGGCCTTTAGGCTTAGAACTGCAGTCTGGCATAAAGCACTTACTCCTTGTTGTCTCTTATGTTTGTGAAATCAGAAATAACAAGCGAAAAAGAAAATGCATTATTTACTGTAATGTCTGTTTTATTAATGGCATTTTGTGTCAACGATGGCCGATAAAACTGAATTAGTTGCGGGTAAGCTGATACATCATTATGTACTTATTTGTCTGTGCTACAGCATATTATAAAGTATGTTGTTTGATGTTGTATTGTTAAGAAAACTAAACGATAATCAACAAGGTAAGCCAACAGAAGTGGGAGAAGCATATTAGCTACTATCTAATTTTCCGTGACTGCACACGTTTCCAAAGCAGTCAGTGATCAGGCTGAGCTCAACACGCCGTCTGTTCCTCAGACGTATCGCGTTCACAACTTCTGCCGCCCGGCCTCCACTCGCTCTCTCCTTTTCAACTCCTGCTTTTTAATATCACTTTCACTTTTGCTATCTTCACGAATCTTTTAACGCAGCCATCACTCTCACTCACACACACACACACACACACACACACACACACACACACACACACACAGTCTCATTTCCTCACACACCCGGCAATCTTTTCAAAATCACTTCCTTGATTCACATCTTTGCCCTGCCCATTTATGAGCACTTTATTGAGAAGCAGAAGGGTGGCAGGAAAAACAGACATAATTGCCTCGGGTGGTAAGTTATTGGAAAATGGATGAATTGCTTTCTTCAGGGAGGAGCTGTGAGAGTGTCAGGAATAAAGAAGGCTCCTTATTAATAACACTGAAGGTCAGGTGCAGGGATGTTGGGGAGTGATTTCTTTATGCCGCAGCAGTATGGGGGAGGAATAAACACACATAGCATTTTTCTCTCTCTCTCCCTTCCTGCATATGCAATTCATCAGTGTGTGTCTTTTGAGGGCACATGTGTGTGTGTGCCAGGGCAAGGGGAATGGGGCCGCTGATATTGTAATTCTCTGCCAGCTGAGCTCGGCTGACTAAGGTTAGGGCTCCTTTTGATAGGGTCATTCAAGTTCATCTCCACGGTTACCATGAGATACCCACAAGGTGGCTCGGTTGCGTTCAGTGAGGATGGGCGCAGAAAATATTTTGCCGCACGTAGTCAGCCTAATAACAGCATCACTCTGCTGAGTTTTTTAAATGTTTTTGACATGTCTGTGTGTATTTTTGTCACTTTGTGACATTTCCGTTGTCATTTTTACACCTAGTTTTAGGAGTTTGGGAAAGTGCAGCACACACTAAAGGTGTGAGAAACTCTTTGAGTGCTGTGTCTTTGTCGAGGAGTGTCGGGCGGGTTGTTTACAAGGTTTTCTGGTATATTAGGATAGTTTTAATGACGCAGTCATAGCCTCTTTCACATTTTGGGGACAACTGCAGCTACATTCTTTTTTTTTTTTTGCCTCCACTTTCAGTGAACAAAGAAAAACAAAGATTTTGTTTTAAATGTCAGGAACAATTATAATACGGATACATTTGTATAATATGTAATCATGTACTGTATGTGAGATGAGATATATGATGTGGCCACATTATCAAAATCTGTAAAACCAGTGGAAAGAAAGGGTTCTAAAATGCAAACGTTTTTTTGAAATGCTGATTTATATATCAAGGTACTTCCGTAGTTATTTGAACCTATAAACCACGAGTTTCCTAAACCTAACTAACCTAACTTCATGTTACAATCTGAAATAGAAACGTGTTGCTGGACTTTCGCAGGCAAAGTAAGAGTAACTTTCTGTAAGATATTATGAACCGTTGTATGAGAATATGTTGAAATATTACAACAATCAATAATCAACGTGTGAAAGGTAAATGTACATCAAAGAAGATGTGAGCAAAATAAACAGTTTTGGAACAAATTACATTTAGCCTAAAATATAGAATTACAAAAAACAAAACAAATATGAGGGTTAGTTAGTTCAGTCTTCTGAAGCTATAGACAAGGTGCTGATTGTTCTCTGACTGTTGCTATTTTGAACAAGTGCTTCAAAGCAAATCTGATCTGATGTCACTGCACAGACAAAACGGAAGGTTTGCCTCATTTGGTTTTTCTTTCCTATTGTCAAAAGACGTCAATAAGTGCTTGGGGGAAATGATCGACATCCCATCGCACTGGTAAGCTGTTCTGTTGTTGTCCACATGGGGTGATGGTCAAGGGCGCTGGATGGGTCAAACAAACACAGGACCTTCACCCAGGAGACCGCTGTTTGTGTCCTGTGTGACGTAATGTTAAGTGATACACCTTGTTCACCAACTGCAAGTTAGGTAGGTTACTAACAATTGTACTTATTTTAACCCATGCCCATTCTTTCCCTAAATTTAACCAAGCAGTTTAGCTGCCAAAGCTGTTTCTTTCACTTTCACAATGTGGGCGGTGCAGTTTGGTCCGTCTTAGGCCTTAGAATGGCAGTGGCCCAATCGGTCGACTGATAACATTGGAAATGGGTCCAAACGCCTCACCCGACGCACTCTTACTCTCTAACGTCCTGGAACTTTCTGTGTGAAGTTGACGCTTTCCCTGCATTTAAACCAGGCGCACGAGAAAATGTATTATTCAGCGGTACGTGTCTGAGTTAAATCAATCATTCATTCAGGCCCTAATGCCCTCTATTTCTATTTATCGCATCTCATTCACTTCCGATCAAATTAGTCAACGCTGACAGATGGACACCCGATGAAAATAGGTGTAAAGGCAACTCAGCACACCCCAGCAGCCTGGGGACAGTCAGCGCATCACTGCCATTCTGTGGGCGGACTCCCTGCGCCCAATCATAAGAACTGCCGAGGAGTGCCAGTTCTAGCTGCAGGAAGAGACTTTATTAGGCCTCCCCTCCCCCCCGTTCCCCTGTTCTATTCTTTATTTCTGAATTGCTCCATCTTATCTTACCCTCCAAAAGGCACAGCAATCACCTGTCACTGGTATCTTGTTCAGAATTTGACAGACGACGTAGACATGGGCAGCGGTCCCCGTGTTGCCGCTGCTCTACCTGTCGAAATTCTGTTCTCTGCCATCTGTTTGACGCTATTTTCTGACGGTGTGCTTCAACAGATTGCTCGTTGAGTTTGCTTCAGATGGACAGGTGTTTTTTTTGCACTTTGATACTGACAGTAGAGCGATGACAGGAACGGAGGGGGAGAGACGTGAGCCGCTGATGTCGCGACGACAGATGATCAGCGTCTTGAACCCCAAGGCCGCCAGGACGCTCTAGACCGAATCGAGCTCATATTCAATATTCTCTTCTTCTTCAGGAATTCAAATAATGTCCAATTCAATGCAAATCTTGGCAGTAAGGACAACGAGTCAAGCCAAATTTGTTTTCCTTGATATTTATATTAAAATAGGTTTTGATTGAATGGAAAATTTCACTGGAAGTTTACTCGTAGGATCGTTTGTGGTTATTCGCTTCATTCGCTTCATTCGCTTCATTCGCTTCATTCGCGCCAGACGTGCCAGAGAGGGGGCGTGGCTTATCTCCATGGAAGCTGTTATCAACTAAGCCATTTATTTCCACGATCAACCATGGAAGAAATAACCACTATTTCTGCTTAGTACTTGTTGTGGAAGTCCCAGATATCCCGGGAAACTAAATGCCGTGATATCATCATCCGGAGGAGCTCCGTGGATTTCATTGAGGTGTATTCGCTGTGTCTGCAAGCCACACGTCAGCTGTTTACTGCAGCTGTATGAACATGATTTCGCTGTGATTTATTTGCAATAAACGGACAAAAAGGGATGCCGAAATAACTACATGATTGTAGTCTTGATTTGTAAAAAGACGACAAGCAAATAACTTTTAAAATACTGGTTTTCTCAATGGAGTTAGGATCGATCGGTGCTAGGCTTTGCTAACATTGTAGCAGCTCCATCAACATAGATACGGCAGCATTGTTGTCATTGTTTGTACCATATGGTTTATACACATACATTTATACACATAGTTTCATCCGGTCTCTACTAATATGAGGTATCGTAGAGCTCTGGGTGAACACCTACGGCTCCAATATTTTTTTTTCCTGTTTCAACAGCGGCAGACGGCAGTGATGACAGGAGGAGCATCTCAACGCTGATAGGCTATCGCAACACAATATCGTGCGAATGAGGCAAATTTTGCCGTCCTGCGCAAATTCACGTTTGCTGGCGTCTATTCGCGTCTTTGCATTGGCTTCGTATGTAATCTACTCGTGCGAAAAATTTGCACCACGTTTGTTGTGAACACAGCATCACACTGCTGTGTTACTGAGGGGGGGAAAAGGAGTTGATTACATTAATGACACTGCTTACAGGTGTTAGGATGGTATTTTAGGAAATACAACAAGTGAGGAAGGGAAGTGAGTGAGAATGTGTCAGAAGATGGGATTTGACTGAAGCCCAGGGGCGTTTGGATTCAAAGAAAGGGGGGGCTAAGCCCCAAGGGGAGTGACATGTTTGCGCGCGCAGTGTGCGGCAATTTTTTTTGGGGCCCATTTGGGGTATATCCATTGTTTCAGACAGTTCATAGATTGGTTCAATCAGAAAGAGTGTGATTTTGCTCTGTAGTTTTGCTTGCATTCAGTATATGATAACACAAGAGACAGAATTTCAGGGTCATAGTGAAATTTGACAACACAAATATGAACTTTTCTCAAATAAAGAGAGAGATATAATTTTCCTGCTTGTAAAGGAAAGACGGATAAACTAGCTTTCATATCCGCGTCACTCCCAAATCCTAATTCTTAAAAGGACCGCACACAATGGATGGAGAATGGACCTGACAGTGTCAACTTTATATCGTTAAGTATGATGATAGGCTATTGGATTGTAATTTGAAGGGGGAGAAAACATACAAACCAGAACGCACGCACATATGTAGCATGTTAGAGTTATAAATAACTTGTCCATGTGAGAAACAATAGTTTAATTTAATGACATCACCAAAAAATAAATATATATATATATATATATATTTTTTTTTAAAGCCAATAATGACAAATTATTTGGGGGGGCTGAAGAACATTTTAGGGGGGCTTCAGCAATAAAATATTGCTGAAGCCTATCACAATCACAAGCCTTCCACCACCGCTAAAGCAGCACTTATGTTGTGCAGTTCGGAGAGTTTTGTGTGTACATCCATCTGCATATACATATATATTAGGGGTGTAACAATACACGTATTCGTATTGAACCGTTTAGTACAAGGCTTACGGTTTGGTACGCATTACAAACCGAACAATACGTTGCCCCGTGGCACTACTCACGAGCCCATTTCGCCAGACCATAGTTCCTGCTTTGTAAAAGAAAACAAAAGCCCAATCAGAGAATCAAACGTCCGAAGCTCCCGCTGCAGCTCCGACAACAGACAGCCGGACGTCAGGGGCTACACAAAGCTACCTGACTGTAACGACACATTACTTCACTACTATATATATATATATATATATATATATATACAGACATTCAAAATTCCTGCACGTGCCCGCACACATTTCCCAACAAAGACTTTAAGAGTTTCTCAGTGGGAAACTGGGACAAACTGTTCTGGCATGGGAAAACGTCTGTGCTCAGAGAGCTTTGGCAGCCAGCGAAGCGGACGGGCGGGCTAGCATGTGCGCCGGAGTGGCTACACACACACACACGCACACGCACACGCACACACAGATTACGCATTATAAGTAGCAGGCCACGGTGGCAGATGTAAAATGGATGTAGCATGGCTCTCTCTCTCTCTCTCTCTCTCTCTCTCTCTCTCTCTCTCTCTCTCCGTGTTCACGTTAGTCCCATTACCCTGAGAAATGGAGGGAGAAGTGGCTGAATTTGGCCCGACCCTTCAAGATCCAGAGGTAAACATCATGGAGGAGTGTATTAATATTCCATAACACCAACGTATGGAAGATGAGCAGGAAGTTGAAAAGCAACGAGAAGAGCTGGAAACAGGATGTTCAGGAATAAAATAGACAAGAGATGAGACCAGAAACAAAAGTAAGGTAGATGTGAATACTGAGGAGGAAAAGAAAAGAGAAACACAGCGGAGCAAAGGATTTTTTTTTTTTTCATCTCACTTTCATTCAATCTCACTTTCTATTTCTCTCCCCTACTGCTGCTCTCATGGGAAACAAGTTTTGAGTTGCTTGAGCTGTTTTGAGGTGCTGCGAGTGTTTACCAGTGTGTGTGTGTGTGTGTGTGTGTGTGTGTGTGTGTGTGTGCGTGTGCACGTGGGAGGTGGTAAATTGAGCAGCTGTATCAGGAACAAAAGAGCGCGGAGGATCAGTGAGTCAACTATTGCCGTGCTGTGTGTGTTCAAGCGCATTTTGCGAGTGTGTGTGTGTGTGTGAGAGAAGGAGAAAGAGAAGGAGAGAGCGTAATAAAACTGTCGACCTGGGGGATTTGTCAGGGGAAACAGCACACGACGAATCCCACTTAATGTACAAGTGAATACACACAAGTGCACAAACACCGCACCGGATTATGTTGATTTTTTTTTTTAGGAATTCCAGTAGGCACTCGGTGATGCAAATATGTTTCTGATTGTCTCTTGGTTTGAGGTGAAGGAGTGGCTCTTGACAAACAGAAAGTATTCCAAGAGCTAAGTTTTTATTTATTGAACGTCAGCCTCTATAAACTTTATAAAGCGTTGCGTCTTCTGTTCATATACAGGGGAAGGCAAATGCCTAACTGGAGAAACTTGAGCTCCAGGTAATAGTAGGAAAGAGCTCCATCTTCTTGGGAAACAGAATCCTTCAGACATATTTACATATGTATTTAGGCAGATACACAATTTGTCAAAAAACAAAACAAAACAACCCCCAACAAACTCATTTTTTTTCTTCCGTTTGAACCCTCTCTTTCAGAACTTTAATGAGGTGCAGCGTGGGTGATGCTTCTCTCTCTCTCACCAGTCTTTTCCTGCATCCCTCCACTATATTGCTCTACCCCAGTCCAGTTAAACTGCCTCCACATTCTACAGGGGGCACCCATAGACGCAGCTGTTGATTACACAAACAGAACATTTCAAATTCCTCTTAAAAGCTCGATCAATTTTAAACACACACTCATCTGTGTTTATTATCTACGCCCAACAATTTACGTATGTTACGAGCAACCACGGATGCATTGGGCTGAAAGTCACCAGTTGACACGGCCCCTCGTTAAACTGAAACACCTGTTCAAGTTCTGTAGAACTTGAATCCGCTGTTGGAATAATTTATTCTGACAACCGAGCGTGCAACAACCAGACATTTTGAAGCTGCAAACAGTTTTAATTCAGTGTTTAAAGCTGGCCACTTCCGTTGCCAACATGAGCATGCATATTTCCGAGGACGTTGGCTGTGAAAGGGTCTTCGTACGTGGTCAGTTCGTAACTGTCGGTGAGCACACATTCTGTATTGTAGGGTAGTGGTGAGCTGGGCTGTGGCTGTTCAGTGCTGCCAGACTATGCTTATTAAAAGATACAGACAGTTTGATTAACGCAAACGTTTAATTGTCATAAACCTCCACAGTCAGTCAACACAGAAATAATCTTGTAATCAAAATGTCTGCATGTTAGCGGTGCCATCCAATACACTTGTTTTGGTCAGGGTATATATTTCTTGTTGTGTTTTGATGCATCTTGCTAATATATTTTTTTGGAATAGTGACTAGCACATTTTAAAAGGGGTTTGTTGTCCTATTGGCTGTCAGGAACGATTTATCACCTGTTTGTTTTTTTATTTTTATTAGTCACTTCACCTTGTGTGCTTTACTGCTTTTAACTCCGCTGGGATTCGATCCATGTTCACCGTGTTCTTCTGGGAGATTCTGGGGGCGGTGAGACTCACCGCAAAGAGTATCATCCTCAGCAGTCACGAACACACAAAACCAGAGAGAAAAAGAGGAGTCCTGAGGACGCTGTGGGAAATGTACCTTCATGGCGATAAGTTTACACGCATCGTGACATTCACAACACTTTTCCCCTGGATTTGCACTGGATTTAGAATCAGAATCAGCTTCATTGGCCAACTTTGTGTGCACATACAATGAATTTGACTCTTTATTTTTTTTGCATCACCCTCTGTTTGGTCCCTCTGCTGCTTCCGTGCTTTCTGTCCCCAGGGCTCCAGACCTGATTGAGTGTAACTAGCGGTATGGGACACAGCTGGGGCCCGGTTGTTGCCCATGCATAAAAACCTGCAGCAGCAGCAGCAGCCCTTTGATGGCAGAACTCCTCCTCTGTGTCGTGGCTTTTTGGGGTTCTTCTGCACAACATGCAATCTCTACACCACCGACTTTACAGATTCCTTCCATCCATTCATTTGACTAATTTTGACTTACTTTTTGGTTTATAAACCACTTTCATTACATTAGAGAGGCAGCCGCTCTTGACATTTTCAAGCATCACTTAAAAACATATTTTGCCTTTCTTTTTTAACAGCACTTTATCTGTCTTTCAAATCTTTTATGTATTTAAGCACATTTAAGTCTAAACATTTTAATATTTTTTTTCTTTTGTCATTTTAAATGTAAAATGTTTTCTTGTTTTTAAATCATCTTTTGACATTTTTAAATTACACTTAAAATGTAATGCTTTCTTCCTACCACTTTTATTTAACCTGTAAAAGGAAGGTTTTATATTTTCATTTATTTTTAAATGTACAGCACGTTGAGCTACATAGTACATATGACATGTCGGAGATAATAAAATATTATTATTATTATTATTATTATAAGTTTACCAGTGTGTCTCCCATTTTTTTCACAGCTTTAGAGCCGGGCTGTGACACACACACAATAAAGCATTGTGTTTGCTTTATTGCAAGGCAGCTCTCTCATTAAAATTCCTGTCGGTGGGTGTGTTGGAAGGTCTGTTTGTGTTTGTGTCGCACCGGTCACGGTGTAACAAAACTTTTCTTGCTGAGGATTAAGAAAAGTGTCATATTAAGAGAGAAATGACATTATGTGTAAGGTTTTCATGTGACAGATGGGATGTGGGTGTCAATATCTCAGCCTGTGCTGTCTCCTTTATGGATGCATGTTCTGTAGGCGTTCAGACCTTCTTACCTGCATTCTCTCTCTCTCTGCATGTTCCATCATCCCTCCTTCTCTCTTTAACTATGCAGTGAATGTTTGTGTGTCGTGTGTACAGATAAGTCAGGGGTAGGAGGGACAGCGTGGTTCTATGTGGGTGTTTAAGAGGGATGGATCGAAACGATGGAGCAAGAGGAAACGATGGAGCAAGAGGAAAGAGGTAGAGATAGAGACATTTGTGCATAGCATGCATGCGGGTTACACGCAATTTCACTGAATGTGTGTCTCTTGACAATGGTACATTTTGTATGCAGCATTTTTTACACCTTTAAATTTAGATATTACATTTAACAGCACAGGGAGTGTCTTCAAGTCATTATAATCAACACTAATTCTATGGAAGCTTTTGGTGCAGTATTTCTCTATTCTTGACATATATAGTTTAGTTTAGTGACCAGACTCTGTGTTGCAGGATGATGTGATGCAAACTGGTCCGAAAAGCCTCTTTACCGTACACATTACATCAGGAGTAATCCCAATAAACACATTCTGCATTAATATGTAGAATATGTAGGCAACAGGACAAGATTTTGGGATCAGAAGCGTACTGGTTTCCATTTGCCCACGCACATTAAGCAGGCCTTGGTTGAATGCAGGTAAACCGGCACACTCTCATACCAACTCATCACAAACTGACATTTGGACCCTTTCTAACGCACTGGCTAGCCCAGCGCGTCAAAATATGACGTTCCACTACTGTCGCAGTAAACACGTGGTTAACGTTGTGACTTCCAACAAAAGCACTTCGTTAGGCTTAGGAAAAAACGTCATTAGTTGAGCTTAAAATTAAAAACTTTGAAAAATAAGTGTGTAAACTAAGCAAAACATAAACGACGGAACGTAAGTATGCAAAACACGTCGCAAACATCCATAACGTAACTTTAAAATAGCACTTTGGGACAGGAACACCGGTCACCTTGTTGAAAGTCCTGTGTTTGTTTGTCCCCTCCCTCCTCCCTTGGCTGGGTTTTTAACAGTCTTTATACTACATCATCACCTCAGCATTTTCTTTGAGCATCTACTAATGACATGAATGGGTTACGTCGTAGTTGTGCTTGAAAGTCTGGTACATCTCAATGGTGCCTTGTGTGTCGGTATCAGACGCCGAGGGGCAAGAAGAAGAAAGAAAAAGTCTGAGCCGGATATCCGATGGCTGCACCGGCAGAAAATAGGCCCATGGGAGAAGTTTGCCTTCAGTGCTTTCTGCCAGAAATCTCCTTAGGTTTAGGCAACAAACTTAAATTAGGTTTAGGAAAAGATCATGGTTTGGGTTAAAATAAAGTCCTTGTGGCAAAGTTCTCCCATGTGCGAAATATAGCCCCTTGCCCAAAGAGGCTTATCCGTCGTCAGAGCGATAGCCAATGGTTTCCAAGATTGCATAAGAAGCAGCTGTAACACGTCATTAACACTCCAACTTGCATAGTTTTGAATAGGACGCTATCTTGGAATGTGGTATTCAAACAACGTACTTTGTCATTTCATTTGGAGGACTTGTTGTTTTGGTACCAGTAAATAAGAACGTCATCGATTTGGAAAATAAAATCAATAACCCCATCTCTAGTATTTCTCTCGAGAACTTCAGATGGCATCAGCTCATCTCACTTTATCCTAGAAGTTAAATGTCTTTTTTAAATGCACATGTGCCTGCTGGGATCCATGGTGTCTGTAGGCGTGTCTCTTTCAGGCCTTAGGTGTTGTTTCATGTGTGTTGGTGGACTCTCCAACTTAAAGTGTGATATGAAATGAATATGTGGGCAGACATGTGTCTGCCGTTGGCAAAAGTCTGAATTTAAATGCCTTTTGCATCGTGCTGGCCACCTGGACTGTTAGCCCACTTATGCTATGTGTGGCAAAAACTTACCAACGCTTGCTGTGATCGACTCCAGCTGCCCGGGTTCACATTGTAAACAGTGTAAATGTATTGTTTGCTATACTCTAAATGAAGCCTTTTGAAATTAAATTAAAGTTCTAACCAGATTTCAGCAGGATATAAAGAATATACACTAAATACTGTTCAAAACGAATCTGAGTCTTTCTGTCCAGGATCCATTATGAACATTACCAACAGACATTTGCATTGCATAAAGGAGTAAGACTGATTCATTGCTCAGACCTGACCAGTTATTTTAGAAAAATATCACTTCAGGCATGTGGCATCAGTGATGAGTCGAGCGTGCCAGTTTTAGCTGGGCATGTTTTTGTCAGGCGGCTCTGCCATCCAAGGTCATACAATTAATGCGGAAATAACAAAATATAAAGTGGAACATTTCAATTCAGTGGGTTTAGGTCAGTGAGACAGAAAATGTGTCAGAAGGAGACGATGCAGGTGAAATGAGATGAAAGATGAATGAATGACACATTGTCAGATATGGAGAGACAGAAAGACTCCAGACAAGCGGCCAGATGAACAGTGGAGTATTGATTCGGGTTGACACTTGCTTCGGCTAAAAGCTACTGCCAAACTCGTTGCGGTTTCCAAAAAGTCCACGGATTTTCCGATCACTTTCCAAAGATGTTGTGTTCAAAGGTGCTAAATACGAGACTGGGAGCATTTCTATTGGCTCTCAAAGGCTCTCAACATTGCGACGGCTGAGCTGGCGGCTAACAGTGCTAACAGTGCAAACTACGGCAAAGCTAACAGTGTTTACCAGGGGGAACCGGAGGGTAAGTCCTATGGTTGGACATTATCAGCATTAACCACCATATGAGCGTAGTGCAGATCGGGTCATGACCTTAGTGGCGCACGCTCACATGCACTAACATGCCTTAAAAGCACACACGGCCATTTTAACAAAGCAAGGAGAAGCTTGTATAACAACACACAACTTAATTGTCTGCTCAAGTAGACATTACTCCACTATATCTTTTACATAGCAAATAGGTGTGTGCTTCTATACTAATGCTCTAAAGTTAATGCTGATGTTAAATTTACAATTACATTGGTACTGGTGCTCTTTCCTCCCTCACCCAGTGCTTGTCCCTTTTTGATTTTGTCCTAAATCGCTTCCTTTTGTCTAATCTGACTGCAAAAGATACAAAATGCAAAGGTGGGAAAGATCAGTAACAATATCAAGAGTTTTGCTATTTAGGCCCATATCTTTGTTACTGGGGCTTCTTTGCAATTTTACTTATCCTTATTGCTTGCGATATTTAGTGATTTAAGCAGTGTTCCTTATAAATAACATTCAAGCTTTTATTCATATATGCCATTTCTAAAACAAATCCTGGAGCTTCCTATGGTAATATTATTGGAGTGCCATTTTTATTTTTCTATTCTAATTCTAATGCCGTGTTCCAATCTCTTTTTTTCCATCATGGATTCATTAGAAATAAAATGTGCAGTTTGGGAGCTCAAGAGGGGATAAAGAGGCGGAGAGAGAGAGAGAACATGAGGACCAGAATTAGATAAAGCAAGGAGGAGGAGATGTGGGATTAAAAAGAAGACATGAGGAAGGAGATGAGAAGAGGAGATGTCGTGTTGTGAGTGGCTGGATGATGAGACAAGTGGGCTTGAGACTGAAGTTGCTGTTTTTTTTCTGCACTTCTCCCACCAGCAGTGAGCAGATGTTGGACCCACAGGCCTCTACCAGCATGGAGCCCCCTAAAGCTGGCACTGCAGCAAAACACACATGTGCAGCATACATGCTCGTATATATGTGTGTAGCACATATACGAGGTCATAGAGCTGGGTGAATTCACAGTGAAAGCAGTGTCAAGCGCATTGAACGGTTTCATTCCCACACAGTTGATTGCGGGTTAAAGGTGCAACTGTTATTATTTTGTCAGCTGTTTCTCGTCCCCATGGCTTCATCGGGGTGAATATGAATTTGAATGATGATGAAACTACAAGGCTCATAATGGCATTCCGCATTAATTACAAAGCAAAATGAGTTTGTGTTTTCCTAATGTAATCCACGACATACTGTAAAACAATCAGTTTCCTATAAAATCCACTCCCAGGGGACGCTATGAGGGTCTCATCTTTCTCGTTGATGATCTCATTTGTTTATGTCCCGTCTCAAAATCAATCCCCGATTGATGGTAAAATGCTACATGAAGCTATAATAAAATGATTTACACATACAGAAAAGCAGCAACTTTGCCGTCTGCCTTAATATCCATAAGAACATGATGACAAAAGTTGACACAAAAACACACGCTCGTGTTTTCATGACTTTTGGGGACATTCCATTGACTTACATTCATTTCCTGGAGACTTACCCTAACCACAACCGCAACCAGCCTTACCCTTACACTAATCTAAACCTAAACCTAAATGTAACCTTACCCTAATCTTAAACCAAGGGTTCAATCTAAAAATAATGATTTCCATTATGGTAACTTGTGTTTTATCCCCATAAAGTAAAAGGCGAATCCCCACAAAGTGACTCTGTAAACAGATTCATGTCCCCACAACATGGATAAAACGCATCCACCCCCGCCACCCCCCCTTCACACACACGGAAATGACAGCAGGGGCACTGGGTCGATGAACATGTGGCAGAAGATGAGAGACCACAAGAGTGCATGATAAATATTTGAAGCTTAGCACAGCAGATCTGTAAGCCATCAATCAATCTGCAGATTCCATGGTGAGATATGTTTGTGAGGCTATTTGTGTGTGTGTGTCGGGGTTGTGGCTGCATGTCAGTGTTTTATACCTGTGAGTTGCAGAGACAGTTTACAAATATGCATTTCGATGCCTTCGTGCACTGCACTACTGTATATATGACGGCTGCCGGTGTCCCAAATTTAGCCGGAAGTTTCAATACATTTAAGAGGCATCACTTCTGGCACACACATCTGCGAGGTCTTGCAGTCTTTGTGTCCTTTTACCTCCTGAGCGTTCCCAATGTGAAAAAGGCCAGATCTTCAAAAGAAAGGTCAACGATGCCATCCGGTCAGCGGGTCACAGATTGGTCACCGCGCTGCACTGGCAGCTTTTGTAAGCTTTTGTAAGCTTTTCCTTTAAGGCCATTGTCCGCCAACACTGTCTCACAACAGACACAAGCAGAAAAGGTGATTCCTATTCCAGCCCTGTCTACTAGAAATGACCTTCCCATATAATGAAACTGCAATGTGAATTATGTTTAGAGGGAAACCTATTTTGTCCTGGATTACGTTTGCTTTTGACATATCACAAATTAGTTTCAAATGAGTCCACTTAAGAAAGGGGTCAGAGTGGCGGAAGGGTCAAAAAACACAGGTCCTTTCACCCAGGAGACCACTGTTTGTCTCGAACCAAGTACTTTTGTTTACGCTTTGTTTGATTTTCATCATTTTAAGCCAAATAGTTTTAAAGCATTTCTTGTTTTGTTTTGTTTCAGTTTACAACGTTAACCACAAGTTTCAAACTGTTTCAAACTGTTTCAAACTGCGACCAAAAACCTGGGAGAAAACACATTTCCCTTGAAACGGGAATGGTTGCCGCACTATGCACACTGCTCCAGTGTGGTTGCTTTGTATTTATTGTAATTATCTATCACCATCTGAAAGTCCAGCCAGGTTCAATTGAATAATATACTAATATGTTCTCTAAGAAGAGCCTCCCATAAAAAATACAATTGCGCATGAAGGAAAAAAACGGAAGTAACCTTAGGGAATGCAGTTCAAAGAGAGATCCCCTCCATGGACATCATTAGGAGCAATATCAAAGTAATTACAATTCATCCTGAGGGCAACATGAATATTTGTACCAGATTTCACGGCAACCCATTCATTACCCTCAAAATATTTCAGTCGGAACCAAAACTGTTCAACACGCTCTCATTCCCAACAACATTCAGTCAAATACTGATGCTTGGTCAGTGGCCCCACACTTTAAAATATGACGCTCTAAGTTCCCCTCTAGCGTCAGTCGGGGACAATGTTTCAGTTTTGGCTCGTTACATCCTGAGTGGCTTTTCAAAGTAAACTTTTGTGTTCACAGGAAACCTACAGTTTCTGCTTGTGAAATACATAATGTCTTTTCAAAATATATCGGTGTTCACAGAAAACTGTTTCTGCTCGTTATATGCATAGTGTCTTTTCAAAATAAACTTCTGTGTTCAAAGGAAATGTAGTTTCTGCTCTTAACATGCATAATTTATTTTCAAAATAAACTTCCGTGTTCACAGGAAACGTATAGTTTCTGCTCGTTTTATGAATAGTGGCTTTTCAAAGAAATCTTTTGTTCACAGGAAACGTAGTTTCTGCTTGTGACATATTTAGGTTTTTTTCAAAATAAACTATGGCGTGTTCACAGGAAGTGTACAGATTCCGCTCTTAACATGCTGTCTTTTCAGAATAAACTTCCGTGTTCACAGGAAACTTACAGTTTCTGCTTGTGATATATTTAGGTTTTTTTCAAAATAAACTACCGCATGTTCACAGAAGTGTACAGATTCCGCTCTTAACATGCACAGTGTCTTTTCAGAATAAACTTCCGTGTTCACAGGAAACTTACAGTTTCTGCTTGTGACATACATAGTGTCTTTTCAAAATAAACTTCTAATGTAGGTTTACTTAGTTTTGAGGTTGTCTTACACAACAAAACTACTCGTAGGTGAAGGACAAGATTGTGGTTTGGTTTAAAATAAGAATGTTTGTTTTGTAACTGGTGTTAGTTAAGTTTGGAAGTTATTTAACAAAACAAAGTTGACTTTGACTTTTGGTTTTGCACCAGACACAAACAGCGGCCTCCTGGGTCTCCTTGCAGGTGGAGCTGGAGGCTGGAGACTTTCTACTTGAACCAAAACTCACCATAAATGGTGGGAGAACCAGGGGATCGACAAAGTCAGTTGGCTTCATGACCATGAATGTCAGTGCAACACATCATTGCACTCCATCCAATGTTGGTGAGATAGATTGACAGACTGACATCCCCTGAGCCACACTGCTAGTGTGGGTAAGAACGGAACAAACCTCAGAGGAGGCAATTAAAAGAGATACCCCCTGTCAGATAGCTATATGAACCATAGGTAGAGAAAAGCAATTAAAAAAAATCATATTAGACTGTGTTGGTGTATGTCCATCTAATCATATGACACAGCTATGACAATGACAACATTAGTGACTTTGTACGTGCGGTATTTTTACTTCTTATCTTGACATCTATTGAAGACACAAACAGGTCACATATATGTGGAAGCACCTGTTTCCTTTCTCATTGGTATTCAGTCCGGTCTACTCAGACGGATACAACAGGATGATATTGGTATTCAGCCCAGTAGTCTGAATTCCGGGTATCGGTACACAGCCCAGCAGTCTGCTGCCCCTGACCTGATGAGCTGAGACGGCTGTCTGTCCAGATGAGAGCTCGGATCCTTTGGGTTGGATTTGTTCTGATGACGGAGCAATCCCCAGATTGTCGTCCTGCGCCAGGCCCTGTATGATTGGATCAGCAGGCATGGATGAAGGACTTTGTGTGCCTTTGTTTGTGTGTGTGTGTGTGTGTGTGTGTGCGTGTGTGTGTGTGTGTGTGTGTGTGTGTGTGTGTGTGTATCCGATGTATCGGTGTGAGTTTGTATGACCTGAATGCAAAAACGTTGACCCCCGTGTTTCTTCTTTTTCCTTTCTGGAGTTTAACTGTTTTCTTTCATTCTTGTATTTTCTTAGGCTTGACTTGTGGTAGCAACCAAATAGAATAAAGTAGACTGACTTGGAATCACATTGAAAAGCGAGGTCTGAGCTCAGGTATTAATTATACATTTGATTTTGCTTGGGAAATTGAGCTTGTGGAAAGGGTTTATAATTGTATTTTATAACACCACAGAAACATAGAAACAAAATGGGTAAAAAACAAAAACAGATAATCACTTATCCGTGCAAATTCCAAAGTTTAATTAAGATTAAGCAAGTTAATTAAAAGAGAATAATTAAATGATTCCTTATTTTAGTGGCTTAGCTAATGCTAGATAAATGACAATACACAAATGAAAATCCAGTTAATGTATCCCTAAGTTTTTGTGTACTTCCTGATTGTAAGCTTCTTAAATAAGAAAGATACAATCTTGTGAACGGGCATAGGCACTGCAGTAAGCTGACAAACCAATCTGCATACCTTGGGGCCTGTTGCCAGAGCTTTTCATTTTAAATCTTCCTCAATAATATTCTCACTTTAAACTGAATTGGCCCTTGGCTAAACCCCACCTCCTGCTGCTGCTCCGTCAAGCTGTTAGGGCTACCGTAGAGCCCATACTGTCACTAACTGCACCCCCTCAGTAAATATCAAATTTTTGGAAGAACAAAAAAGTGATTTCAGAAGGTCTTACAATATGTTTGAAGGATATGCCCAGCATGTCAAACTAATTCAGCAACGAAAAACAGGTTAAATAGATAAAGATGGAAGCTAAAGCGTACAGATCACAGTGTAAAAGTGAACCACACATCACCTGGCGATCGAGACCGAAGACAATGAAATGAAGAAACAACGGGTAGGGTAGGTCTTTGTTCACTGTTACAATCATTACAAAGCAAAAGCAGCATTCAGTATACCTTCAGTAGCTAGCGTAGCATAGACGTGATAACGCTATTAGAAACGTATATCCCCATTCCAACCTCTCCGAGTATGACTATTACACAACGTTTAACCATGAATAGCATCAAATCCACAAAACCAGCCTGAAAATGAAGAAAATCTGAAACGACTGCATGAGAGTCTATGAAGCAGAGCCGGATAGTTGTCGGACCCTGTTCAGAGCTGGCTGATGCTACGCTAGTGACCGGCCAGTGTGCATTCGAGGGGCAGGACTCCCGTTCAACTTTGTTTCACCTTCTTGCCCCCGACAGGATGTTTGAAGCTGGACTCCTGAAAATGTTTCAAATGAAACTTTGAAATGAAAACCATTTATAGGTGGTCCTGGAGTTTAACAGAAGCTGTCTCCTCGCAACATTGTTTTCCAATAAAACAACCCCCGTCGCCCGTCCTTGAGAGTCTCTTCTCAGTCAAACAGCCAAGAGATCAAAACCCCCCTCATGCCGTCCCTCGACATACAGCGGTAGCATTTGTACAAAGCGATCCTCAATCAAAGGTTGAGATACGCTTGTAGATTTGAGGGTTAAGAGTCCGTGTGTGCGCATGTGTGTGTGTGTGTGTGTGTGTGTGTGTGTGTGTGCATCCGAATGAGGGGTAATCGAGGCGCTTCATCCCTTAGTTTTGATAAGGGGACTAATGGTGCATGTGGTTGCTGTGGAAACCTTTGTTTGAACATAACAGTACAAGGATCTACATTCCTCCACACAACACACATATAGTCTCTCTCTCTCTCTCTCTCTCTCTCTCTCTCTCTGTCATATGAGAGCGTACTTCTTGCATCAGTGATTTGAAAAGAGGCAGGAGATACATAATGAAGAGTCCTTGGATGTGGCAGCAAACAGACAGCGTTTTAATCCTTCTCCTGCCTTTAAGGGTGTCTACCAACACAGCAGTATCGAGGGTTTGAGTCGGGCCAGATCTCGGGAGGATGTTGAACAAGTGCAAAAAATAAATATATATATGTATATATACTGTACATATATATATGGGCCGCAGCTCGTCAAAACACATAGAAAAAATGAATGTAGTGACACACACAATACAACCCACACACACTTTATCTTCCCAGGTGACCCGGCATTGACGCTGAGAGCGTGTTGGTAAATTGTTAATATTGCGAGGTGCATTGCGCCTTATACATTTGAATGGTTCCTAAATTACATTTTAAATTTAGATGAGCTGCTTCGGTTAGCTGACAAATGTGTTGTCCTGTTTGCTGAGGGAGGGCTCGGGGGCATCTCGCTCCTACGGAGGCAGTTCAGGAAGGACCGAGCAGCCAATCGAAACGCACAACACATCTTTTCTTTTTTTCCGCACACAACATGCGCCTGTGTAATGTTTAAGTCTTTGGGCTGTGGAAATTAATTAACAGTCTTTCAATCAGGCACATCCATTATGGCAGGTAATCATGCTAGCAGAAAATATCATCAAATTGAATGTTTGATGATGCTTCTCCAATTTCTTCTGTAAACTCCCAACATTTGCACAGCTACTTCTCGCACAAAACCCCTACCGGTTATTGTCAACAGTCTACCCGTGCCGACCCGGCCCACCCACCGACTCTATGCAAATATCTATGATCTATGCAAATAATGCAGGTACATGCACGATGGAGATATGAGCCTGTAAATGTTTGCACCCAAAATTCAACCCACATACTTCAGCAGCAGTGCACCCAAAAGCCAAATACTTTGTTTTCAGGATCCTTGTGTAGGTGCTCCGTATTCTTGCATTCACTGATTTATGTGAGCTAAGTATAGCTCACATAAATCTCCTGACTGGAGTTTGAGATTCAGAGCCCTGGTGCTGCATATATACCCACACACACACACATATATATATATATATATATATATATTCTTTTAAAAAATATATATATCGATGCATACATATCAGCATGCGCCGACTTAAATGGTTTTCAAGGGTGTGTTCAATCTAACTCTTAGGACATGCAACAGAAAAATAAATTGATAAATAAAAAGGAAAACCTTGAACATGTGACTTATTCAACCTTGGGCTTGAACCTTCAATCCTCACAATACACACTCAACTTCATATGAGGTCTATTCACGCGGTGCTGAAGAGTGGACGATGTCAAGGGTCAACTGGAACGGCATTCATGAGAGGAGGGAAAGACGGACTGAAGAAATAAGTCTCACCGGTCACATCTATCTCACAAGGTGTCTCTCTAGAGCCACGATGTAGTGTAGCCATAGCAACTGGCGCCCAGCATCTCCTGAAGGGGAATGCGAAAAAAAGGATCCGTGATTCATATCCAAACAACAACAGCCTGAGAATCCAAATATACTGAGGTAAACTGCCACCCCCAGACAGTCAAGCTGACAGCTGTGAGGAGGAGGGGCCAAGCAGAAAACAAACAAACAAAAACAATCAGCCTCGTCCTCCGTTCGCTCCACCGGAACCGCATCACTCGTGGTCATTGTTTCTTTGTTTGCCTCTTGTGATCTCAGCCGTGTTGACTCGTACCGACAAAACTGCATGATGGTAAGAAGTAATAACTTCGTCATGCCAGCAGAGCGGAATGAAGGACAGTAAGACTGGCAGCTTTAATGCACGCTATGGCCCTGGTCAGAGAAAGGGCCTCATAGCAGCCTGGGGCAGCTTTTTTAGGGGTCGTTCAAAATGACGTGTTTTTTTGTTTTTGCTCCCTCAAATCTATTGTTGTAAATGTAGCGCGAGCTATGCTGTCGCATTGCGCAAGCGTTCCCAAGGGCCTTTTTTTCAGGTCACGACGGCTGCGCTCCGAGATAAAAATAGTTCAACTTAATTCAAAGAGAAGTTAATCCTTTTAGTTTAGGACTACTCGGAGCTTTGCTATCCGTCCCACGGAATATTTAACTTGCTTCACCTTACAGTCGAAGGAAGCCGCAACATCCGGTTGACAGGTCGGACAAATTGCCAAGGACAAATCAAAACAGTAAAGCTACTGTGAGTGATTCATGGTGCTGGAAATCCATTTGTCTTTGTTTAGTTTTGTCGGTGAGACTTACTGGTAAATTATCGCAACTTCATCATCATCGTCATCGCAGCGCACAGGTACTTGTTGCTTATTAACGGTAGGCGCGACAGTAGCGCAACCCTCCCCAAGCCTCTAGGATGAATTGATGAAAGTGTCACAGTGGGCATTTTCCACGCGTTTTTAGACGAAACATGTGAACGTAATTGTCAAACTGCAATTGTCAAACTGAGTTTTATATGAGTCACATATAATTGGATGTACGCCATTCAAAAGAATAGCTATCAACCTCCAACTACAGCTGTTTCACCCCACTTCCAGCTTCGCAGCTGTGCAACTTTCCATATTTATTTTTACAAAACCATAAACCAGAAGGAACAGCCATGTTTACAGCCGCCCCCCCCCCCCCCCAAAAAAGAAGAAGTATTTAGCAAAGAGCTGTATCATAATAACCAAGATTGGGATCTCTTCATTAGCAAAAGTCACACTCACACCTTGCTATCCAGCCGGCTTCGACACATTTTGCCTGCTCAAGTGATCAGCAATCAGTGCCCTGCCTGCTGGGCCCACTGTAAGGCAGCTGTGCCCCATTACCAGTCCCAATCAGAAGCAAAAAGGGAGACATGGTCCCTGGGGGACACTCGTTTGGACTGCGGTGCGACAGTATGTGGAGATGAAGCGTGGAGGTTGCTCTTCCTCTCTCCTGTCCCTGTCTGTCATTCGCACCACTCTGCTGCTAGGTAGCCTTGTCTCTTCTTTTGTCATATTACGTTTTTGCATTCCTTTTCCATGGTGTTGTTCTTTTCCCATCACTATGTTTATCCTGAACCCCCCCCCTGTCATGGTCCCAGGTGTGTCTGCCTGGGCGTGGCCTTCCTTTCCCCCTCCTGCTGCCAATCAACTCACACACATGGAACTCATTCCCTCATCAAGCTCCCACAGTATATCTACTCAGCTCTCCCTCAACTCCTCGCCAGATCGTTTGTTCTCTCTCCGTGAACGACAGCTCCCACACCTCTCTCTGGCAAATAAAGAAAATTGTGTTTAACTCCAACTCCGAGTCCTTGCTTTTGGGTCCAGCCCCGCACTACCATGACAGAACGATCTGGCCATGTGGACCCAGCAGTGGACCCAGCAGAACCGGTGCAGAAGCCCACCGTCTCGACGGCGCTTTCCAGCCAAGGAGCCTTACTCGGACAACATCAAGCGTATCTCCACACCCTATTTGACAACGACCGGGCAATGGTAGACCAAATCGCGGAATTAACAAGGAAAGTGTCTCTGTTAACCTCTCGGTTGCCTCCCTCAGCTGATCCTGCACAGCCCGGCCTCCAGCCCTCTCCAGCTCTGCTCCCGGAAGTACCCACTCCATTTAGAGAGTCCTATGCTCCGGACCCTGAACCCTTCTCCGGAGACCTGGGTAGGTGCCGAGGTTTTCTTCTCCAGTGTTCTCTGGTTTTTAGCCAGCGGCCGTTGACCTTCCCCTCCGATGTTTCCAAGGTACGCTATATTTTGGGACTGTTGAGAGGAAGGGCTTTAGCCTGGGCAGAAGCCGTTAATTCTAATCTGGCAGTTACAGCCCTTTCCTATGAAGACTTCCTTTGCAGGATGAAGGTGGTTTTCGACCACCCGGACCACGTTGGTAATGCGGCTAGACGCTTGCTTAACCTTCGCCAGGGCCCCAGAAGTGCGGCTGATTACTCTGTGGAGTTTAGAACACTCGCAGCGGATTCCAGATGGAACGATGAGGCCTTGCAAGGGGCGTTTTTGAATGGGCTCAGCGAACACCTAAAGGATGAACTGGCTTCTCGTGATGAACCTGTAGACTTTGATTCTCTGGTTTCCCTAGCTATCCGGCTCGATAACCGCCTGCGTGAGCGACACAAGGCGAGGGCCGGCCGTCCCAGTCAGTTTGCCAGCTCCCACTCGTCACCACCTCAAGCTAACTGGGGAGTGCAACCCCCCATCCCGGTTCAGTACCCCATGCCGGCTCATCCCTCCACGCCTCCAGACCCTGCTCCTCCTGGCGAGGAGCCCATGCAGCTGGGCCGGGCTCATCTTTCTCCTGCTGAACGGTTGCGCAGGATGAGGGTGGGTGAGTGCCTGTACTGCGGCCAGTCCGGTCACTTCATTGCTCTCTGCCCAGTCCGCCCAAAAGACAGGGCTCGCCAGTAGTAGTAGGGGTTCTGGCGAGCCAACCCAGTTCCCCATCTAGTTCCCTGTCTAGTTCAGAGTCCAGCTCCCCGAGCCAGTCACTCCCATCTAGGTTGCTGATTCAAGCCACTCTTTGTCACAAACAACTATCCTTGCCCCTCCTAGCCTTGGTCGACTCTGGCGCTGAGAATAGTTTCTTAGATAGAGATGTGGCCATCCAGGCTGGTTTTCCCTTAGAACGATTACAGTCCCCCCTCTTGGCAGCTGCTTTAGATGGCAAGCCGTTTGCGCAAGTTACCCATCATTCAGTCCCTTTGTCCCTTGTCCTGTCTGGTAACCATAGTGAGATTATTCGGCTCAACATAATTTCTTCCCCTAACTCGCCGCTAGTCTTGGGCCATCCCTGGTTAAGGTTGCACAACCCACACATCGACTGGTCGGCAGGGAGAGTCCTTAGCTGGAGCCCCTTTTGTCTCTCTGCCTGCTTGCAGTCAGCACTGCCCCCTGCAGAGGGCACCACATCACCACCGAGCCCTCAGCCTCCTGACCTGTCCGCCATCCCAGCGGAGTATCACGATCTTGGGACTGTGTTCAGTAAGGACTTAGCCCTCTCCTTGCCTCCTCACCGCCCTTACGACTGTGCCATAGATCTTCTCCCGGGCGCTCCTCTCCCGTCTAGTCGGCTTTATAACCTGTCCCGTCCTGAGAGGGAGGCCATGGAGAAATACATCAAGGAGTCGTTGGCAGCTGGCATAGTCAGACCATCCTCATCCCCTGTCGGAGCTGGATTCTTTTTTGTTTCCAAAAAGGACCACTCTTTGCGACCCTGTATTGATTTTCGTGGATTAAACAATATTACAATAAAAAACAAGTACCCCTTACCCCTAATAAACTCTGCTTTTGAGCCTCTTCAGGGTGCTACGGTTTTCACGAAGCTGGACCTCAGGAATGCCTACCATCTGGTCAGAATCAGGGAAGGGGACGAATGGAAGACCGGCTTCAACACTCCACTCGGACATTTTGAGTATCTGGTAATGCCTTTCGGCCTCACTAACGCTCCCGCTGTTTTTCAAGCCTTAGTTAATGATGTGCTAAGAGACTTCCTCCATCGTTTTGTCTTTGTGTACTTGGACGACATCCTTATTTTCTCCCAGAACATGTCCGACCATGTCTCCCATGTCCGCCAGGTCCTTCAGAGACTGTTGGAGAACCGGCTCTTCGTCAAAGCAGAGAAATGCGAGTTCCATGCTAGTTCAGTCGGCTTTCTGGGTTACATCATTGAGAGTGGGAGGGTAAGGGCCGACCCAGACAAGATCAAGGCAGTGACGGAGTGGCCCCGACCCTCCAACCGAAAGCAGCTACAGCGCTTTCTGGGCTTCGCAAATTTCTATCGCAGATTCATCAGAGACTACAGCAGGGTGGCAGCACCTCTAACCAGACTCACGTCCACCTCCATCCCCTTCGCTTGGACCCCTGAGGCGGAGTCTGCCTTCAACGACCTAAAGGGTAGCTTCACCTCAGCCCCCATCCTGATTCAGCCCGATTCCTCTCGTCAATTCATTGTGGAGGTGGATGCTTCAGACAGTGGAGTGGGGGCAATCCTTTCGCAACGCTCTACCTCCGACCAGAAACTCCATCCCTGTGCCTTTTTCTCCCATCGCCTCTCCCCAGCCGAGCGCAACTATGACGTTGGCAACAGAGAGTTACTCGCAGTCAAGCTGGCGTTGGAGGAGTGGAGGCACTGGCTGGAAGGAGTAGAGCAACCTTTTGTGGTTTGGACCGACCACAGGAACTTGGCGTATATCCAGTCGGCCAAACGCCTCAACTCCCATCAAGCCCGCTGGGCATTGTTTTTTGGCCGCTTTAATTTTACCCTCACCTATCGGCCCGGCTCTAGAAATACGAAACCTGATGCCCTCTCTCGCCTTTATGTCTCGGTGGATTCTCTACCCAGCCAAGACTCCATCCTTCCTCCTACCTGTGTGGTAGCGGCAGTTACTTGGGAGATCGAATCCATGGTCAGGGAGGCTCAACGGACACAGCCAGACCCAGGTAACGGCCCCCCAAACTGTTTGTTTGTCCCTAACTCTGTCCGGTCTCAGGTTCTCCAGTGGGTGCACACTTCCCGTTTTGCCTGCCATCCAGGGATGAACCGTACCCTGTCCCTCCTGAAGCGACATTTCTGGTGGCCATCCATGGAAGCAGACACCCGGGCCTATGTTGCTGCATGCACGGTCTGTGCACGAGGGAAGACCTCCCATCGTCCGCCGGCTGGGTTACTACGTCCACTTCCCGTTCCTAGCCGTCCCTGGTCCCACATTGCTCTAGACTTTGTAACCGGTCTACCCCCGTCTCAAGGTAACACAGTCATACTCACCATCGTCGACCGTTTTTCTAAAGCTGTTCATTTTGTGGCCCTTCCTAAGCTGCCCACTGCCCGTGAGACCGCCGACGTTTTAGTGAGCCATGTTTTCCGCCTCCATGGCATTCCTCTGGACATAGTCTCTGACCGTGGCCCACAGTTCATCTCACAGGTATGGAGGTTATTCTGCCGTGCTCTTGGCGCAACGGTCAGTCTTTCCTCCGGTTTTCACCCGCAAACCAATGGCCAGTCGGAGAGGGCTAACCAGGACCTTGAGGCTGCTCTACGGTGTGTAACCGCCACCAATTCCACCACCTGGAGCTCGCAACTGGCATGGGTGGAGTACGCCCACAACTCGCTGACCAGTGCTGCCACGGGTTTGTCTCCGTTTGAATCTTCTGTGGGCTATCAGCCACCTCTGTTTCCCTCCCAGGAGTGCGAGTTGGCTGTCCCATCGGTGCAGATGCACCTCCGCCGCTGCCGGAAGGTCTGGAGAGACACCCGCGAAGCCCTACTCCGCTCTGCCGACAGCAACCGGCGCATTGCTAACCGCCGCCGGACCCCTGCCCCAGCATACCAACCAGGTCAGAGTGTTTGGCTTTCTTCCAAAAATATCCCGCTGAAGACCGACTCTAGGAAACTGTCACCCCGTTACATTGGCCCTTTTGTCATAGAACGGATAATCAACCCAACTGCTCTCAGGCTAAAACTACCTCACACTATGAAGATCCACCCCACGTTTCATGTCTCGCAATTAAAACCAGTTTCTTCCAGCCCTCTTTGCCCTCCTTCCGATCCCCCACCTCCCGCCCGGGTGGTCGACAACCACCCAGCCTTCTCTGTTCGACGGATCTTGGACGTACGTCGTCGGGGCAGAGGGTACCAGTACCTGGTGGACTGGGAGGGATATGGCCCAGAGGAGCGGCAATGGGTACCTCGGTCCTTCATCCTGGATCCTGAGTTCGTCCGGGAGTTCCACCGGACCCATCCTGACAAGCCCGGCGGGTCGCCCGGAGGCTCCCGTTGAGGGGGGGGTACTGTCATGGTCCCAGGTGTGTCTGCCTGGGCGTGGCCTTCCTTTCCCCCTCCTGCTGCCAATCAACTCACACACATGGAACTCATTCCCTCATCAAGCTCCCACAGTATATCTACTCAGCTCTCCCTCAACTCCTCGCCAGATCGTTTGTTCTCTCTCCGTGAACGACAGCTCCCACACCTCTCTCTGGCAAATAAAGAAAATTGTGTTTAACTCCAACTCCGAGTCCTTGCTTTTGGGTCCAGCCCCGCACTACCATGACACCCCCCCCAAAAAAAGCATCTGTCACAGTAAGAAGCTACCTCTGTTCTGCTCTATTGCAGATATGCACTACTTTCAAAAATGCATTAAAACAAGGTGCAGAGTCACATTGCACCTTTACCTAATTTAATACATTACGGCGAACATGATGGGAGCAGAGCCTGGGGTACACATGAGGGTTGTTATTGGGTATTTCAAAAGCCAGTGAATTAAAAATCATAGGCAGCCTGATTCTCCATCACATTCTAAATCATCTCCTGGAAGTATTTATTATTTATAATTATTATTATTTAATCACTCATGTTGAATACTCCTGACATCCTTTTTATGGCTTATCTTTGTTTCTGTCCTTGCTCGTGTATTTATATTTTTTATATGCTGTATAACATAGACCTATGTGCCTGGTGCAACGAATCCAACAGACTGACAGCTTCATTTGACAAATGCTTGTTGCGTACGTATTTTTAAATTAGTGCACAGGAGCCGCAGCAAACACACCAGTCAAAGGCCAATTAAAGGTGAAATCGGAACACTGAAGACAGAGTGAGCGAGGCTTCAAAGATCTCCCAATGAGGATGGTGGAAGACAAAGAAAAGCGAGGTTAGGAAATAAAAGTAGAGGTTATCTTGGTTACAGTGCGAGGTGCTTGTGCGTGTTCAGCAGTCTCTGCATTACAATAGAGAACACGTGGACAAAGACACATTTTCTGTTCTTATTGCAAAAGAGGCTTTTTTTACTTTTCTGTTAGCTGGAAAAACATCGCTCATGTTATGAATGAATTAACTTTGGACTAGACCTAACGTTCATGTCACCAGCTACAATCTCTATTACAGCTTAGTGGTGCATGCAATTACTTAGCGTTGGTGATAAAAAAACACACCAATTATGTGTAATTTAATTTAATTATCCTGGTGGTAGAAATCAAGAGCAAGGTGGGAAAGGCACAGTAGAGGCAGACACACTGGGTCCGTTTAGCATCCAGTAGGAATAAAAGTAAAACTGTCTGTAAAACTGTCCTCACAAAGAAACAGAAACTGCATGGTCTCGCTTTAAAATGCAGTCCAATACCTTGCTACAGGAAAAAGGTTCCAGAGTGCCGCGAGACCTGACGGTACATCTCTTCATGTGCGCTGGCTCTCCTCCTGTCCTGTGCGACCACTACATATTATTAATTGGAAGTGTTTCCTCATCCCAACCTTTGCTCCGTTGTGTCGTTAGAATTAAGTGGGATTTGCACATTCGGGACGATGTAATCTGTTCTTTTGCTGGTGAAGCTCGCTCCGTGAAGCAAATGAATCCTCAGAAAGTCATTTCACACATGGGTCTGGCCTACTGTACTGGCTCCCCACACAAAGCACACTCGCCGTGTCTGTCTGTCATATACACTGGTGACTAGCCCTCTCCCCCCTCTCCCAGCCATCCCGGCGATCGTCTAAATGTCAGTGTTTTCCGGGGCTCCTAATGCGTTCCTAAAATAGCATCGCCATCGCTGAGTCTCCGTGGAAAAAGGCGCGCTCCAGAAAAAGGCACGGAGAGTCTGACTCACAGCAGAGGCAGCAGAAACACCATGCCATCCCAAAGCCAATTAAACATGCATGGGGGTGTGTGTGACCTCAAAAAGAATTCGATGGATGGCCAGTCTTTTCCCCCGTCTTTCCCACTCTGCATCTCACCCGTCTGTCACTCTTCTTCTACAGCCCTCTTTTAGCCAATTAGAGTGAATTATTCAGGGTTTCCTGTGTGTACCTGTTGAGTGTTTTTTTTTCTCTCTCCAATGAGCACTCTAAATTGAGGTGAGGAGACGATGAGCCGATGAGGCTTTGCAGACATGGCTGTGCGTGCACACACATACAGCGGAGGGACCACTGTCCATTTTGATGTGTCTCCTGAGGTCAGGGCAAGGCTAGAAGCTAATGTGATGGCCTGGAGAAATACTAATTAGCTTTCTCTCACAGCGAGCCTCGAATCAACTAAGCAACGGCCGGATGACGATGGATGGATTTCCCGGACGGTACAATTAAAATCCTGTAATTTGACACAATAAATAAAATCCAATGACAGGAATTCTAGAATGTGAGGTCATGTGTTCCATTCCATTGTCTACCTAAACTGGAGCGCCAGAACGGGAGACATGCCTCTTGTGCTTTATAATGCCTAACAGTGCAGAAGAAGGAAATGGGATGGAAATCTTGAAATGTCATACCGTATATGGATGGGCTGATTTTCCGCATTTAATCAAATTCAAACTCGGCCTTAAATGTCATAGTTGCCTTAATTAACGGAGACCACAATGTAATATCCGTTTCACAATGGGGGCTGCTTGATGCCGTGCCATTCATTCGCATTCATCGCCGACGCCGGATTCCACTTGAGCGGCAGGTTGCATTTGCATTTTTGGGGCCAAGTCGCCGGGAGAGAGGAGCGAGCACACTGAACAGCTTGGGAGCCAATTAATAAACCTTTGCTGACACAAACAAAATGAAAACTTGAGTATGATATGGGCAGCCTCTCATCGCAAGCCGTGAAATAGCCACGAAAATGCAATCTATTGGTTTCGTGGACATGTGTCGCTCAGGACGAAAATAATGCCAATGGAAACTCAATTAGGATTCCTTTTTTCTTGGCGGACACACAAATTAAATGCGTCCACGTGACTAAGCAACAGACAGAGCAAGTGAGTATCCAAAAAGGCCGCTTATGGTGGGCGGGAGGGGAGGTAACACAGGACTTTCAACCACGAGAACGGTGTTTGACACCTCGTTGAGGTTTCTATTTCTCAGCCTCGGCTAAAAGAACTGCGAGAACTTTTCTGAACATTCCTCTCAGGACTATTTTCAGCGACGAGCGGCTTTCCAGGAAGAATTCGCTGCTGTGCGCTCTTTGCTCTGTTTGCCGTTTAGTAGTCCCTGCATTGTAGGCGCCACATTTAGATTCCCCCAGCTTGCCACAGTCATTAATTAATCATACACAATAAACAGATTGATTCCCCCTTTAATTCACAGCCCCTGCTCGTCCTTGCAGCAGTCTCCTGCCTCCTGGTTCGTGAGCCGAGTCTGAGAGACGTGTCACCTTGTAAGACACACTGAATGCCTTCCCTTGAAGGGAGGGAAACAGAGAGAGCGGGAAGATAACACAGCCAGGCAGCACTAACCGATCAGAGCACTCCAGCAGAGATATGACCCACATAGACCGACGCTGGTTCAATCAGCCTGCTACTGGCAGCGTGGCGGGGAAAGGGAGAGAGCGGGAGTGAAGGAGGGACAGGGGGAGTGTCAGATGGCTCCAGTTAGTTTTAAAGTAAATCCAGCGTGTACTATGAAGAAAAGACCAATGTGCAAACATGCACGCAGGACTCCATTATTTACAAATCTGCTACATACACACCTTTAAGTCCATTTTCTTTGTGCGATTCATTCGCTCGTCAGTATACTTTTTCAAAACTGTTGTTTTTCCCATAAATACTTTCACACACAACTGTGAAAAAGTGGAACAAGGATGATTTTTCTGATGGTTCGCGCTGCAAATATAGGCATCAACCAATCACATTGTGGAACGGGTTGAGTTGCGCCTCCGTTTATGGAACAAACAACATGGAGACTCTGTACTCCGAACCAAGACGACAAACCTTATCACGCCTTTCAACCTCAACAAAGGCAGCGCATACCAGATCTACTGTCTCCGTTCCTTCCTTTCACAATAACATCATCACGCGCCCCTATGTGCAAAGGCCACACACAAGTACTGCTGCTAAGAGCAAATGCGTCGGGCGCTACCAAGGTGTTGCCAATCTCGCTATAGCACTACAACCAAATGAAAAGAGCGCAAAGGCTGCTCGGTCCTCCCCTCAAGAGGAAAAAACGAAAGGAAAGGGTAACCCCAGTGGGATTTACCACAGTCCACTTAGGGAATCATTAAGAGTGGTTATTGCTGGGCAACGCCAAGCCCCTGCTCCCTAAAGGAGGTTCCTACCGCCACAGTACATTAAGCAGGTAGTTCTGTGTAAATGTTGAGTCGACAGACCGAGTAGAAGAGGCACGTGTCTCAGCAAGAGTGGACCTAGACGCCACAATGCCCATGATGCCAGGGGCCTGAATGAGCCCGAACAATTCATGGATGATAAAAAAAAAGAGAGCTGTTTTGTAGCATCCAGTGGGTGATAGGCTTGAAAGAGACAAATGAAACCGTCTAATTTCTGGTGGGCTTGTCTTTCATGTACAAGCACACACTTTTAGAGTGCTGTTCAGGACTGACTGCAGGATTTGATTGCAGGACCACACCCTGCACTTTTAGACAGAAGCCTGCACTGCCTACATTTTTGGAACACTCCAGCAACAGCAAGAGAGCTGCCTCATATAAGTGGATATTTTGCAATTCTTGCAATTTTATTTTCATCCAGCATTTGCTTGAGAGTAGAATGGGACAGAGTCTAGGAACCCTTGAAAAAAAGCAGGATCACCAGCCAGTTCTCATCCCCAGGGCGACAAACACAGATGCTTTGTCAGGCAACCTCGCATCTGATATCGATGCACAAGGCACCCTGTAGCGTCATTTTTCAGTTAAGTTTGTGATGTTTGTGACAATGTTTCTGTAATTATGTTACGTTGTTTACGTTTTACTTAGTTTACATACTTATTTTATTTTATTCACAGCGTTAACCACGTGTTTACTGCTATGAGTCTGTACGGAGCATGGTTCCGTATATGTCGAACAACGGCATAGTCAATAGCCCACCTCCTCTCGAGGGAGGAAGGAAAGGACATGCGTGTAACCGCGACTGAGGCTTCCTTTCCAAGGTGGCTTGTTCCCTAGAGAGGACAGCTGACCATCAGTCTGTCCTTCTGGATTATTGTATTGTCCCTGCACATGGACCACCCTCGGAGGTACAAAGCGATCTTTGGGCCATTTTGCAGAAGCTTGGGGAGGGAACCTAACCTACCTTGCCTGTTGATGTTGCTGCAATCATGCCTTCCAGACACAGAGGGAAATGGCAGAGGACTCGCTGTATTGTCCTCATCTCCAGCAGAACTTCCTTTTAGACTACACAATCTCGTCCCTGGGGCACTACAACCAGTGGGTTCGTCATGGTCATGGTTGTCTCTCTTATAATGTAAACATATTATATACCAAACCAAGAGCACAGCTGCTGATGTGACATGTTTCTGTACTATCCAGCAGGCCAAACTAGAATGCTATACCTTTCCTGACTTTCTTTATCTTGAGGTGACTGGAAAAGTAGACACCTGTACCATAACATACGCAATGTACAGGCGAACAAACTGAATCTTGTATTGTGATACGCCTTCTTTTCATCTAGTATCCATACTGTTGTGGCATCGGGGTATACATTACATTCTGCAACGCACATTGCTTCAGATGAAAGATGTTACAGCAGGTTTTTGACCTTTGACACAAACATATGCCTATTACCACAACCTGCTCTCAACCTGACCAATGAAGGTTGGGCACACCGGGGCTTTTATGTTGTGCATAGCCTCTTCACAGGTGGTTCGTGTGAAAGTAATTACACTCATCAACGGATCCTTGGGGGTCAGACTGCCATACATATGCAATATGTAAATGGCTTGGAGAGTTAGTCTTAAGGGGATAGTTCACGGCAAAATCAAAGATGAACATTTTCTTACCTGTAATGCTATTTATCAGTCCACATTGTTTTGGTGTGAGTTGCCTAGTTTAGCGGATATCGGCCTTAGAGACGTCTGCCTTCTCTCCAATAAAATGGGACTAGATGGCACTCGGCTTGTGGTGCACAAAACAGATGGAAAAATACATTTCAATAACTCAACAGCAATGTTTCGTTCCAGAAATCATGACGCAGTTACTCAAGATAACCCACAGACCGGGATGTTTCATGTAGGAACTATTTTCTTTCAACCATAGTTCCCTGGCGCTTTGAGCACCGCACGCTGAGTGCCATATAGTGCCATTACATTTGAGAGAAGACAGATATCTCTACGGCCGATATCTCCCGAACTAGGCGACTCACACCAAAACAATCTGGACTGATAAATAGCGCTACAGTTAAAAGGAACAATATGTGTTTTTGATTTGTTGGTGAACTGTCCCTTTAATGCGATGGAGAACTGTGGCATATGTGCCAGACAGTCAAAGTTCTTCCAAAAAGACTTAATATTAATCTATACACGTTTGCCTTCCCATACAGAAACAGGAGTCTGCTCCATTTCTGTTTCATTCTGGGATAAATATTCTGTAAAAAACATTCAAAGTGTCAACACACCAACGTTGCCTCATCTTCCGAAATGCCGACAGTAGAAATGATTATCTGAAGTGAAAACACAGTTGGGTTGAACTCAATGTTTGAATGTTTGCATTCGATTTCAACGTAATGACTGATAACACTCAAGAGGCGGGAAAACCGCAAAGCTATGTCAGTAATTTATTTGTTGGCAAACAACTTTCACTGTTACAACAAATATTAGTTATGAGATCATTCAACTTGGAACCCATACAAAAAGAATAAATAATTAGCAATAATATTGTAATTATAATCATGATCATAATAATTTAAAAAAAAAAGAGCCATAAAACAAACCCAGTGCCCTTTTATTTACTCCTGCCTAAAGCCAGCGTGCTCTCCTCCAAGCCTGTTTTGCCGCCTTCAAACCAATAAACAGATAAATAAATAATTTCTCTCGGGGACATGGAGGGGGGCTTGTGGGATACATGTGCAAGCTACACTTCATACACTTATGATTTTTTTTGTTCTTCTCCTAAATAAGTAAACATTGGCTTTCCACATTGGACAGTGCTACCGTGTGCAGAGTTTTCACATCTTCAGTTCACATATATACGGTGTATTTATGGCATTCTTTCAAATAGCGGACATTTTCTTCCTTTTTAGTTTAAGAGAATGACATTTCTTTATCCTCAGCATTCTTCTTCTATACAAGCTCAACCAGCACAGCAAGGTAATATCAATTGGTAGAACATTTGGCAATAGAGAGGGTATGCTTCATAAACCATTCTTGCGTTGCTCCAAATATCTGCTATCTCTGTAAAACAACAACAAAAAAAAACTTCACCCAGGCTTGTGCCTAAAGGAAGGAAACGCTTTATTCAAGAACAAATGAGATGAGACCCACTTCCAGCAAAGACTAAATGGCAGCATTTCCATAGCAACCGCCTCTTTCATAACTTAGCCACTTCATTGCCTCTTTAGTTTTCCATCTACACAGTGGTAAAGCATATGATAACAGCTGATTTGCAAAAATGTAAGTGACAGTGGTGTGGCTATAAAAGGACCAGAATGAAGTGGGCGTGGGGTATATGCGTATTAATTAAGGAGTGCTTAACTGTCTCTGCGTTTACGGAAAGGAACGACAAAGACAAATTGTTCCTCGCTCGTTCTGCCATCTACACGTCACCAGAACTCCTCGTGACGTTTCAGAACAGCTCCGCGGACAAAAGGTTTGCAACTTAAAAAGAAGTTCAAAAAAATAAAAGACTTGGTCATACGCAACATTTGTATCTGTATCTGTATTCTGTACAATACATAGAAACAGTTTGTGAATTCTTTATAATCCTTTGATAACTGAAAACTTTTACAGAAGAAAGGAGAAGAAACTGAACCCATTCTTTTTTTTTTTTTTTTTTTTTTCAATTCAGTCTGTTGTAATATGATCTTCCTTCTTTGTTTTTCACTACAACTTGCAGGAATGTTACACCAGCCCAGACACAACTCCAGTTTAGCAGATACGAAAGTGAAGGGGAATTCAGAACATCGGCGTGATATGGTTACAGTTCGGTTGCCCAATAAAATAGTTCTTTGGATGATCGGTCGTGAGGGCATATATCGTACATCCTCCACTTGATTGGCAGGTAGTGGGGCGGGGCCTCTTCAAGGCCAGTTTATGTCACGGACACCGGAGTTCAATACCCTGCTCTGAGGTGGAAACATCATCCCAGCACGTGTCAGACGAACAGACGAACAGACAGGCAGCTTCTTTTTAAACCAGGGCTGGGGGGCCACGCCCCCCCCCCCCCCCCGTTGTGGTGGTAGTGGAGACTATACACTATGATCTGCTAGAGGTCCATATTGGGGAACTTGTAGGGCTACGGTCAATCCAAGATTCCATATCAAAGTAACAGGTAGGGTGAAATTACAGAATCCCTCCCCCTTCCGCTCCTTTCCAGGGTTTAAAGTTCCGTTTCTGTTTGATCTTCCCTAAAAAGTCTCTCAGAACCGCCCTTTCGCTCGGCACCATTTGTGACAATACATTCAGTCCCCGCTTTCATCAGACCGGTGAATTCCCAACCCTATTGTCATGAGCCACAGTTAATGTCACACACAGTATATCGATCCAGGTGCGGGCCAGCTCAGTCTGTCGGTCAACAACACAGAATGTTTTTCGTTGGAAGATTGGAAGTGTGAGAATGGGCTGGGGAGGGATAGGAGTCTCTCGGTCGGCTCTATAGACTGGTGACTAGGTGGGAAGGGTCTATTGGCGGCTCCTCGGGCGACGAGTCGGACTCGTCCTTGCTGCCGGACACCATGTAGCCATCGCTGCCACCGCGGCCCATGTGGTAGTAGCTCTGCAGGTCGTGGAGATGATTCCTGGAGCCCAGGTTTGGCATGCTCTTGTAATAGACGTCGTCCAGCTCCGGAGCGGTGGCGCTCTTACAGGGCTGCAGCTCGCCGGAGCTGTCCTCCTCTCCGTCCGTTAAGCCGTTCACTTGCCCGTCCGGAAGGTCCGTCAGCACCGGCATGCTGGTGTACAGCGAGTCTCTGTGGTTGGGCGAATGCGTGTGCTCGTCGGTGTGCTCGTTGGTCAGCAGGGGGAAGAAGCTCTCGCTGGTCTCTTGGGGAATGCGCCGCGGCCGGGAGAAGCTGTGCGGCGGTGGCGGAGGCGGCGGGTGGCTGTCGGGCGGAGGGGGCCGCGGCGGCAGGAGCGGGGCGTTGGATTCCTCCCTGATGATCTCCAAACCAAGGTTCTCCTCGTGGGGAAAGGCTGCGGGGTTGTCCAGCACCATTGGCCCGTTGTCCTCTTTACCGCTGCCCACGCACCCACTAACTCCACTGCTGCTGCTGCTGCTGCTACCTCCCGCCATGCTCCCTGAAAATGAACCAGGCAGGAAAAACAGTTACAGCATGTTTCAACAAGGAGTAGTGCTATGGCTGGTACGGTGACATGGGGATGAATTCAGCACTTCACAGTAGAGATCTCAGTGTTAAAAAAGACTCAAATGGCTCAAATGAACATTGTTATACTAAAAGCAGATACAATGTGTAATGTGAAATGGGTTGCTCGTACCAACCCACAGAAAAACGTTTTGGCTGAGCTCACCGCTCTCTTTACGTTTTTTTAAAAAACTTTTTGCTGTTTTGTTTTTAAGTCTGTAATTTGTGCTTTTATGCCTGAAACTTTAATGCTTGGATTTTAATTCTCAGTGGGACTATCCCGGATAAGTAAGAGTTAAATAAAAATACATTTAAAAATACAATAAAGTTAAAAGGTAATGATTTGTTAGTATTGTGTTTACAGGGTGTTTCAGCTGCCCCCAAGTGTCCCAAACAAATCTGGTAATGCAGGTTTCAAGCCACTGACCACCCACACAGGTATTTTCACCTACGCTGGCTGAGTAGACCAGTCATGTTGCTTAGTTCAAAGCTTCAACAACATGTTTTGCAACCCATGTATGTATCAATAGTACGACTGTATTTGTATGCCAGCAAAACGCATACAAAGCAAAGTTTCTCTCCTTCTCCCGGTTTGGAAAATGTTGAGGCACAAAAGTGTTTCAGGCACCCTACTTAGATGTGGACTTTACAAAGAGGTGTCCCCGTCTAAACCTGAAACAACTGAAACCAAAGCAGTCACCTCCGTTGGCCATGCTGCTGTTCACCAGCTTGTTCATCAGGTTGTGGTTGCGCTCGGTGGTGGCCCTCTCGTGGTTGTTGAGGTAGGACGGGATGTAATTGGAGGTCAGCTCCTTCAGGATCTTCTTCTCCAGGGTGGTCTCCTTGTGGTTGCTGTGGGTGCCGTAGCCGCCGCTACGGTCCAGAATCTGGACGCAGTCGCTCAAGTACTCGCTGCTGGCCATGCTGTAGTTGTTGGCGTGGTTGCCATTGAGAGGGAGTGTATCCATCACGCTGGAGTCTCTCGCGTTGTTCAGGATACCCTCTGAGGAACAAATAATCATTTAAAAAAAAAAAAAGTTATTTGTTAGGATTAATTATTAGGATTTCTTAAATAAACTAATTGGAATCCTCAGAAGAGTAGATTTTAATTATTGTTTGATATCATAGCGTGCGCTGTGAAGTGAGGATTAAAAAGTAGCAATGATAATTTTCTTGGAGGGAGAAGTGCTCCGAGCGTCCGTAATTCATTCATGAGAAGCCTCAGAAGTACTTTTTATTTTCTCAATTACTGCCAGCACGACAGCGATACGCACACAAAGAGCTCGAATTTCACTGCAAAAATAAGTATGTTCTGGAGTGACATTTAAAGTGATTACATTGTCAGTAATTTTGAGGGCAAACCTATTCCATCTCAGTTCTAACAATTTGCACATTTGATTAACAATATTTCAATTAAATGAGATTCAATTGTAATGCTTCTTTTTCTTTTAGAATACTATGCTCAAGAAAATTGCATATCCTAGAAAAGAAATCTGTGACAAATCTAATAAGACAGCCGTGTCACATGCGGAGGAGGTCGATGCTATTGAAGCAGTAGTATAAAATCTAGCCCATACTTGTGTCTCGGTACGGTGCTAATGGGCAGCATGAGGGAGAAGAGAGAAAACAAACAGACGTGAGTTCAAACGCGGAGAGAGACAACTTTCAGCAGCAACAGAATCAACAGTTGGACGGTAATTGGAAGGCCTGATGGAAAATGTCTTCACAAAGAAACCCTGTCTGGTAATCAATATCAAAGTCTGCTTCCCGAGGCCTCGTTGGTAACTTGTTATTACGTGGTTCATTAGTTATTTAATACAGAGAAAACATAAAAAAATACACTTGAAACATACAGTAGACGTGCACTAAGCCAAGCAATGCAAGTCCCAACCGACGCACAAAAAATGACATTTCGAAGCACATGCTGCATGAAAGTGAAAATAATACAAAACACATCATGGCTCCCAAGTAGCTTATAAAACGGCAACATGCTGCGTGCATAGCGCACAATAAATCAGCACGTTATGCTGTTTTGATAAATCGTCGGCGGAATTTTTTTTTTCCCCGTCTCCACCTTGGTGCGCTGTGACAGCCGCCCCGGTGGGTGTCCTTTGTGCGAGATTGTTGCAGCGTGATTGATCGCCTCCACTCGGGAGCCACAATAAGGCGATATCAGATAGGCGGCTAAAAGTGTATCACAGTAGCACAGTGTTTAAAATGACATAACCATGCAAAAGCAATGTAGTGCAAAAAAAAAAAGATGTATGTTTATAGTAGGAACATCAGGCACACCTTGGGTGTTGTACATGCCCACGGCTGGGTTGTTATAGACTGCCGAGTCCCCCAGGAGAGTGTTATAAGGATTGTTAGTACCATGGGGACGAAGGAGAGCATTAGTTATAAGATGATTAGCCATGGCTCCTGGTACAGGCAGATAGAGAAAAGGGAGAGGAGGAAGGAGGAAGAGCAACAGCCGGAGTGGAGAGAGGAGGAAGAGAGAGAGAGAGAGAGAGAGAGAGAGAGAGAGAGGGAAAGAGAGAGAGAGAGAGGGAAGCACTCGAGGAAAAGAACAAAAAACAAAAAAACACAAACAAAGGGGCAGAGTGGAGAGGTTGAAGGAGAGAGCACGTAGACGTTGCAGAGTGGAGGTAAGCAAGAGGGGGGGGGGGAGAGAAAGAGGTAGAGTGAGATGGAAAGGTGAGTGTGTGGAAGAAGGAGGGAGAGAAGAGGACAAGTAAATCAAACAAGCAAACAGTTTTGAGTGTGAAAGCCAAGAAAAAGCTTGGCATGTCGTTCTCGCAGCCGCCGCATACAGGCTGAGGGAGGGGAGAGAGAGGGAGAGAGAGGGAGAGAGAGAGAGAGGGAGAGAGAGAGAGAGAGTGGCGTGGCTTGGAGAAGACTGTGCTGCAGTTCAATACGCTTGAGCAGAGCAGCAGCATGACTACAGGATAGTTAATGGACAGTGAGGCCACAGAAAAATGGTCTCGGTGCATTTCCTTCCCCAGGTGGGAGACAGATCATGTACACATGACGACGCTGCAGACGAGCAGAAGACAAATGGCCGTGACAGCATCCATCCCAGTGTTGCGTCAAACAACCCGCTACCTCTACCGCCACTACTAAGTGTGCATGTATGTCATACGGCATCCAAACGTCTCTGTGGTGATTTTCTTTGTTTTTGCTAAGAGGCAGAGTGTCGAGGTGTTTAGCAAAAAGAAAATGCCACAACATTTAAGTTGTCTGACTCCTTAATGTAATGTTTTAGGATACCACAGTTTAGTTCATATTTGTAGGAATTCATGACTATTTCGGAAACGAGAAGTCGGCCAGCGGCCCCGAGCTTGGCCGACGAAATAGAGAATAAATTAGAAAGGCTGAAGAAAGTGCCGTCAGACTTGATTATCTGGTTAAAAAATTAAATTAAATTAAAAAAATAGATAAATAAATAGATAAATAAATAGATAAATTAATGAATAAAATAATAAATAGATAAATTAATAGATAAATAAAAACTGGGAAGAGACCCCGGGGAAGACCCAGAACACGCTGGAGGGATTACATCTCCCAGCTGGCCTGGGAACGCCTCGGGATCCCCCAGAATGAGCTGGAACATGTTGCCGGTGAGAGGGAGGTCTGGGTCAGCCTGCTTGGCCTGTTGCCACCGCGACCCGACCCCGGATAAGCGGAGGAAAATGGATGGATGGATGGATAAATAAAAAGTAAAATAATAAATAGATAAATAAATAGAAAAATAGATAAATAAAGAAATTAATAAACAAATACATATGTGAGTAGATAAATATAAATGTACTTATATACTTTATATATACGGTACTAATTTGCACTCCCACACAACAAAAAAGAGACAAAAGTAATACGATATATTAGACATAATAATGTCTTCAAACTGAACTTTAAAGTTGAAACGAACACATTTTACTCTCTCCCAATTTCAACAAGTCAATCTGCTATCAGCACATCCAATTCATTCCATCCCATCCTTATTCACTACTATTCAGTACATAGCCATTCGAAATCTACTGGCTAAGTAGCTCTCTGCACCATACTTTAAAGTGTGAGGGAGGGGGGGGGGGGGGGGGGGGTCTTAAGCCCTGCCTCGCTAAGTGTGTGATAATTCAGGCGCTGACACACACCGTGTCTGCTCGGGCATCAATCTGTCATGCTAACAGCTTATTAGTGGCCCGAAGGAAGCGAGGGCCACACCTCGACTTGGAGACTAACAAATGGCAGTGTGTGCTTGTGTCAAAAATGTCTAGGTGTCTATGTCCTCGTTACCCTCGCCCCCAGACAGCTATGCTGATGGAATCCATTCTTACAGCGACATTCTCTTGAGGGGCAGCTCAGAATACAGTAGAAATACAGCGAGCTGAGCCTAATGCACACTTAAAAAGCTCTGCGACTAACAGCAGCCTTCCGATGATGAGATGGACATTTCTGGTACTGTGGTGAAAACAGTGCATTTGAGAATCGGCAACCTGAAGCGACATGTTTGGCTAATGATAAAGCATGATTTCTAAAAACCTAAAAGTATAATAATAAAAGGGACTAGACTGATGTAAGGCTCGAGACTCTCACACATACTTTAACGAATTATCACGGACAAATGCTTCAAAAGATGACCCCTAACTCCGGAAAAAGTCAACCTTTGATGCCTGCAGCACAAAAAACATAAAGCACTGAGTCTGTTCTGCTAATCTTCCTCTCTACAAGAACACAGTACCATTATCAGGAGCTTAGCGCTTCTATCACTTTACTAAATGACAGTGCTGCAGGAGCATCCCCCACTATTAAATAAAGTAGATATGGTGACAGTGATGAGGATGCGAATGCTGCGGTATCCCGCGGTTACCTCTGTTGAGCGTGGCGGAGCTGTTGATGTCTCCGGTGATGAAGGAGGACTCCTGTTTCCTCACGGTGTCGTTCCACATCCGCCTGATGCGACTCTATAGGCGGGAGAAAGGAAGCGAGAGGGGGAAAAAGGGAAGGAGTGGACAATGACAGAGAGGAGTAGCAATGATGAGAGGGAGAAGGAGGTAAAAACAAAGGAAGAAGCGGGAGGGAAAGTCAGGAGAGGGAGGACGCGGCGACGAAACATGGTAAGAAATGTAATATATGAAGGTGTGATGTGCAAAAGGAGGGCAGGTTAGTGCGGGAGAGGCAGTGAGGGAGAAAGCAAAGAGACGGCCAGCAAGAGAGAAACAGGTGGAGGGGGCGGAATAATCACCCGTCAATGCGACTTATACTCCATCTGTCAGCATCAATATGTGAAGGTCTAAGTCAGTGTTTGGGCGATCTCACTTTCCACATTTTTTAAAGGAACAGTGTGTAACACTTAATTAATTGGCAGAAATGGAATATAATATCCACAACTATGTTGTATCAGTGTATAATCACCTGCAACTAAGAATCGGTAGTGTTTCAGTTAGCTTAGAAAAAGGCATTTACAGTATATCTACACAGGGAGCGGGTCGTCATTCCACGGAGTCCGCCATCTTGCACCGCCATGTTGGCCTTCTGCGTTTTACGTTATCTGAAGGTTAGGGATGCGTTCTGAACCCGGTACTAAACGAACCCCCAGGGCTAAATTATTAAAGACCGGGGGTATTGATAAGCCCCGACGTTACTGGGGCTTTTTATTAGTACTTTTTAAATGCTTAGGCGTCATTTATTATCACGCTGCAGCACACACCTGCTCTGCTCTCTTTGTCGGGCTGATCTCCTCCAACTACACACACACACACACACACACACGTAGCGCGAGTAGAGAGGCCGCTGTGGCGAGGTGGACCAGGTGACGTGAAGGATACTCGAGTGGACAGCAGCCACCCTTGTTACTGTACCTGCGATAAAATATTTGGACGGGGACGGGGGGACGGGGGGGGGGGCTGAGGCTCATGTTGTTGCTTACTACAACCTCACCACTAGATGCCACTAAATATTACACACTGTTCCTTTAAACTGTTTTTGTCCCCCCCCCCCCCCCATGGCGCTCTCCGGCCTCACCTGAGAGTCTGCTGTGCTGTAGCGTCCAGGTGTGCAGGCAGGTAAGCTCACCTGTGAGCCCGTGGAGTAGCGGCCCGGCGTCCGCGACGTGGTGGTCTTGCTGGAGGAGGAGATGGACGTCTCCACGCTCTTGCCGCTGCAGCAGTGGGTGCGCAGGCATTTGCCGTACTCTTTGCGCACCTAAGCAGCGGAAGGTGAGAGGTGGAGAGAGTTACGGACTGACACACAACACACATTGATATATGCGTATATTTAAAAAGCACAGGAATTGACTTATGTTCCACTTTAAACTCGCATATTTCTAAGATGACGCACCAGAAAAGTCTGGAACGGCTTTAACTTGATATGGCGACCCCCTTTAACTTCTTGCACTCAAATTCCTTGCGCAAACATTTACTCCATAAAAGAAAATGTGGACATTAACAGATTAACTTCATAACCCCCCCCCTACAGACACACATCAACATCAACCCCAAATGTTATTACTGCCACAAATCCATCTGAAATGGACGCGCCCCCCCCCCCCCTTGAGGGAGACACCCGATGCGGCGCGTACACACTGAACATCTGCATTTAGATCCCAATCAAGTTTCGAACAAACAGGGCCGTGATTGCTTTTTAACAAGCTCGTTGGACTGGCGGGGCGGGCGGCCGTGTGTTTGCCGCGCACTCTGTTTGAACAGCTGTGTAGTGAGCTGCTCCATGCGTCTTGGGAGAAAATGGTGTTGGATGGCGGCCAAAGAAAACCTCAGCACTGTTCTGAGGACATCTCTCAGGACACCTGATTCCATGGCCTAACACACACTTAAGTGCACTGCACACACACACACACACACACACACACAAAGTGCACTTGTTTACTGGTTGTACACTTAAGAATAAAAACTCTCTGCGGGGCTGCAGCCAGACGAGAGCATTAAGCATCTGATGAATTTTCTTTCCATGTCCTACTCCTCTTCCGTGCTCCCCGGCACTGACAGTGTGTGGGAGACTCCCAAAAATATCTCAGGATGTGTAGGCTCTCTTCAACTCCTTGAGGGCAACCAAACACTGAACATATATAAAGGAGATCATCTTTTTCGAAAATGAGAGGGGGGATCTCGAGGGGGGAGCTGTGCGTCAATGTGAGTGGGGTTAAAACAGAAAGGAGGAGTGTGAATGCAGACACGTGTTTTTCTCCGTCTGTGTGGAAGATTTGAACAAGCTATATGCAACGGCCGAAAACTCTGAATTTCTCAAAACTAAAATCATGAATTATACTCTGGATATTCTCTGAGATGGCAAGTGCCAAATGTACGAGGAAAAACTCACAAATTTGCGAGATTATGAAGTCGTAAATTTATGAGGAAAACAAACTCGGAGCGCAAAATCTCTGTCACTTCCTTTTGCAAAGTTGAATCCACCTCGTCGAACCACAGATCCCACCGCGGCAACGTGACTTTCCATCCGTCCAGGTCAGGTCACAGGAGCAGCAGGCTACGCAGGGTATTCCCTCTCTTTCCAGAAAACTCTAAGAAAATATTTGACCAAAATCTGTGCTTCACAACACAAGCAGTGATTTTTATAATCCTGCAATTTTTTGGGGGGATTTTTCTCGCAAATTTGCCACTTTAATCGTGGAAATTCGGAGTCTTTTTCTCAGAATATTATCCCGTTCCCTTGGCTCTGTAATTATTATTGAATTTTCTGTTGGGGGGAAGACAGAAACACTGTTTGTTACCTGCTACCAAGAGGCCAGACAGACCGTTAAAGAGAGAGAGAAAGAGAGGTAGTCGGTGTGAAAACGAGAGAGAACTAAGCAGCCGGTTGGGGGATACCGAGCGTCCGATCAAACCTGTGACAGCTCGGTGGGTGTTTTTCGATGCTATAAAGTGTGTCTGCGCAGCTTCGTCTCGCTCACCTTCTTCTGCAGTATGCAGTGAAAGATGAAGATGAACATGCCCTGCAGGGAGTTGAAGATGGTGAAGAGGTAGGCCATGATGACGGTGCTCTCGTTGATGTACATCAGGCCGAAGGCCCAGGTCAGGCCCAGCAGACACAGCAGGGCTATGGCCCCGATCACCCAGGACCTGGAAGAAGAGGAGACACGACTTTAGACGGAGAAATGCCGTCCCTATCAGTTACAAATGTCATTCAATGTGCTATAATCTTGACATTTGCTACGTCAGATAATACGTTAAGTATATATTGCAATTCGTAACATGAGAGCATGAGAGGCTCTCTTTTTTATTTTTACTGGATCAGAAAAGCTGTTCCGCCAAGTTTAATGCACGTGGGATCATGAGGCGGGAGAAAGTGGGTTAGCGAGGGTTCATTCGGAGTCCCAACACCGTGGGAGTAGGATGGAGAAAAACAGCGGGAGGCTTTGCCCTAAAAGAATCCTACTCTTACGAAAAAAGGGCGAGAGAGAACAGAGAGAGAAAGTGCATTTGATACCATCTCCAGAGAGGGAGGCGGCGGTCAGAAGCCAGCTGACGTCAGCCAAGAGAAGGGCCAACCGCGCGGGACCCCTTCCTAGCTCCGCTGTTCGGAGGGTCAAGAGGCTTTCACAGGCAGAAGTGGGTGCTGGAGTCTGTTAGTGCAACTGCGACTGTAACACTTTAATGGAACGGACTTTAATCCAAGTTTTCAAGGCTGTGAACCTCCATTTCTTATAAAGCCTAATATGCAGGAGTGAGTCATTAGGGCCAAATGTCAGAGGAATGTGGTCGTGTCGGGGCATGTGTATGCATCGTAAGTCCCTGTCTGAGCGTGTGCATGCGTGTGTGTGCGAGTGTGTGTGCGAGTGGGCTCCACTGGGCAGTAAGTAGAGGGACATTACAGCCATTATAAATGACATTTCCCACTAAAGGTCACCGTTTTCTGGTCTGTCGAGGCCGCGATGATGGCTGTTAATTTGATTGGCTGACTGGACAGCGATCACCTCTCATGCGAGGAATGGGAGACAAAGGGAGGGAGGGGTGAGGGGGGGGGGGGCAAGAGGAGAGGAGAGTTTGAGATATTAGAAGAGTTAGCAGGAAGGAAGAGGGAAAGAGGAGGAGAGTAAGTGAGCGAGACCGCCGGTGATTGATTCGATGTTGCCCTCTGTGGCACCGCTCAGGCGAGACAGAACCTCCAATAAAGCTCGTTTGACGACCCTCTTCGATAAAGGGTACACTCATCTCTCACCCCCCCCCCCCCCCCCCCACTGTCTCTCCGTTCTACCTTTTCCTTCCCGCATCTACTCTCTGTTTCCCCCTCATTTCACGTCGCGCCATTATAATATTTCAATAGCGCGTCGGGTTTATGGGTCAGAGGGGGCTCACAAATCACACATGAACACGTAATCCATTCCACAAGGCAGGTTAATGGTAAATGTAGGGATATGCACGGACTCCGGGCAGGTTCTACGGACAAACACGACGACAAGCAAACCAATGACAAATGTCTCCAAGAAGACGAAAGTATCCTGATTGGAGAGAGGCCTTACCGGAGCCAATCCACAACAAAGACAACTTATGGTGGCTTGGATTCAGAAGGAAACAAAAGGAAGAAAGAAAATAATAAGATAAAAAGGAGCACGATGATGATGATGATTAACAAGTAAATGAACCACAGTAAAGACATGACTAATGAAGTGAAATATATTAAAATCTACTCAGCCTTTCGTGTGCTCAAAAAGACAAACGAAAGTCATTAAAAAGGGGGAGGAAATAAAATGCGTCACGATCTAAATTGTCTTTGATTTTTCATCAGGGATTTTTTGATTGAGCACAGTTCAGGGGGAGCTCAGTTGGTTTCATGAAACTTGCTTCCCACTTGGAAGACCAACTCAAAACTGCTGTCTTTAAATATACATCGGCAGTAATATTTAAATGATAAATCAAACGGGGTAAGCCACTCCGTGATTTACATGACAAATTGCGAGCTGTGCCTCAGTCGGGCGTCGAGCTAAAGCCACGGCACACTGTTTGAATTAGACTGGGCCTTTTGTCTTGAGCTGCACTGGAACGAGAAATAACACAATCCTGATTGGTTAGCTTAGTAGACAGAGTTCAGTGGAAATGAAGTCATATTTCGTTCTCTGAGGGCAATGTGAGTAATGACATGACTGGGGAATTCAACGAGGAGCATCTTGAACTGATGTGGGACAAAAGTCTGCTTCGTGTTGCTGCTAACATACAAAAAAAAAGGACAATGGACATTCGATTTCAAGGAATAGTACTTGGGGAATACACTTCTTTGCGTCCTTGCTGAGCGTTTGATGAGAAGATGGATGCCACTCTTAACTCTGCGAAATAAATATGAAGTTGGAGCCAGCAGCCCATCAGATTGGTTTAGCATAAAGACTAGAAACAGTTAGCCTGGATGTGTAACAAAATATAAAGTTTGCTATTAACATGTTGTTTGTTTGATCATCTAAAAAAAGTGTAAAAACAAAAATTTGCAATTTTACATGAGGTTGACAACAGGACTATTTCTCTCCCGGCTAAGAAATAGTCTGGCACATAATCTCCCGTAAATCCAACGGTTGTTGTTTTTACTCTTTGGTTCATGCGCAAACAAATGGGATAAACTATATATATATATATATATATATATATATATATATATATATATATATATATATATATATATATATATATATATATATATATATATATATATATATATATATATATATATATATATATATACTATATTAGTTTCAAGGTAGGTCTTGGAAGGATAATTTTGTTGGGAACTATTAAGTCTGAAAAGTGAAGCCAATGCAGAAGTGCCTTAAACTTGCATTCTCTCTACTGGACAGACAGACATGAAAGTCCTCTCTATCTTCAGATTTAACTCTCGTCAAGAAAGCAAACGAGCCTGTTTTCCAAAATGGTGAATTATTCCTCTTCCACACACACACACACACACACACACAAGCATGCATAATCACAATGCACTGTGGTGTGACGGCAGGACTGCATGCACACATGTACTTACTTGATGTTGTCCAGACATCCAGAGTCTGGTTTGAGAATGGCCGTGTGATGGAACATCTTATAAAGGGCGATGCCGAGGAAGATTACATTCAGCTGAAACACATGCGCACACAAGTTAATATTCTTCAGTAACAAGCCTAATTAAAGACACAATGTCACCACAACAATTCACTCACACTCACACACACACACACACACACACACACACACACACACACACACACACACAGTGCATATTATTTTATTTCGACCCCTTCCAGCAGTAATTGGCTCGGGGAGACCGTATCAGCCCACGATCACCAGCCCTTTATGTGCTCAAAATACTGCAGCTCAAGCATCGGGGGGAAATACAGCAGGCGCTACATCCATCGACGGTCAATTGTTACAATAGAAAATCCAATTCTCGCCGATGGGGCCTATTTTATCGGCCTGGAAATGCACAGATAGGGTGGTCTGACAATGGCCGTGTTACCAATAGGCGTAGAGGCATAACAGAGCGGTCCCACCTGCACCGCTTCCACTTAGATCAGCGACGGCCTGCCTGACATTTCCAAAAATGAGTGCCGAGCGTCGGTGTGCATACTGACATTCACCTAATTGGGAACATGTCCTCATTGCTTTCATTCTCTCTTACCCAAACGCAGCTTTTTAGATATTCTTTTTGCTTTTTCTGTCCGTCTTCCCAGTCGTCTAACTCTTGTCTGTGTTTACTCCTTTCGAGCTATAAGGACCGTTCCCGCTCCTCAGAACGGTTTATTGATATGAAAAGGAAAACGGTCGGACTGAGCTCTTCCTCTTCATACTGTGTAACGGGCTGCCTCGTAATAAAGCAGCCGGGCCGGGAGGAAGCACAGTGCCTGGATCATCAAATAAGTGGCAACATAACTTTTGTAGAGTTCTTATCGTAATCTGCGGTTTGCGCTTGATCTCCTTTCCGAAAAGATTTCCAGCTCGTTGGAACGTGTGCCCACTTGAGAGTTAATCCACGAGCGGGATTTATTAAGATTGACATATAAAGTTCCTTCCGCTTCCAACGTACACTGGCGAGGAGCTCCGGCGAACCTCGCGGTGTGATTAATGAACACCTTATATGTAAACTTTCCCGCGCGAACATGTGGCAGTCTACTACTACTGCGCATGGAGAGCCTGTGTGAGCATGCGCCTGTGTGTGTGTGTGTGTATCTCACCATAATGATGAGCGTAGCAGGGCCTATAAAGCTCCAGATAAAGTACGTGTCCAATCGCAGCCAGCACCTAGAGAGACAGAGACATGGAGAGAGAGAGAGAGAGAGAGAGAGAGAGTGAGCGAGAGGGAGAGCCATCATGCACAAGAAACAGAAGGGGGGGGGGGGGGGGGGGGGAGAGGACGCATAGGGGATTAAAAACATACTCCGGTCTCCAGATGGATGTAGGGTAGCAAGGATTTACCATCGGAGGACAGGGCATGCATCATAGATACACATGCACACACCCACACACACACCCACACCCACACACACACACACACACAGGAGGCACGGTGGTGGGAAAAAAAGTAGCACATCACTTTACGCCATTTATCAAATGAATCACGATGGAGGGAGGACAAAAGAAAAAAGTGATAAGAGAGTTGTGGGATGAATGGAACAGACTAAACGCACATCACAAAAGGAAGGGGGGGATGGGGGGTCAGCGAGGGATGAGCTCCCATGATAAATTCACCTTTACACCCCTTTAAGGGCACATAAACTGATTATATATATATATATATATATATATATATATATATATATATAAATATATTCGACACGCCCACCATCCTCGTGGTCTTGAAAATATGACACGATGGCGTTCATTTAAATAGTGAGTTATGGATGCAGCCCTCGCACAGTGGGGCTATTTATGGAGTCTGGGAATGGGCTGAGGTTAAAGGAGAGGGGAAGGAGGGGGAGGGGGAGACATGCATGAACACACACACCCTCACACACCCACGCATTCATTCTCTGGCCACAAGGTTAGCATTGGTAGAAGATATACTGCTCTATTCTAAATCATATCACCCGAACATCTTTACTCGTCAGTGGCAGCAAGCAGGAGAGGGGGAAAAAGAAGGGAAAAAAAGCGCCTCCCTCATCCCTCCTCCTCCCCCGAGTGCCCTCCACTGAGGTCAGACCCGACGGGTTGCAGTGGGAAAGGCGCGGAGAGAAAAAAAAAAGCCGCTGGAGCAAAAATGGCTCACTGATTCATGACCAGCTGCTTTTGCATTATTAATCTTTCAATTTCCAGCACATTAGAGAGCCCTCCATTATGGGTCCCCGGCCGTGTCACTGTATCCTCCATTAGGGCTCCTTTGCGAAGTCACTGCCACCTTCATTACGGGAGGCGAATGAGACTCAGCGCCACTGGCTAATAAGTGGGAGAGGGCGGGGGGGGGGGGGTGCGTTATGTGACAAGGTGACACAGCAGGCATGGCAGATGATATTTCCAGAGGTTTTGTCTCGTGTCGCGCCGTGTCAAGACCTGAACTAGCGGCGCCATTTTCGGGGGGGTTGGACCGATTAAGGTGTCATAAAACGTACTTCCTGATTTGACTTTCCCATCCAATAAGGACATTAAAGGAAGAAAATGGATTGCTTGGGTGACTTTTTTTTTTCTTTCTACAAGAACAAATCATGTTGGGCATAATATCTTTTTCACTCCCACTGATTTTAGTGTGACTATGTTATTTTCACTAAACACATCACGCCATTTTGCTTCTTTTTTTGCACAGCTAGCTACCGTCTCAAGGCAAGTCTCCCAGTCTGTTAGCTAATGGCACGCGGTCTGATTATTCATCCCGAGCTTGGCATTCAGACTCTCATGTTTTAGTGATCAGAGCCACGATGAAATATTGATCTAAGTTGGCATACGGATTGGCGTGGCTTGACGGTTAAACAGTGCTAACTTAAACCCTTCTTCCCCCCCTGTCTTCAAACCCCTAAGATCTGATGTGTAGCTTAGCGGAGAGCTACCAGGTCTTAAATACAAAAGGCCCCACGGAGCGCGTGAATCATTTAACACTCCTGTAGTGTTCTGTCATCTTCTCTTCCTCTTTCTATACGGAGCTGCTCATTCATAAGTCATCGGGTTAGGAGATATTTTTGCAAGTTTTGAAATGCAACAGCCACATTGTTAATGTCCCCCTTTAGTCCTTGATGATATTATGCGGTCCCAGAAAAGAGCAGAGGTCGCGGAAACATATACATTATATGCGTATTATGAGCGAAACATGCATATGCATTGCATGAATAAAATGTTGACCTCTTAACGGCCGCATTAGGGTGACCGGCTCACACATGTGAAAGGCATATTATGCTAAATCCGGTGTATTTAAGGGTGACCTATTATGCATGTGCTCCATATGAATGAGATGCCGGCCGACTTCTGCTGGATTCGTGTCTCGGGGTTGGACAAGTCAAGCATGCATGAATACGTAACCGCGTGTGCTCTTAATGTATACTGTATGTCCCCCGTCCCTCTGGCTTCCTCTGCACTTTCTCCAGGGTGGGGGGGGGGAGGCAGCGTGGACGTGTACACACTCTGGCTATTCCATCACTCCCTTTTTTCCCCGTCCATCCATTCTTACACTCGCACTCCTATTTCTCCCTCAATCTGCTCCGCTGTGCACTTCCTTCCCACCCCTTTAAATCCTTCCATATTCACACATTGTCGCTGCTGTGCTCACGCAGGCACTCTGCGGCACTTCATCCTCTGCTCGTCCGCATGCTTCCCTCCCCCCGCCGCCTCTCTCCCCCTTCCCAATCTCGCCGTATTGACTCTTCAGAAGTGCCACAGCTCGGTGGAGTCCACTGTGGCAGCCAAAATGACAGCAGGCACTCCGGCCTCCCTCCCTCCCTCTTTTCCTCCCTTCACACTACACTCTCCTCCGTCCTTACACTCGGTCGGTGCCGTAGCTCCTGTAGTCCACTGCAGCGGAGACGGCCACTATGACAGCAGGCACTCCGTAGCCTGCCAGGTAGAAGTACTTAGTCCTGGAGTGTTCGCTCTCAAACACCTCCACCAGCATGATGTAGAGCTGCACCCCTTCCAGGAACATCCAGGTGAAGGCTGCCAAGAAGAAGAAATGGAGCAGGGCCGCGAAGACCGCACAGGCAATCTGGTGAGAGAGAGAGAGAGAGAGAGAGAGAGAGAGAGAGAGAGAGAGAGAGAGAGAGAGAGAGAGAGAGAGAGAGAGAGAGAGAGAGAGAGAGAGTAGGTGGAGGGGATTTTAAAAAACACACAGTAACACTTTACACGAGAAAATGCACAAGCAGTATTTAATCTGCGTGAGTTGGAAAGTAGAAAAAAAATACACAAACTGTGCGGGCGATAAGAAAGTAATCATTTATCACATTAAAAGAAGGAAATGTGAGGGATTAACAATTGGGCCGCCGATACTGGAATAGACAGGAGAGGGAGAGGATAAGGCAAACAGAAAGGGGAACTCACAATCACAGCGCACTATAACAACAATTATAGGCGACAGACTGACTCAAATTCACTTCCAGATAGCGACATTAGTTGCGCTCCCCTTCACATTTCCCTCCACGTCTACATCTACGAGTCATCTAAGAAGATAAATGAGGAAATAGAAGTGACAAGTCGGTGCTGCCACCGCCTCTGATTGTCCACATTTCAAACAGAAGTAGCAAAGCACTTCTTTCAAAATGGGCTGAGAGAGAAGGAGAGAAGGAGGGGGACTTCAACACTGTTAAAAATACAATGTGATTTTTTTTTTGGTCAACGTCAACAATGAACAAAACGAGTGGAACAACTGCAAAAATAACTCATTGGCTCTGCATGAAAGAGACAAAGCGCACAAACAATTTGGCACTTTTTTGGGAAAAGCCATCAATTTTCATAATACTGGATAGTTTGGGATTTTATGCCATCATTAGAGCTGAACTGTATGTTTTAATGATCATAATACTGTGAGCTAATTGTCCAATATAAAAAATCTAAATAGATACCATTGGTACCCACCTGTACCAAGCATTGGTGAGACATTCACACTGAAAGTGAGTAAGTGGGTCTTTAAATCACATTGTTAGTAGCCAGTGGAAAGTGACGGATAAAAGGAATGTAAAAGAGTTAGAGAGGTGGATGATAAAATACTTAGAGAGCCCTGTGAGAGAGTTTCCTGAATGTAAAAGAGACAGAGAAACACAGAGCAGCAAAGGGGGATGAGCGGCAGGAAAAATGAAAGAGGGGTATCAAACCTGAAACTGCATTAACAATTTTGGCAAACGGATGAGAAGAAAAGAGGGGTGCTTAAGAAAAGCAGGCGGGTGAGATGTGGCCCGTCACGTTCATGGCGACGTTCTAATCTACAGAGTCGCTCCTAAATCTTTGGATGGAAGAGCTAACAGACAGATTTTTACAAGCGAGGGTTTTGCAGCGAAAGACAATTACCTAATGTCTGAGAGACAATGAGTTTAGGGGGCGAGGGAGTCACTCATTTCCATTTCTAATGATCGCACAGTGTGGCTTACACACACAAAGACGCGCACACGCACACGCACGCACACACAGGTAAAAAAAAAAAAAAAAAGAGTGTCTGCTTCTGTAAAGTCATTTCGTTTTTCCTGCTGGAATTACTGGCTTAACCGTCTGCGAGCTAAGTGACGCCAAAGATGTTAATGGAGGTCACAAATAGTCACCGGTAATTAACGGCACACACAAATACGACAGCGCATGTACAAATGAAGCAACATGATCCCTCCCACGCAAACACACACCCACATACACAGACAGAGAATTACGCAAAACTCTAAAAAATGTTTTCTCATTGAACGCTCAGAGGGACGCGAAGAACTGAGGCTGCTCTAATGCTTCAGACGCAGGAGATAAATGATACGGCCCTGAGCACTTCCTCCAAGAGACATGCGGTCCGTAATGATTCAAACAGCATCAAGGTTTCCTCCAGCATACGTTGACCTTGCCCAGTGGAATTAAAGGACAATGTTTCATCTCAGAATCTGACCCATTGGATTTTTTTGTGTAAGTGCTTGCATCCAAGTGAGGTTTAAAGCACTGGTGGACTCAGGGTTCGCCCCCAGTTTGTGCCCTCATGTTCAAAAGAAACACAGCAAAACAGCCCTCTTGGACACCCCTATGGTAGATCAAATATGATGAAGTGCCCTCTAGGATGCCCTTCCAGTGGAGAAAACATGAGAATGTGCCCTCTAGAGTGCTCTATCAATGGAGAAAACATGATAAAGTGCCCTCTAGAGTGCTCTATCAATGGAGAAAACATGATAAAGTGCCCTCTAGAGTGCTCTATCAATGGAGAAAACATGATAATGTGCCCTCTAGAGTGCTCTATCAATGGAGAAAACATGATATAGTGCCCTCTAGAGTGCTCTATCAATGGAGAAAACATGATAAAGTGCTCTCTAAGGAGAAAATATGATGAAGTACCCTCGAGGACGCCCCTCCAGTGGAGAAACCCTTATAAAGAGCTGTCATAGGTGCCGTCCAGTGGAGAAAACATGATGCTGTGCACTAATGGGTGCTCTTAAATGGAGAAAATGTGATGCAGTGCCATAAAGGCTGCCCTACATGCTAGAAAACATTCCGCGTGCTGGTGCCCTTTTTATTTCATTTTTTTTCGCCCCTGCCCCTCAGATCACCTGAGTCCGCCACTGGTCCATACGGATTTAACAACATGGGCTGTGACTGGAATGCAGACCATGGCCGAGCCACAACAGCACTGTGCATCATTAGGGATGGAGATTGATATCGGTTGGATCTTTCCATTTTGATTTTGTTCCTCCTCATCTTCTGCGTTTTTGAGTTGCAAAAGCTGAGTGCAATTCCACACGAGCAGCCGAGGTCATGCATCATTAACCGCAATAGAAAGTCCAATCTGTTAAGGTTTGGGTAGTGGGAGTGGAACATAGAAAGTGAGCAATTAGGTTATAACTAGTGAAGTTATTTTAGCTTTTTTTTTTGCACAGGCCTCAATGACTGCAGAGAGCGGCAACGCTGTCGGAATCAAATTGAGTCCACTTGAGCCGGTCAACCTGCTACTCTAACGAAGCTATCAGCAGAGGGCCTAATAACTGCTCTGTGGTAGAGATGTGGAGCATGCTGCATTCATGAACAGGTTCTACTTGAATGCCTCACTGACTCAGAAGGATGAGGATCATTGTATTACTTCCTTGACATTTTGATGCACACAATGACACACTGCCAATTCAGAGTGACACAGAGACCCAGAATTAACCCCAAGGTTGGTCTGAACATCAACATGCATCATCTGAACCGGCCTGGCTCTGCTCATGAGTCGTTTACGACACAGTACTGTATTTCGTAATCTCAGGTTCAATGTGTTTCAATGCTAGCAATTGAATTCATGTGAAGTTTCTGTAACACTTTCTAAGATCCCCATGTCTATACTGCATTATAAACATACTAATAATGCGTTATTACCTGCTTATAGCACTGAGTAATTATAGATATAAGCACTCCTGAATATTCAAAATACTTTATAAAAATAATCAAAACACAATAAAAAGGAAAGTACATTATAATACATTATTAATTAAAGTAAAAATATTTTTAAAAAATGTGTCATGTGTTGTTTTTGCATAGGTTAGATGATATTATTTATTTATTAATTGTGAATATTAAACAGTAATAACTATACCATAACTACCATGCTATAAGGAGATTATAACGCATTAAAAGTATGTTATTATAATACTAGGTAATTCTACAGCTCTAGCAGTGATGTGTGCACACTCTGGCCTTCCGTGAAACTCTAATATCAACGGTCAAATGCAGGTTGAACTCGTCTTCACTACCCTGCCTCACATGGGCTTTGTTTGTGAGCATTCTATTTTTCTACAAACATCCCCCTCACAACCAACAGGATTCCCTGGCAAAACGGATAGACTGCAGCTTGTTTAGCCTGAGGGAAGGGGATGACTAATAACAGCAACAGAATACTGAAGCACAGCATAAACATCAGCTAAGCTACAACAAAGCAAATACACAAGCCATAATGCATTATCGAGCCAATCAGGAAGTCTCTGTAATATGCACATTGTAAATCCCTTCCTTTGCAACTGGGGACATATAAGAACATTATATTTATATAGAACCTGACTGTGCTAGTAAACCTAATGTTATAGCAATGTTTTTGTCTGCTTTTCTGCCTTTAGTTGACAATCCTTTCTGAATTCTGCCGCAAACTGTAAAATGATTAATCTGAGGAGGGCCCTCACGCTCAGTACAGTAATGATGTCGTGGAAAACTGAGCATGCAAACTCCGCCTTTTTCCCCGTTTACAACAAATGTTGCATAATCCAGGCTTGTTTGAATACAAAGATTATGGTTTATTTAACAGCCTCTCAGAGAAATTTGTGTTTTCTTGTTTTATTCCGGGAACACTTGAATGTAGCAAATCTGCCATTTCTTATTCATGGCGCTGCGATGTGGTCAACCATTGACAGCAACTGTTTCCTCTGCTAACGATGCAGTATGATGGGTGGTATTGGTCAGTGGGCAGTTATGCTAAGCCTCTGCCAACACAGCATGAATAAAACACTTTGAAACATAGCCTGTGTGCAAAATATTTGCTTGTATTTATCTGTTTCATCTCTATTCCAATAACGATGGACTGTCCACTGCTTACAGTCAAGAGAACAACGTATGCGTGATACCTACCGGTTGATCGGCCCTGTTGATCCCCACCAGGAACAGTGACTCGGCGATGAAGAGGCTGATGCAGAGGTTCTTGTGGATGGTGTTGCGATCACTCTGCAGCCCGCGGAAGAAGCAGAAGGTGAAGATGCAGATGAGCAGGCACACCAGCGACAACAGGATCCCGACCCATGTGATGACGTCCAGCAGCAGGTCGTGCATGCTGTCCGATTTCTGTGGCGAGAGAAGTGAGAGACGAGCTTGTTGTGGATTCATTCGATTCGCCATTTGCAGCCACTATATTTAGCTATGTGTTTCGCTCGGGCTTGCTAGAAACATACACGAGTCATGTTGTTGTGACATGAAACATACTGTAGGAACAGACACACTTCCTCATCCCGTCCCCTCCCCTGACTGAGTCTGTGGTACCGAGCGTTCAGGGCCACAGCGGTACGCCGAGTTGCACAGGTGTGCCGGCTCTATCCATCAGTGTCCCCGCAGCCTGGCAGGCGGAGCAATGTTCAACATGGCGCCGGTGTGATGGATCTACTGCCCAAACCCTCACACTGTGTTCACAAAAGGGCCGCCGAGCTAGCTCTGACCATGACCCCTTCAGAAGTAACACACGGCGGCCGCCGGCCCGGAGGGAGAGATCGGGTGTCAGGCGACATCCAGAGTTACGAGAGACATTTTTTTTGAGGGAGGAACTTAAAGTTACAAAAGAGAGGAGACAAAGAGGGCTTATCCCACACGCAGCGGGACAATAAGGTTTTCATCCGCCGCCCACAGCGGCTCATGGATATCAAAATAAATGGGCCACGTTCACCTTCTGATCAGTCATTTTCACAATAAAATAGGAGCTGCAGCTTTTGTCTTTCTCATCTCTGTTTTGGAACCTCCAGAGACTGAATGTTTGAAGTGCATTTTTTTTTGTCAACCCAATGTCATCATCTGGTTTGACGAATCAATTGTAAAAAGTTTCTCCTGCCAAGTATGATTACTCAGTACTGGAGAGTCTGGAGAGGTCTAATCTATTTTCCAGATGTTGTGGTCTCCTTCTCCCCCCCCCCCTTTTTTCTTTTTTAATCTGTTGACCAGCCTTCGCCAGCCACCGCTGATCGAACGATGAACAACTGACTCTTTGATCCCGCCCATCCCCGGCATGGAAGGCGCCGCAGTGTGAACGCCTACCTTCACTTCCACGTGGGCCATGAGCACCGCGAAGCTGGTGAGGTGTGTGCAGGAGCAGGTGGTGTGCGTGCGATTGGTGGCCAGCAGACGACAGTCCTGGGTAGACCAAAATCCCGTCATGGTGCGCTTGGAGTAGCTCCAGAACGAACAGTTGGGATTGAAGTTCTCTTCCGAATGCTGGGGGCGAGGGAGGGAAGGGAGGAGGAGGGAGAGGGAGAAAGCGAGAAGGCGGGGGAAAAAAAATTGAGAGAGAGAGAGAGAGAGAGTGAGAGGGACAAAAGGGAGGAGGGGTGGGAGGGGGAGCAAGGAGGCATAGAACGGATATTTAGTCATGGGGAGGTGGGAGGTAGAAAAGATGGAGTGCCGGGAGAGCCAAGGAAAGTGAGAAAGCGGTGGGAGGAATTGGTGGAGAAAAGGATGGAGAGGAAGGAACACAGAGAGGGGAGTCAAGCACACACAACAACAAAGCAACAAACAGAAGGGACAGAATGCAGCAACAAATAAACACGGAGCCGTGGCAGGAGGCGGCGGTACCGCGTCCGTGATTGCTGTGTGAGATTCTGAAGTGTAGGAGCCGCTTGTGTTGTGTAAACTGATGGAGTTGTGTGTGTGTGTGTGTGTGTGTGTGTGCGTGGTTTGTAAAGTTACTCTCAAAATGAGCAAGTGAAACAGAGAGGATTTCTTTGCTGCCAACAAGCTGGTTCACCAACTGGATCAACATTTGCTTGGTGAATGAGCAACACAACATACAAAGTGTTGCATGGAGCACCGCAATTCCTACAGTATGAAGCAATGTGGCATCATACCCTTATTCAGTCTGTAGCTGTGGTCAATACCGGAGCTGTTCCTGTGTCATTTGGGGCAAGTCAACGTCAATCAAGTCTGGTAGTGTCAAAGCAATTCACAATTCTTGTTCAGAAAAGCGCAAGTCTTTCAGATCGCTAAACAATGACGCAGCATTATAACATTTTCTTGTAATAGGTCCATTCATTTACTTATGACCACAGCTATAAAAAGCAATTGAAATGTCATAATTTTTGTGAGTCTATCAGTCTCAAGTCTAGAGTCTATCAAAGGATTTTGTTGTTCAGTATTGTTCTTATTGTCAACAAATTCCATGAAAAGGACCAAACCCAACATTAGTCCATTAGTCAGTACTTTCCGACTTCCCCAACCTGTTTGTGGCACTTAAGCCCGGGCGACTCATAACCTAATCCTTAAACAGCTAGGGCACTGTGGGTTTCAGCAAACGTTACTAAAACAAGAGTAAAAAGTCCTTTTTATGGGAACTATTCTCAGCTGTGGATTAACACACAATTGGTGCTCTAGTGAGTGTTTATAGCACCGGGACGGCATGTGTGGGAAATTGAATCGAAATACAGTGCAGAGCCAATGTCAACCAGTTCAACTGTGTGGCACATTTATGTGTTTCTTAAGTTTTTGGGTGGCAGTGGAGGTGTATGGCAGAGTGGAATAAAGTACAAATAAAGTACAAATTTAATTTAAAAATAAAAAATAAAAAATTCTTATCATTGTGCGATCGGTCGTGTGTGTGCGTGTGCACATGAGCGAGTGTGCACCTCTGTATCTGTCCACGGCTAATCTTGTATTCTGTTGCACTAAACTGCAGAATATTTTGGGTGGCCAAAGACCTCTCATCGTTGCGGCGACTCACACTTTCCCTGTTCTATACTGCCATTGTCTGCCTGCCTAAGGGTAGGGTCCGCTAGTGATGACACAGCTGAGTGCATCGCCGACCCCCTGCCGCTACTCTGCACCCTGAGAGGGACGGGGGGTTGAATTGTGGGTTGAATTCATTCTATCACACAATACTGCAGTGGTTTTTGCAGACACACCTGATGGAGATCTTCACTCAACTGAGGCCACCTTTGTAGATATGTATTAAACCACAAATTGAGCTCAATAACTGAAAAGAACAGTGTAAAAATAACCATTTGCAAATATGAGCTGTGCAAATTTAATCTGTAATACTCACAAATATATTGGCAAAAATAGAGAGCAATGTGAATCAAATATATAAATGAAGGATAACAATAAAGAGTAAACAATAGTGTAAACTGACAACAGCCTTATTGAGCCCTACAATGTGAAAATAGTCACAAGGGATTACACTAAATTGTGCTGGTTCAAAGTCATAGCGATGCTGTTTAAAGTATTTGTACTTTATTAGTACTTGACTGCTTGCCCTATCCTTAAAGAGCAACTGATTTTTTACTTCAACATTACCACCATTGAGTTTCTTGACCCAGTGCAGCACTCCCTACTTTTTCTTAATGGTTTCCGCTACACAGACACTATCTATCTGCCTTATCCTTTAACCTCCACTTTAGTCCCATTATCTCACCTAAAGTTATCCTTTCATTGATCGCAAAAGAAGTCGTCAACCTGGCATCTCCCTCACCTGCAGGTGTTTGACAATGAAGATCACGGGCTCGGACAGGTACACCTTATTGCTCTCCTTGTTGATGGACACCGTGATGACCGGGGAGTTGACGATGACGGAGTAATTGGGGTAGACCGCCTCGCTGCCCAGCCGGACGCTTGCGTTCTCCGTGGACAGGTAGGCCCCTAAGTTCCTGTACATGACGAAGGCCATCCTGATCTCCCCTGTGAGGAGAACACACGGGAAACACGGAGGAGGTTCGGTTATCGTCGGCTCAATGCGTGACGACAGAAATAGACGGCGGATGTGAGAAAGAAACATTGCAAGATGGTTGGACAGAGATAAGGAGGGGGGGGGGGGGGGGGGGTCACAGACTTCATAGCGAGAGAGAATGTGAGATTTCTCTTCTACCGTTTCTGCCGTGCTGCTTGAGGGTGCTGGCTGACAGCTGGATGGCGTTTCCATGTAGCTCTGACTGAGGGAATGTCAGGTCGGCAAGGTTCCCCTCCGTGCTTAGCCTGGCCACTTCTAGCTCTGGAACACACACGCACACACGCACACACACACACACACACACACACACACACACACACACACACACACACACGATGTCAAGTCAAAGCATAGCACACATCAGGTTTGTTGTGCAGCCTCTTGTAATAACCATGTTTTCTCACTAAGTGCTTCACAGCCGAACAAAGAAAAGAAAGAAGAAAAAAAAGTCTGACACACATCAAAGTGAAATAACTTCTGTCTCCAGGCAACTGGGTCCAACACATGGAGGTATATAATCCAGCCTCTCTCTTGCATCGTGGGAATCACATTTCTCCATCCAGGTTCGTTAGCACATTTTCCGATCACGGCGGTGTAATATATTAGATAGAGTTTCTAATTAAGGACTAATTACACCTCCGTCGTATCGCTTGTGCTTCTGAGTGATTTGGTGATTTAGACACTGCTTTCAGGGTAAAAACAGCTCCTTGATCGAATAAACAACACAAGGACGTGCTCGGATAGAAATGAGAGAGGAGGAGCAGGGGGAGTGGAAGGAAAGGAAGTTGAGGAGGTGAGGAAGAAGAACTAGAGAGAGGTAAAAAAAAAAAAAGATAAGAAAAAAAAGGGTATAGTGAGAGCAGAGGACTAGAGTGGCGAGAAGACTGTATCCTCCCATAGGGTACAATGGATAGGGCACAAAGGCAAGAGATGCTGAGGCCTGGGAGAGGAGGAAATGGATGCAGAGAGAAGCAGGCAGGCAGACATAAACACAGACACTGATATGCAAATACTGGCAGAGAGGAAGAGAAACACTGCTCAAGTGTGCCTTAGTTGTGCACGAGCCAAGCTAAACACACATGTACACACACACACACACACACACACACATCCACGCCCACGCTCAAGCAGCAGGGCATCAGAAACACGCTGAGTCTAATCTAATTAAAGCATCCTTGTCATGACGATCCTCCTCCGAAGAAACACACTCGTTCATTATCGTTATCACACGTGCACGCTGTTACCGCTGTGTTATCCCTTCAAATCATTGTTTTGGTTCTAATAATAACACCATTTATTCATCTGCCGGGTACTGTGGCGCGCAGTCACACAAACAAATCTAACATGATAATATCACCTGTAGTGGCTTCTTTAAAACGTGTCATTCAAGATAATTTATTCCCTTCTCTCAGTCTGCACTGAAAGAATTGGAAAATGGGGGGCTTAAAAAAGTGCAGGGAGGAGAGTGGCGAGGGAGGGAGGGAGAGACAGAGAATGAGAGAGAGAAGGAAGTGAGGATGGGAGGAGGGGAGGAGAGAGATGAGAGGCGGTTGTGAATAAAAGGGAGAGATAATCACACTGGATCTGCCCACTGGATTAGCTGGGAGGGAAGATTAACGGCACAAAAAAGGAGAAGACGATAATTTCCACAAAAAATATGGTTTCCTCTATTTTCTAACTTCCTCAGAGATGTGCTATAGCCTACATCTCGATGACTGTTTATGTAACTTCATGTAGTGCGTTCAGGAGGGCCCCCCCCCCCCCCCCCCTCCTGAACGCACCACATGAAGTTACATAAACAGTCATAAACAGGGGGGGATCGGTGGAGACGCAAGTCTAAAAATGATGTAAGGTGAAATTGTGTAGGACGGCAGTTGCTGGGAATGAACCGTTGCTCCTAAACTCAAGGGACAACGAGACAAAGTCATGTGAGGACTGTACAATCTGTCTCCGCTGTCTGTCTGACAGAAAGAGACATACTGTAATGTTATCGCCCCGTCATGTGATTTAAATAGATGTGATTTCATTGGCTACTGATGCGAGAGTGAGCAGAAAAAAAAAAAAAGAGCCTCAAAGCATCATTCGACATTCCACCACCGCCATCACCCTCAAGCACACGCTCATCCACTCTTCTTCTTTCCTCATCATCCTCCGTCCCGCCGCTCCTCATCTCTTAAGTGGGTTGTGCGCACGAGCCCAGTGAATGTGGAGATGAATTGCAGGAACGTTTTGAAATCTCAAATCAGAAGGGGAGTAAACAGGAAGATGATGAAGGGGGAACGTAAGTGATTGCAACTTTACTGGTCATGGGTGCAGATGAAAACCGTCGACTAAAAGGCCCGAAAAGAGGGTTTTTGTTCTCCGGCGTTTCTGCCTCATTCTATGGCCCGATGATGAGAGGATCAGTGAGGAGAGACGCAGGGAGGAGAAAGAGAGAGGACGGGGGGAAAGTGATGTGCACAACGCCATAATAACCAGCTTTGTTCTGCTTTGTCTATTCCGCCTACAAGCTGAGGGAGGCAAATATGGGGAAAATAAATAAATAATAATTCTGGTCCCTGGCAAACAATTCATCCCTGCCTTAGGCCATCTTTTTCCCTTTGCATTTTGTCAGATGAGGATGGGTCTATGTGGATTTGACCCTTCAAAATCATCCACACAACAACCTGGACCTCTTCATTATGACCTCTGTTTGACAGCTCGACAAGCTCTACATAATAAAGCAGGCGCGTAGAGCTGGAAATACATTCAGTCCACTGAACATGTTGTCTTGGTAATGCCATAAATGTCTGGCAAATGCAATCACAGCTATATTTATTTTAGTTATTATTAGTTTCTTTTATTTTCTGAGAGTTATTGCATTTTTAAAATTCAGTAATATTTTGGCACAAATTTGTAACTTTTCTCAGTCAGGGGCAGACTACCAGTCAATGGCGGCAGGCTAGAGCCTGTGTTTTAGTAAAAGAGTTGTGACATTGACTAAATACATTTCCTCAGAATCCTATGGTTATGTATGTTATTCATATAAATAGCCCATTCGCCACTCTTTATCATACTGTGATATAAAACCGGAAGTTGTTTCCGTTATTCAGAATTGAAACGTTAAAACGCGGTTATTGCTGACGTCCCTTTAAAGGTGCAACAAAAAAAAATAGGGTATACCCTTTTTGGTTGATGGTAAAACCTTTTGTAAAGGTTCCACCTGGAACCCTTTCAGAGGGGTTATACCTAAAACCACCTGTGAATGGTTCTACCCAGAACCCCCTATGATGGTTTCTACTGTTGTAATGGTTCTACCCAGAACCCTCTCAGGAGTTTCTATGCAGAAGCTCTGCACCTTGTAAGGGTGCTAACAAGAATGCATCTCGGGGTTCTTCCCTTTTATATTGCAAGGGTTTCATCTAGAACCCAACCAATGGATTCTATCAAGACCCCATTCTATATTCTAAGGGTTTCATCAATATCCCTTAAGGGCCAGGCTGATCCCACAACAATCATGGTTCACAATCACAGTTTTTTTGGGGGGTGTTTTGGCTGGATTGTGGGTGTTCCCTTTTAACACCCATGCTTTTAACAATCATTGAAGAACTCTTCCTTCCAAAAAGGGTTCCTTGGATGAAATGGGTTCTTAATGGAACCTTTTGTGTCACAAAGAACCCTTGGAAAAAAACTTTCTTCAGAAAAGGGTTCTTCAGAAGCAAATGGTTCATGGGAAGAACCTCAGCTCTTCAAGAAGAACTCTTTTGGAAGCCTCATTTCTAGGGGTGCAAAAATATTTTACACTTGTGTTTCAGTCTGAAATTCTTCTTGTCAGAACAATATCTCTAACCTAAAATCTACATAATATAAACATACAATCACATAATGCCATAAACATGTTGACATCTTTATCCAATCATTGTATGGGCCTGGTGCAGTTTAGCTCGGATTCATGCGGTCACACTACAAGCTAATCTTGCATGCGTTTCTCTCTTAACCACCTAAGCTGTAAAACAATAGGATTATTCTGCCCCACTTCCATTCATGACCACTCGTGTCCGTTCTCATGAACAGAACGCGTGTGGGTAACTGCGCACATGAGGGATGGTGATACAATTCGATGCACTGTGAAGTTTTACAGTGTACTTTGTTTCTGGTTTGTATTATAATGTAAGACATAGATCTGAGGCGGCGGGTTCAGTAATGCCTGCTGTCAGCTTTGCCTCTTACTTTGATATTACATCATATTCTTAGATCTTCAGCAGCCTGGGCTGGTTAACGTTATTATAGGATCACGAAAAGGAAAAAAAAAAGAGAAGAAAGAAAGAAAATACTGTGAAATCTAAGAACCACATTTATGCAAAATGAGAACACGTCGTAAAACGCTTCCTTATATTGCGTTGTAATCGGGTAAAGTCAACAAAATAAAAAATGTTGTTTCAGCTGAGCCATATTTTGTGCTCCTATAATTTAACACCTGAGGAATGCCCATTCCAGCCACACTGTGTAGCTTCACCGGAGCAAATGGAGGTTTAAGTCTCTTGCTTGGGGGAATCTCAACAGGCTCCTTGACGGTTGCAAGGTCCAACTGAGTTTGGAGGACAGGAAGGAACCAAAAAAAAAAGACATTGTACTCACGGATGTTGTCAGTGGTCTCCTGCACAGTGTCAGTCTTGAGGAGGTTGTCAGCTAACATAAAAGCCCCAGTCTCCACCGTGTCGAGGAGAAGAGTGGCCGAGTGTAGCTGCCCGCTGATGGGCAGTTCCCTCCACGCCGCCTGGGCTCTCGGCTGCAGCAAATTATTCACCGTCTCCACCATAGCCTGTGGCAGCAGCAGAAAACACGGCGGTCACACGGAGGAAGCCACTGCTAACACTTTTATCACTTTCGGACAATGACGCTGATGTAAAAATGAATGCAAACCCGTTCACAGTACAAATAACATCGTTACACCACAACTACTGAAGACAGCAGTAAGTGGGATGCAACAGTGAGAATGCAGTGGCTTTTCATTTATCACGCTGATAAATTATGACGACGGCAAAAAGAAAATGTTAGCGGTGCAAAATGCGGCATTCCCATGCAGACGTTACAAAGGCAAAAACACAGAAGCTGTTCAATAAAAAGTACAGTTTTTACAGCATTACAGAAACGGCCAGAGCTTTGGTTGGCTCGTGGGGCACAAGCGTGCACACTTTCACTACTTCTATTCTCTCTCAATGCACAGCTGGTTCTGGCTGTTAGTTATTAACGTAGAGTTCACTCCCCGCCGCTGGCAGACTACTTTGCCGGGAGCAGAGCAGACGGGAGCTCCGGAGGAGAAGCTTGCCAGTGGCAGGGAGTGAGGCGGAGGCTGCACTAGCGAGCTAACGCTAATTCTTGTCTTATTTGTGGTCTGATAAACAGTACATCAGTCCATCAACGTACCATACGTACTTAATGGTGTGATGAAAGACACACAACAAATGACAACAGACAACAAACCAAGATGGGCTTCATTCATATGACACTGGTCAATAGTTATCTTGTGTAGGCTATGTGAGGATGTTATTCAATTATCAGCATCAATGGAAGTTGAATTGCTTGCGAGAAGCGAGCTAGCTTTGTTAAACTAGCAAGCGAGCTAGCTTTGTTAAAATCAAGTTAAGTAATTTAAATGAATTATGTTAATGTAACTCTCAGCCAAGTTAGCTTAGTTTGTCTCACATGTCTCATCAAAGTCACAAATATTGTTGAAAATGAATTAAGAATTTGACAAAAAGTGAGTTAAATTGTACTTCAAGCCGAATGTAATACAACAGGACAATAACGTTTTCGTTCCACGTGAACCAATGATCTACTTGGAACGCCTCGCCGCAGCTGCAATCAGACCAGTCTCGAAAATCAAGCTAAGCTAATTAGCTGATTGCAATCACCATGTGTCTACACCCCCAAACCTGGTTCATTTCGGTCTACATTTTCTTTATTAAGCAACAGTCTTATCTTTGAGTTGAAAAAACTTGTGCTTGAGGGTCTGAGAAGAAATGAGTGTTTTATCAGATAATGTCTGCTGGGTCGTAGCCAGACGTGCACAGCGGTCTTGAATCCAAAAATATTACCAAACGGAGAAGAGTTGGCTCGCGTGGATGAATCGCTCCCCGTGTAACAATACTTATTTTGTCTCCGGCTCACATTCCTTTATGCTCTTAAGAATTCACCTCCTCATTTTCAGACATGAACACCACACACACACACACACACACAGACACACACACACACCCGTCTTAAAAGACCCTGGGAGAGATAAAGAAACTGAGAGAAAAGAGAGCCGGTGGAGAAGGGGGGAGAAGAAGGAGAGCCTTGGGAGAGCGATAAAACAGTCCAGTGAGTCCGTGGTGACAGGCGTCCGCTGGGAACAGGCGGGGGGGGGGGGAGGGAGCGAATACAGGTGCTATCAAACGCACACATCTCACACTGCCTGACTGTCTCTTTATTTTCTCTTTCTACGACTGTAAACCACTGTCCCCGCGTACGCATTACCATCCCTCACTTATCTCTCGCTCTTTCAGCGCTTCTCCCCCTTGAGGAGGAGGGTGGACGGGATGGGGAGGTGAAAAGAAAAAGGAACGCAGGTGCCATTATACAAGCAATGGGGGGGGGTGGTCCAGTGGGGAATTGCAAGGGCGAGAAGGAAGAGTGAGAGACATCGGTTTATTGGTGTTCACAAATTAACCATTTGACTTCCCTCTCTGCCCCTTTTCCACTCAGGGGTTATGGAGAAACGAGAGAGCAGGAGGGGGGAGGGAAGAGATGCAACAGGGATCGTCGAGAAGTCAACATTTTGTGTGTGTGCGCAGCGGGTACAGAAAAAGCGTCCCTGGATAGAAAAACTATTGTTGTGCTACAAAACGTGCGGTTGTCCTCTGGAATCAGAGCTAATCCCACCTGTTTATTTTTGAGGAGTGTGACATCCACATGTAGATACAGTAAACATCACACACATGATAATGATAATGTTATGTCCTCTTTTAGCACTAGCAGCTAATTAGCTGGAATGCATATCGGATGAGTTTGGGAGGGGATATGAAGCGCACACACGCGGGCGGGTATACACCCAGCTACTCGTTTCTGTCTACGTCGTTTTCATTGGCTGTGACAGAAGACGACGAGCTTCTTTAAACAAAATAACTAAACATTCTCTTGTTCCAGTTTTTATGCTTTTCTTACTGCATTTTGGAATATTCTCTGACAGTTTATTACCAAAATGACAATAATTAATTAAAATAGTTATGAAAAATAAAAAATAATCAATAGTTGTAGCCCTAGTGGATGAACACTGTCAACAGTATTATAATGATTAATACTTTCTGTATGTACTTCTAATGATAGCCATTTTTTACACTATCTTCTGCCATTTTACATGCATTTTGTCCACTATATTTTATCAAATTACCCTAAAGTACAGCATGCAACTTGTATTATAAAACAATGTGGATAGATCAGTAAGCTATGCAGTAAAAAGTTTGAACGGAACCCGGAGTGGATTGAGGGGCGGCGCACGAGACTCGCCGAACGACGTACAAACAGGTGAAAACTAGCTTAGCCCACTTACCACGCGGTGTAATAAAAGATAAAACAACCACGGTGGTTGTGTGCGTGCGTTCGTGCGCGTCTGTGTCTGCGCGGTGTGCAAAAGCTATTGCATTTTGTACACGTCCTGCTGTTGATTTTACAATAGGTGTCGGTCATTTCAGTCGCTTAATATTTTTCTTCAACCCGCCGCGGTGCGAATAGATTTTCTATTTATTGATTTAATTTTGAGCTTTTATTTATTTTTTTCTGGTTGTGCAATTGATAATTAGTTGCATTGTACAGGCTGCAGAGTGCTCTTAATACTAAATAAATTAATCCTATTGTTGTTTTGGACGGTGGGGTGATGTGTAGTCCTATATGTTGACTTGTAACTCCCTCCACCCCTCTTTCCCCCTTTATTTTTTAAATATAAGGCTTTACCCAGAGTACATTGGAACTGATCTACTTTTTTTACACAAATTATTTAAATGTACTTGTACTCGAGTAACAGCACATTTAACGTCAGTAACATATTGTACATTTTCCATCCCTGCCCAAAACTTTTGGCAACAATTCCACAATGCATTACTGATATAAATGATGGCCCAAACTCCCAATTTGTATGAAACAAGAACTTCTTTGTTAGCTTCTTCTTCTATTATGGGGAATTGTCCATTTTAATCTGTGCTCCATTGTGATGTGCATGGATGAGCCCATATACAGTGACATATACATTCCATACATCAAGTGTTTTTGTATGTGCTGGTATGTGTGTTGGCATTAAACTGTGTGTGTGTGTGTGTGTGTGTGTGTGCCTGTTTGAGGGCGTGCACAAGGGGGGGGGGGGGCCGGGAGAAGCATTGCAGCGCATCATTCTGCTCCACTTGCTGTACAGTAGCAGCTCAGGCTGACGGAGAGAGAGAGGAGAGGGGTGCTCTGTGGGGCTCTGCTGATATGACGGCAGTGCCACTGCTTTCTGTTCGCTTAAGTTCACTTTGATGTGTTTTTAGATAACCCCCCTCCCCCCCCCCCCCCCCCCCCGTACTCTCATTAAACTTTTTTCATTGCCTTTCATTGAACTTTTGATTATCTCACATTTTCAATTTCATATTATTTTTTTCATTGAAATTTAATTCGCTGGGCGCGGAGATTGGGATCTGGAGAGGAAGAGAGAGAGAGAGAGAGAGATAGGTAAAGGGGAGAAGAAGGGGTGTGATTTCCTTGAGGTCCAGACATTTCCACATCAGAAACTAGAAGATGGAGTATATGTGTTTGTGTGTGTGTGTGAGCTCCGGTGCCTGTTGGTGACATTTCTATCAAGTATGAGGACTTGAGGGCTAAAATGGAGACAGGTTTTTTTTTTTTTTCAGAGGTCTTCAAAGAGAGGAGAGACTCTGCAGAGACAGATAAGGGTGTCGTTTTGTGTGTGTGTGTGTGCGCGCGCGTGTGTGTGAGACTATGTATTACAGAGTAGGCATGTGCACTTGCTCACACACACACACACACACACACACACACACACACACACACACACACACACACACACACACACACACACACACACACACACACAGACATGGGCGCCAGTAAATGGGGCAGAAGTGAAATGCTTTGAAGCGTTGGGGTAATCCAGCGTAAACAGCAGTGCCAAGACAGACTGGAGCTGGGCCGTTCTACTACTCCCAGCCACACAGTAGAAGGGGGGGGGGGGGTGAGCACGCACATGCGCACGGATGTACAGACGTACAGTATGTGCACATACACGCTTTGTAAAATGACGGAGTTGGGATGTTCAGAAGTACCAAAAAAGTGTGTGTGGGGGTCGAGAGCAGAGGAAAAAATGGATTCTTGTCTTGTTTTTCTTTCTCTTTCTAGCCGCCTGGCTGAGCTCTGAGAAAAGTGCATGTTTTGAAAATGTTTCTCATCAGAGGGAGCGGGGCTTATCTGTCAGTTGTTGTTGTTGGGAGTTTGTCTTTTCTGACAGGATGAGTTCGCAGCTAAATCAGGCTTTAAATTCACAGCGCGCCACATTCTGACCCGCCGTCCATAAATAGAGGGCAAATTAGACATTGTCATTGAGCATCACTGTCTCCTCGCTGCGCCCCCCCCCCCCCCTCTCACGTTCCATTTCTCTTTCTGTGACTCTCCTCTCGTTCTCTGTTTAAATCGTACTATACCCCACCTCGCCATCTCTGTTTTTTCCTTTTCTCAGTCTACCTTGCAGACTCCACCTCCCTCCATCAATTCCAGCCTACAGCATGAAAGCCTCTCCACACCACCAACTTCATCATGAATAAATTGCCAATTTAGTATACATGAAACGAGTCCCCAGCTCCCCAAACCAAGCGAGAGAGGAGGAGAGATGAAGTGTGAGCGGGAGAGAGAGAGAGAAGGAGAGAGAAAGAGAGAGAGAGAGAGAGAAGGAGAGAGAAAGAGAGAGAGAGAGAAGGAAAGAGAGAATTCAATTATTTTTTTGTCTCTATTAAGAACTCAAACCTCCTGCCCACTCTCCTCACTTGGCAATTAGTGCAGTAGATAATTAACGAGGAGAGGGCAGCACCACGCCACATCCCTAATCACGCACATTTCTATCTGGGCAAGAGTAAGAGACTGTTGGTATAATTTTGTTTCACATTACTGAGGCTAATTATAGAATCGATCCCCCCCCCCCCTCCCCCCTCCCCCGTGCAGAGCCACAAGGTGTGTGGCGCGGAGTGTTTTCCCCATTTGAACCTGCGACTTAAAGACAGCCACTCCTTACAATTCGGCAGGTATTCAGATCAAGGAGGCGCATCCACCAAAAAAAAAGATGTCCGACCCCTTGGACGAGGCGGCGCGAGATCAATGTCGATGATATGTTTGTGGCGTGCGTGCTAGAGCGCGTGTCGGCTCGCATACAGTCCTAAGTCCATGTTCTGTGATGTGACATTGCTGACTGGTGCTGACGTTAAGACTTTTCAGGGGGGAAGAGCGGGGGGGGGGGGGGGGGGGGGTGGGGGAGAAAAAAAAAAGCCTGCATCAGGAGAAAAAGAGCTAGCCCATCAAGGGTGTGTGTGTGTGTGTGTGTGTGTGTGTGTGTGTGTGTGTGTGTGTGTAGGGAGGATGCAGAGCTACTCTGCAGTCTATCTACAGCACACGGATGAGGAAGGCGGTGTCCCCTTGATGTTCTGAATAGTGATTATTTTTATTTTTTGAAGCTGACCAGAAACATGCCCATATAACGTTTCCGTTCAAGGTGTGAGCCCGTGGCGTCGACACGGACAAACATCAATACAAGCAAGGACGGGGGGAATAAATCAACTCTGTGAGCCACAACACACAAGCTGGTATTCTTCTCTTTTTGTTGTTGTTGTTGAAAGCACCGTGACCGAGCAATATGCAACAGTAGTATCCATCACGCTCGGTTGTTTCTCGCCCCGGTACAGCAGCAGAGCGGACGTTTCATTGAATGGAGATGGATAGGCAGGCCTGTTTTACAATTCTGCAGACAGAACTGCAAAAATAAATGAGCTATTATTGATATCGACCGTGGCCTCATATCAGTGCCATTGATTCTGTAGGGGTTGGGGAATAAAATAAAAAGTGATATTAAAAACAAAAGAATGCAAAACCCTTTGAGGAGACTCAAACTTCTTTTTGTTTTTGGCACCAGTGATTCTGACACAACACTTGTGGTTCAATGTATAGCCGCCGGATCAACGCCCTCCTCAAAGGGTTGGGGGGGGGGGGGGGGTTTGCAAATCACGAGACAACCGCTGCGGAGCGTCGCAACGTGTGATCACACGCACTCACGCAAGCTTGCTTTGCTGAAGCACATGCAGAGTGTGAGGACAGAGGGAGAGAAAGAGAGAGAAAAAAAACATGGTCTATGGTGTGGCAAAGCAATCAACGATACCAGGAAGTGGAAATACCTGTGTGAAAAACCTGCAGGACCTTTCTCTCTTCTGAAGCTGCAAATTCAAACAGTTCAGCTGTTAGCGAACACCTCTCAGTCGCACACACACACACACACATATATATATATACAGTATACACACTCGCGTGCAAAACCACTTCATTAACATTACAATAAAACCACTTTTGTACGTATTGTTACTACCCCCCCTCACCCCTCCATTTCCATTCATCCTCCCGTAACCGTCTTTCTCCAGATCGTTTTTCATCATCTTTCCGTTCCTCCGTTCCTTTTTTTTCTTCATTCTCTGCATCCACTGTCAACTTAATTGATGGCATTAATTACCACACCACTCGTGCGTGATTGGTTGCATGCGACTTCCTTCGCAGAAATTAGCATAATAAGCGGGCGAATTACTCAATTAGGTACATATAATTGGGCCATTATTGAAAACAAGAGGAACACTTTTCCTCTTCTATGGAGGACTTTTTTTTTTTCTTTCTCCAACATATTTAACCCTTTTATTTTTAAACAGGCCAATTGGTCAACAGCCAAACGCAGATTAATTTATTCCACTTACACATGTTGCCGATTTACTTGTGGGAGGGGGGAATGTGTGTCAGCGAGACTCAAGGTGAAAAAGGGAGAGAAAAAAGCCAGTGACCGTATAAGAGGAGGCAGCCGCTGTCAATCTGGCTGCCTATCACCGTTGACCTCAGCAGAGGGGATCAAGAAACGGTCCGCCCATCCAGTCAGCTGCTCATCAATGATTTAACTCGCTTTAATCAAATGCCTACATGAACGAAGCACAGAGCTAAATTCTTCCCTTGTCCACCGGCGTAGTGGAACAGATCCTTCGCCTGGCTCAGGATCCAGTTTCCATTTATGTAATCCCGAAGTAATCGACAGCATCTCCACAGCCGTGGATCAAAAGGCCCGAAGTTCATTAAACAATGAGCTACGACTCATCTCTGTTTTCATCTCGAGCACCGTGTGTTTTAATGACAACAACTCCCACGGCGAGTCCGAGTTTTTATTAAATTCTGGGTCCTGATCTGAAAAGAGTTGCCAAATACTAAAAGCAGTTATCTATCATTTGTAACTTGTTACGAAAGAAGTTCCTCAGAAGAGGAGGAAACAATGTTTAAAAGCAGCTGTTTGTCATCTGGAACCAGAAGAACGAACGTAAGACAAAACCTACAACCGCCTAAATTCATCTCGCCGTTAACTTCTTCTGTCCGTCCCTTTCGCTGATATTCTTTCATTTCACCTCGCATCCTTCCCCATGATTCATATCCCCCTCACTCAATCACTCGCAACTCAATCACTCCCAAGTGTTTTTCTCGAGGCAGTACCTTGGTGAGGCTGCGGGCGGCGCTGTCCTTTCCCCCAGGGGTGAGGTTCCTGAGCTGGACGTCCAGCAGCTCCACCAGCTGGGCCATGGCGCGCACCGTGGACGGCACGTCGCCGGGGCGCAGGAGGCCTTTGGTCTGCTCCGCCAGCTCTCTGGCCACGATTGCCGCCGTCTCGCCCGACCGGAGCTGGGAGCAAAACGGGGACGGTGATGTGGAGGGAGGGGGGGGGGGGGGGGGGCAAATACAGTCAGAGAATGAGGGAGATGGATGGAGGTTTAAAAGATAAAAAAACAAACAAAAAGAAAGTCAGACGAGGTGACAAGTTAAAGGGAAAGTTGGGAGCAAAGTTAGCGAGAGTGTGAAGAGGAGGACAGAGAGGAGGACGAAAGAGTACAGTGAAAGACAGATGGGGGGTGGAGGGGGGGGGGGGGGGTAAGGGACAGATGGAGTGAGAGAAGTACATGTGGAGGAACGGGCAAGATGAGAACAAGGAGGAGGAGAGTGATTAGGTTATTTGCGGGGGCAGAGAGGAAGTCAGTGTTGTGTTTCCAGGACCTTTTTATAACTGTTATCATAAAAATATTTAAGAATGCTTTACAGAGACGACTCCCGCTTTAGAACCTCTGCTGCAAATGTCTATTTCACAGGGACTATTTCTTCTTGTTTGGTCTTGTAAAGAAAACCCTTAAAGCCTTGTGGCTCATGTGAAAACGGACACAACGCCATAAATTGAAAACTGTGGGGGAGTTATAACTTGGGCAGCACTTTTCTTCTTTTTTGTTTCAGAATAAAAGTATCTGAAAGAAGCAAACACAATAATGTTTACCCTCGCACAATGCAATGCAATTCTCGTGATGCGTGTTACGCCGATAACACAGGCGAGAGTGAATGACCTTATTGGACGTTTCCACTCCCCGACGGCTGTGTAAAAAAAAAAACACGGAACACGGGTCAGGGTTAACAAATGAAGATGGATACGCGGCCGCGGTCCTCCCCCGCAGCCGGTGCGTCTCCATGCGTGAGAACTCGCTCCCGGGAATAGATCCGTAACACACACCCACCCACCCTCATGCCCTTAAAGCCAGGGCTCGGCGTGGAATCTGTAAGGGGCCAGCGGCGGCGTTCAGACTTACTTTCTGCATGATGTGGTTGACCCACGGCGACGTGCAGTTGCTGAGGTCGGGGCCTTGAGGATTCCAGTAGCCCAAGTGGGCCACGCACACGTATGTGGCCACGCCTTCAAGACAAGCAAAACAAACGGGGTGAGACAGTGCTGACATTCACCAGAGAGACACCAGGATGCTTGAGGTGCCTGGGGTTCACTAAGCTGTGTGTGTGTGTGTGTGTGTGTGTGTGTGTGTGTGTGTGTGTGTGTGTGTGTGTGTGTGTGTGTGTGTGTGTGTGTGTGTGATGAAAGAAGGATTTAAGAATCATCTTTGTCACGTGGCCTAATTGATTAAAGTAGGAGTAGGATAATTTGTCCACTTATTGTCCATGTTGTAACGTATATACAGTAATACAGTTATATATATAACTGTATTACTTACAGAAAAAAAAGATGTCATCAGATTACCGATACATTTGTTGTATCCCCATTTCTGCTTTAAATCCAAACTAATGGCAAAGTTCCAGCATGCTTTTTTTCTCTTGTCTTTATTTGCGTATTTGGTATTGAGGATATCCAAAAGTAAGGGAAAGTAATCAGATTACATTACTCGGAATAGGTTAGTGATTACATTTTGTGTAACGGGCAATTCGTTATCGGATTTCATTTTTAAAGTGACCTTCCCATCCCTGTGTGTGTGTGTGTGTGTTTGTGAAGCACGTAAATCAATTGTCTTTCGTTTTAAATATTTAATTGACAAGTCAATTACTTCATGGCACACATTTAAAAACAGCAAATGTCGACCAAAGGGCTTGACAGAGGAAATCAAACAGCAGCAATTAGAATAAATTGAAAGTACTTACGTTATATGTAATGCACTTCATTGTGTTTTAATGTGTACAATAAATAAATTGACTTGACTGCATTGAATTATTGGCGGTAATAGCGAGGTACTTTACATGATAAGGTTTCACATTCAAGCACACACACAATGTGATGCCCTGTTTGCATTGCTAGCAAGCAGCATGGGTAGTATAGGGCAGCTATATTATTATTATATTATATTATACATCTTTAACTTTGTACAGGTTAAGGCTGTGATCATAGGGGATGCTGTGCTTTGAAAATGTTTCCACCCTTGCCAATGAAACACCTTTAACATGGTTGGTTACGGTTGTTTTTCTACAACAAGGGTTTTGCAAAGGAGAACAAGCAGACTATTTCACGGGGCGAAGCTTTCACACACACACTCTAACCAACCATTCCCTAGTCCTACCACGTCCATCTTCTCTACATTCCACCCACCCGTCCAGTGTCCTTACCCAGCGTCCCTACGGGGCAGGGCTGCTTGGCCATATGGCCTTGCTGCGTCCGGGGCCACGATATGTCGGCCGTCACCCTCGGATTGCAGAAGTCTTGGGGAGGCAGGACGGGGGGCTGCGGAGCCGCCGGAGGGGGCTGCACCGGAGGGGAGCGTCCCCCGGCTTTCTGGTTGGTGTCGGGAATCTGGTTGGTGTCAGACGACGAGCCGCCGTCGGGAGCCAGGGCGGGCTGGCGAACCGTGGTGGTGGTTCGAAAGCGCTGGCCGGGGGAGGTGGTGAGGATAGACCGCGGGGTGGTGTAGTAGGGAGGGGAGCGAGTGGTGGTGGTGCGGCCGGTAGACGAAGAGGATGAACCGCCACCGCCAACTGGACCCCCCCCTCCTCCTCCGCGATTAGGAGGCATTATGGGAGGTGGGCGATAGTCTGAAGGGAAAGAGAGACGGTTTAAGTTTACAAAAACACAGCGCCTTAGTTCTTCAACAAAGAGCCGGGGGCCCGGAAATGTGTTGGGCAGATTTGTGGGTCCCAACATGACTGGAGTCCGGATGTTTTTCTGAGCTCCACATGCCAGAACGTGAGTTCAAAATGTATTCCCAGGAGTCAAAAGTAAGAACAACAGAGTTAAAAGAACCGTGATCAAGCAAACCATCTGTGTCAGCACCGAGGGATGTGAGCAATGGCGTTCAGCGTGAATGATATTATAGTGGCAGACATCATTTACACAGCACTGAATAGCTGTGACAGAGAGTATAGGATGACATTATCGTTCAATCAATATTTGTTGGCCATGATAATGGTCCTCGCATGTTCACAAACAATATGCAATTATGCAACGCCTGTTGTGAATGTTCTGCTATATTCACACCTACTCTTGCTTTGCTGCATTGTTGTAGCGTTTCCAAAAAAAGTAACAACATGCGTCTGATTTTGTGTTACTGTGGTTATATAAATGTAATTTATGGTGCTGCTAGATCACACGGTTAATACAGGTGCTTGGGAAAGAGTGAACAGCTTTTGACCTCAGTGAAAATGTTGTTTTCTGAAAGGCTAAACGCCAACAAATGCGAATTGAAGCAAATATTTCTTAAAAACCTGGACTGAAGCAATTGTAGTGACGAGGACACAGCTCTGTGTCGCTCGCTGTGTGTGTGTGTTTGAGAGACACGGAGCGGGGGAGGGAAGGTGGATGCCGGTGGACGGTTGCAAGCAATGTTTCTGCAAGCTGTGGATGATAATAATTCGAATGTCAATGTTGTGAAGCTTGTAATTATTTGGTACAGCCCTAATGATTATACATGTAGCCCTAACTCCAAGCAGGAAAGATGTCTGCTCTCGTTAGCAAAAAAACGAATACAAGTGCGCTTCTTTGGCGCTTCTTTGGGTTTAAACCACAACAATACAGGAGAGCCAGGCAACGTGAATCAAGTGGTTTGTAAGCTGGACAATAAACAAGTGAGGCTAAAGTTAGAAACGCCGCAAATCTACGCTCCCATTTTAAACTTCACAGCCGCACACAATACGCAAGTCTGCCATCGACTCCATCCGCGAAGAGCTGCCGAACACAAAACTCCCATCAACCCCGAATCATTGGGGCTTTTGCAAAAGCAACAAAAAATAAACATGACGGTGAACATTGGCAGGACCGTACGAGGGGCAATTACTACCAGTTTAGTCATCTTTTCTATCTCTTGGTCTCAGCATGCTTTTGTGTAAAATAGTGCAAATATAAGTCCAAAGATACTTATAGCTAAGTTAGCTCCATCGCCAGCTTTGTTTCAAACGATAATTTCGTGTACTGTTGTTTTCCTTAAATCAACATCATCAGCCCGACCCCCCAGTATAAATTCAGAATCTCCAAGTAAGACAATTGGTTTATCCTGCAAACGTGCACAAGGTCAGCAGCCTCTCCGATGGGACTGGGACACAGCAGTGTCTCTGGCTGCCTAACCTGGCAGAAAAAAAAACCTTCTCTCAGTGTCGTGCATGATTCATAACACTTTGATGGCACGCGAGGCAGGGAGGTCACTTAAATGCATATGACACACTCTTTTACTGTCAATATTTCATTGTAAAAAGGCTCAATTATTCACATTGACCCCGTTCAGGTGACAGAAATAAAGAGCGGGCGGATGAGAGAGGAGAGCGAATAGAGCATGTGTTTGTGAAGGGTTGGCGTCCTCTTGTGAACGTACTATAGCGGCTCTATCAACTGCACGCGGCACAATCAATATTGTGGGATCGAAAGTTGGACAGAGGGAAATGACTATTTACAGCATTCCCTCACTTTCTCTGTGAATTACGTTATCGGCCTCAAATCATTTGGAAGTCATTATGTGTAATAATGCAAACAGGTGGGGCCCATTTTCACTTTAACAAAAGCAGGGGACTGCTCCGTCTCTCACTGCCAAACACTGTTATTATACACCCGAGATTGCCTAAAAGTATTTTTGAATAAACACGTCAATTATACTCGAATGAATATCTTCAGGAACTTGTAATTACAGGAGACAAAAGTTACGTTTGAACCTGCAGAGGCTCCGCATTATGTGAATTACGAACGTTAATTGTATCCATTTTATAAAACTACAACCGAGTGATTATGCCAAATCAACACAGCGCACTAAATATACTTTGCCCGCGGGCCTGTACAGCTGATAACAGCAGTGTTTTGACTTCATCTCCCTATTAAAATATCCATAATATGTGGATTGCCCGAAGTACGCATAAAGGCAGGGACACAAACAAACAGACACAAACACAGAGGCAATGATTGCATGCACTTTAACATGAGGAATATAGATTTCATAATCAGTATGCTTAGTTCTCGGCTGAAAATACAAAGGAAACCCAACAGTGCAATGCTCAGTCCAGGGGCCGCTGAACCCGGCCTAAAAACATTTAGCCCGCCAGCAGCTATGAATACGATGTTTTCCTTCTCTGAAGAGCGAGCAACACGGGGACATCGCGCTGCAGGATTCCTGGGAGATGGGGTCCTTCGGGCCTCACATCGCTTCTAGCGCCCCCCCCCCCCAGATGAGGAAATTCTTGATCCCACGATTTTCAGCGCAAATGGAAAGCACATGTGCTTCCTTAAGGGACCCTGACGTTGAATGGTTGTAGAGTTTGTCATCTCTCAGTGTGTCAGGAAAGGGGGCGTGATTGTGCAGTTTGTAACTTCCAGTGGGGGTACTGTATATTGTTTAATTTGGGGTGTGATGTGAAGAAAATTACTTCCCTGCAGTGTTTTTTTGGTTTTTGTTGTTTTTGATGCTTTAATCTTGTTCCTTGTTTTAGAGGTGAAGGGAAGTGTGCGGACGTGTGGGAGTTTTAGGAGAGAGTGGGTGGTTTGTATTGTTTACTGTGAACAGAAGTCATCCCTCGCTGTGGATTTTAAGTTTACTCAAAGACTCGGTACTTCTCTCTATCTCTCTCCCTCTGGCTGTCTGTCTGTCTGTCTGTCTGTCTGTCTGTCTGGTTGACTGACAGCCATGAAACGCCACGTACTCTCTTGTTCTCTCCCTCCGCAACCCAATGGAGTGTTTCCGTACCTAAACGCCACGGCTCCCCGTTCCCGAATCACCGCCGCCCCTCCTGTCTCGTGCATTCTCCACGGAACATTGCCATCAATCATGCGTAGCAGCAGAGGCCTAGGGACTGGCTGTCAATCTCTGTGTGTGTGTGTGTGTGTGTGTACTTATGAAACGGCGAGCGAGTGTGTCTATCTGCAGCCAAACTGGAAGCTCCATTAAAGGCTCTGCCACACCAATAGATGAGTGTGTGTGTGTGTGTGTGTGAGGTTGATGTCTGCTGTCATTTAAGTACAGGTCAGAGAACACAGGCAGCTTTCTCTTGACATTTTCCATCCGACTCGATCAGCCGCTCGTAACTTTGTTTCCCCTCTCTGCCACATGTACCTATTTTATTGTCCATATTTCCCATCACTCTCTTTTCAAGCGTGCTCGCCCGTGTCTTTAGCCCGTCCTCCTTTGCAAAATAGAAAAAGGAAAGATCTTGTAATGTTGTGATGAATTCATCACCGGCATCACTCAGGACGCCCGCGAAAGCCGCTGTAGGGAAGTTCAGGAACATGACATAACGGCCTGATGAAACATTTATAGAGGGGGGAAAAAGGCTAGAGGCTGTACTCGTGGGGACTGACGTATCCTCCGAGCTCAGGAAGCCTGGAGTAAATGCGCCACGACGTCTCCACGATGCCGGCTAAGTCTAAACGTTGGGCTCTTTCGCACGGGACTGTTGCCGCAGGAACGAGCGCGCGACACAAACAGTGAAAACACGGTTCCAAATTCAGTTCAGATTTTTGCTCCACGTGTGTGTGACGTGCACATGTGTGTAGGTGACACATTTTGACAGATGTGTTGTCATATCACATTGTACCGGTGGTTGTGTGATAAACGTGTCTCTTGGACGAACACATTCTACCGCAGAAATGTAAGAAATCTTTATATTCTTTCTGGGCTGGGTGATGATTCAATGTAGTTTATTGTCTTTCAATGGAATAGAGATATCGTGATAAATAATGACCTTATCTTAATTAATAACAAGCACATACTAACTCAGATTTCTCTGATATTCTAATCATTTTGCAGTAAAGTTCTAAATTAATTGAGAAAATACTCTTCTTTTTTTTAAATACGTATGTTTCATTTGTCAAGTATCAAACACTGGGAAATATGCTTTAAAATCAATGAAATGATACTCATAAGTCTATATGTCACAATATTGGCCATGCAAAATAGATGGCGCTATGTAGATTATATGCAAATCAAATGTAGGTGGTGTGATGTTGACAGTAGAGTGACAGTAGAGTGACACTGACAGTTGTCAGTGGAAAGATGCCGATGGCTGTTAAAAAACTTTGACATGAATTTCCTGTTTTAGAGGTTGAACTGCACGTGCATGTCAGACGCAGTGACGGAACATGGTCGGGAGTTTGGTTTTATTTCAGCTCAGTGTGTCTCTGCTGGGTTTTGCCGTCATTTACGGTCTTTCCGCTTGTTTCTGTTTTCTCCTCTGGTCTCCGTTTCGATGAGGGCGGAGCTTACACACACACACACACACACACACACACACACACACACACACACTCCTTTTGCGCGGAGTTGAGACGTTGCTCGCCGGTCCGCCAGCTTGTTGCCCTCGCTTCCGATATTAGTTGCCCTTTTTGAATAACAATTTGCTTGCAGTCATTTTGTGAAACAACAACACAATTTGAGCAAATCATAATGATACAATATCACTAACAGCTGTTGAGCTTGAAGTCTATTCTACTGGTCAAATTCCATTCAAAGGAGAAAAAAAAAAAAGAGTTTCATACTTCTGAAAGTCCCTGCTGTCTACAAGGTCAAATATAAACGTTCAACTTCCTTGTTGAAATATATGAGGAGTCCTTAAAACTTCTACTGCTCTTCTGTTCTGTTTGGAATGATTGAAAAGCTCCGGAACAGCTGGAATGTTCAGAGTATTCTACTCTCTATCCGGTATGTTTTCCCGACCCGCAGCAAGCCCAGGGGAAGGTGAGACAATGGCAGGCTGGCAGTAAACTTGTTCCCGGAGTTGTTCTCTGTCTGTCACCACACCGGCGGCGGGGGCCGCAGAGACGCTGTCAGTCAGCCTGATGAAGCTGGCACATGATCATCTGACTTGCAGACACAGGATGTGTGTGTGTGTGTGTGTGTGTGTGTGTGTGTGTGTGCGTGCGTCAGACTGTGTGTGTGTGGCGGTGTTTTTCTGTGCGGGTACGACTGCCTGTCTCCGCCTCTGCTCCGTTTGCCGAGAATGCCCTTGTTGACTTCTCACTCGGTAAACAGAGTGGATCGTAAATCCACAAGCGCCAAAAAGGTAGAAGGCAGGGAGGAGGAGAGGGAGAATGAACTTCCCGCCTGGCAACGTTCCCACATTGGCAGACCGCGAGTGAGAGAGAGAGAGAGAGAGAGAGAGAAGGGGGGGGGGGGGGGGGAGTGAAATGGAAGCAAAGAGAAGAGGGATTTGAATCAAGACAGAAGTTCCCTGCAGAACTGAGAACACGTGTCTATTATACTGCTACGGTCTGCTTCTTAATATGCTAAGATGATTACTTTCTTACAGTTTTCCTTTAAAAGTTACTGCCTCCTTGCCTCCAAACACACACACACACACACACGCACACACACAGACATCCTGGATCCAGAGGGGTAACAGCAAAACGATAATCTGACTGGAGGGCACAAAGCTTTCTAGGCTGGATGGTAGCGCAGACATTGAATAGGGCTGCATACTGCGATAACGCACTGCCCCTATGGCTGGAGTGCGCACACACACACACACACACACGTAAAGACGCAAATGCACGCACACACACTTTTACTTTTCACTAACTGGCGCGCAGAGCTCGCGGCGTGCGGCTCGAGCTCGCTGATAAGACCGAACGGAGCACTTCAAAGCGCCGATACTTGGGAGATAGAGGACAACCTCGCTCCAAAACGGCCGCAGGGCACCGCCGCCACCGCGTACCACCGGCTAACGTCTCCACACACGGACGCGTCGCCGCTCGGCACGTTGGTTGTGTGAGCCCCCCTTTACTGAGGTCGGAGATACCTGAGGCAAGTGTGTTGATTAAGTGCTGCCTTCTTAATGGCGGGAAGTTCCCTTCCATTTTTCTTTTTTTGTTTTCCTACTTAATAATGGAGGGAATCATCAGCATATTCATTTAAAGTCCAGACTGGGGCCTCACCTGTTCCAGACATGCGTTGAATTTATGTCAATTCTACGAGGACAACAGGTATGAATACATAGTAGGTATTGAGCAAAATCATATTTCCGTGTTAGGAGAGCTGTAGTGGCTATTTGATATTTTGCTCCCCATAATTCACAATGGCCCATCATTTGAAAATTGAGATTGTATCCATTTTGCTACCTCTTGCACATTTTTTAAACACATTTTAAAAAATGCAATAGAGCACAGCGACACTCTGCTCACGCTGCTCTCTTCTGTGTTTAGTTACCGCGAGGCTGTGGGTTTTCCCTGTCTACCCCGGTTGTCCTGGCGAGGCCCGCTCAATTTTGGCACGTGATTTATTTATTTATTTATTGGCAGAGGGGGAAGAGGCGCCAAGGCCAAATGCGCGCGGAGGGCCCGGCTGGGGCAATCCAATCGATAAGGACACACTGCAGGCAGGGAACAGGTGCACCAGACTCTCTGAAGCCGAGTTCAGTCTCCCCGCGCGTCGCAAACTATTTGGGAATGAGGGAGACGGGCGGGGAGGGGAGAGGACAGGAGGGGAGAGACGAAGGAGGGAGAGGGGGAGTGTAGACGAAGGTGCGAAAGACACCATGCAGTCATGTCAGTAGTCATGCTGGTGTACAGGAGTGTGGACTCCTTTTATCTAGCGTATGAATTGGACCGTTTCATTGGATTTCTTAGGATTAGCAACCATACAATTGCTTTTCAAACATATATATACTATATATATATATATATATGGTTTCTACTTTGCAAACAGAACATGGTGAATAAAAGCCCGCCTTCATTTTTGACAGAGCTGAATCATGTCAAGTGGTGTCAAAAAATGTGCTGAGGGTTAGCCTAATCAGTGATCGGGTGAGAGAGGGTCTCCACTTCAACCATTAACTCTTGTTATTCCCTCCACTTTAGCTTGCGTCCAACATTTCCTGCACTGCTTGGACTCGTCACTTGATTGCACTCTGGTGCCCGAGGAAGGCAAAGAGGGAGGAGGGAGGTGCGGGGAGGGTGGCGTAAATGAGCGGAGAGGGGCTAAAGACAATAGGAACGCTTGACTTCCTTAGGAAATGGAACTCTGTGATTCGGGCCATTAAGAGTTCAAAGGTGAACCTCTAAATTTCCGTAAACTGACAGAGTGGGAAGAGTGGCAAATAGAGGTCATCTCTGTATATTTAAGAGATTAGAATAGGATGCCAGCGTTTGATTACTCTACTAATTCAGTCATTCCCAAAGACAGGAGATTTTATTTGGGCCGCCAAAAAAATAAAGTTTGGGAAACGATGTTAGATTTGACCCTCCGCTAAGTCCTGCCCCTCGAGCGCAGACAATCATAGCGTAGCATCGCCAGCTCCAACTAAAAATGAGATGATATTAATTCAGCGAGTGCAGTTAGTGACAGTGTGGGCTCCATGGTAAAGTAGCTCTGACAGCTTGACTGAGTAGCAGCCAAGGGTCGATTGAGGATATCCTTTAAGACACTTTAAATCTTTCCAGTAACAAATGTGCTATGACAATTGAGTTTTTATTTGTGGTTACATGGATGTCAAGCTAAATCTCAACACTAAAATAATGCTGGAACAGATTGCAGCCAAGCTCTGAAATCAATGCATGAAGAATAGCCAGTGCTATTGGGCCTCTGAATATCTTTTTTTTGTTCATTTTCTTGTACTTGGGTAATTTTCAGAAGCAAACTGTCCACTTTGAGTTATTTTTCACAGCATAATTTAGAGGTGGGAAACATAACCCATAGGTGTGAAACGATGTGGGGGTTGACTTTGAGAAACAGAACTGTAGCAACAAGTTTTTTAAAAAGTTTTGATGTATGTGAAAGCATTGAAATAAGCGTGCAAAGAATGAATGTTGCATAAGTTGTTTTGATAAAGTCGTAGTCATTATAAAATGTAAAACACCTTGTAAAACTGTATTTCGGTCTCCTTCTGATTAACTTTAACAGTGTATATTTGACGGAACAAAAATACCTCCAGGGTTGCTCAGAAAACCTTCATAACGACGTGCCTTTCCTCTCACACCGAGGTGTTCAGGTGCTCCGTAGAATATGCAATCAGATTGTCTCACCTGAACTTAAGTAGATCCTCAACCTTGAAGTTCATAAGGAGAGGGGCAGTCGGAGAAAATGAGGCCAAAATACAATAAGTGTGAAGCCGACGGGAAAAAGGGCAGCGTGCACGAGTAGCAATCTATTTAGCTTCATCCCTGTTCGCCACTCCCTTCATGCAGATGCAGATAACATGAATAATTTTGCGACTTTGTTGGGAAAAACTTTCTAAAGTGTGGCAAGGCAGACTGGAGATGATAAATTATTCAAATGTTTCATCGGAGCCATGCCGCTTGCGTAGGGCAGGCCTCTATAATATGCATGTAAGAAGACATGATGAAACAACTCCATAAACAGTAGAGAGCGAGAGAGTGTTTGGGGAGCGCGGGGCGGGAGGACGGGGGCGATGCAGAGACAAGTGACTTTGACTCTGACTCTGTGTAGGCCTTCGTGCACGAGGCCTCTATAATATATACATCTGAGGACACTCAATGAAATAGCTTCGTGTGATGTGGGAGAGGGTCGGGCGCGGAAAAAAGGGAGGGCAGATTAAGCCGGAGATGAGGACGACGGAGAGAAAAAAAAAAACAAGCGGGAATCACGGAGTTAAAGAAAGATGTCCTGCCATTGTGAGCGCGCGTGTTTGTCTGAGAGACGGGGAGAGAAGGGTATTCAACAGGCAAAGAAGAAACACTATTCTTATGTATCAAGGGAGGAGAAATATGCATTTCAAAAAGATCATATTCTGCTGCGGGATGTGACGGAATGCATGGGAGTAAACTTTTTATATTGTCTGTTGGCCTACGGTCAACGAAAATCTGCTTTTTATCATTTCTACCCTGTGATGTTTAAATTCGTATGCTTTAAGCAAACCTCATGTGATGGGGCTAGGTAAAGACGTTTACGTTTTTTCAATAGCGGGGTTACTTCGAATTATTTGAACACCGAATACTTTAAAGGTGCAATATGCGGGATTCAGAGCATTGATAGAGCAGCAAACAACTATGTGCTTCGTAAGGATATAATGGAGTAATGTCGTCCTGAGCAGAAAATGAAGACGCCCCCCCCCCTCGGTGTGTAGTAATCTAAGCTTATATCTTACTTTGTTGACCATCCGCATGCGCATTTAGTGCATTTTGGTGCATGTGCACGTCGTCGTAAAAAGCATACCAGTTCCCCCTCAGGTAAACACTGATAACACCTGCCATTACTCGCCATTTTTACCGTAGTTTGCTCTGTTAGCGCCGTTAGCTGCGAGCCGCCGACTCAGCCGCCGCCATGTAGAGAGCCATTTAGAAGTAATCAAAATGTTCCAAATCATGTAAATAGCAACTTTAAACACTTTTTCTAAAGACTTTTTTTTGCTTAACTAAAAAAAAAGTTGATAAATTAAATAAATAAGTTATATTACAAGCACCAACACTACAACTGCTAAAATGTAGTAGTGCAGAATTTGCAACGTTAGGACTTAACTGAAGATACAGCTGATCAACATATAAACTGCAGAGTCCAAACAGTGCCAATGTATCAGTATGACCTTTTTTTTAAGTGTCCGGTGAGCTGCCATTGTTCGCCAGTTGGACGGATAAAACACAGTAATTGGTGCTCTCTGTGTTGCACGCCAGTTGCACTCAGTCCTCAGTGGCCCACTCTTACTCCACGGCCCATTTCCTGTCTCATTTTCTATCTTTTAAGAAGTCCATCATAGCCGAAACAAAAACAGGGCGAGCATTATGCTACATCAGTAATAAGTGGAAACCCTCAGAATGGCCTCTTTCCTTGGCCTGTTTCCTGAACTGAGTATGAAAAAGAACAAAAAGAAAACAGAGCAGGGCAGGAACATGGAAAGTTTACCTTTACAGTATACACTTACTAATTTATACTGATCCTAAACAGAAAAGCATAGACACAATATAGAAAAATATAGGGTCTGCATTCAACAACAAAATCAGACTTGAATGAATCGACTTGTCGCGTTTTCTGACGAATGGGAAAATCATGCAGTTAAGGGGGTTCATTTATTCCTCGTCTTCATTGAGTGAGGGAGCGGAGCGAGGAGGGGAGTAAAGGAGCGGGGCGGCATTGATTGTATGTATTTATCTCCCGTTGGTCAGCACTCTGGCTTGTTGCTGTGCACTGGAGGTCATTCTCTACATTGAATCCCCATTGATCTCCTCTTTAGAGCCTCCTGAGACACCCCCAAAGCTCCATTATGAGAGTGATCACACTCTTAAAGCGTGCACCAATAAACACGTGTGCACGCTCATGAATAGAGCAACACAAAACCCATGCCGCAAGTACATTAGCACGCTTTTTTGCACAGGGGCATGTGCATCATTATGCATGCACAAACAACCGCACACATTTTTGCAGCGAGGCCCCCCCCCCCCCTTCACACTCGCACACTGATCGGTAGAAACCAAGTTTAACGCTGCCTCTCTCAATAATTCCTTGTACTGCGCCTCCTAACTGCGTGTAAGAGCATGCATTAATTCAGACATCATTTAATAAGACACCCAGCCAGACTGTCTTGACCACTCCATAGAAAGGTGCTGAAAGGCAATTACGCTGGGCAAATAGCCCTTCAGGCTCCAGGGGCCTAAGCCCTTCCATCCAGAGGAGGGGAGGAGGGGGGGTGGACTTTAAACACCAGAGTTGAAAGAGTCACTCTGGGTTACACAGTATTCCTCGCCCTTTCAGTCAGACGCAGCGATGGTGGATCTAAATGAGTCGACCTGCAAACTGGAGTCACGACCTACCCGACCTGGGTCGAAAATGGGTCAGAACAAACCGTCAACACAACATTGGCACATTATCACCTCATAAAATTACTGTTGCAAGCGTGTTAGCAAACAGCTACGTATTTATGCATTGAGCAGGCAAACGTAAGTACAATATTCCTTCTCCTTTTTGCTCTGTTTTGGTCTCCACCAACGCCTTCAGAAAATACTTGACTTTTAGCAGCCAAATGCTCCACAATGTCCACCAGCTGGCTAACCTATTCTGTATGCTACCTGCACAGCACCAAACCGCCAACAATCAGTTTGTCAAAGCTTTTTGTTAAAAAACGGCTGACTGCGATCGTGTTTTAGGGGTAATATGTATGTAACTCCATTGGCAGATTTGGGTCTCTGTGAAGAGATAAACCTTTCAACAGCAGTGTTGTATAAATTAGTCAATAATAAAGCAACTTCAAACACAGGTTGAAGTGTCCTCAGCCCGTAATCATAAGTGGATGTCCTGTATGAAAGCGGTATCGGTTCCTGCTCCCTCCAGACACTCCTGGCTCCGTTCTCGAGGAGTGCATTACAATTAAAGTAAAGCCGCTGGGGGGGAACTAAAGAGAAGGCTGGCAAGTGGTACAGTAAAAGGCAAGAGGCATTTACAGTATGAAAGGCTCAGCATAATATCATTAGAGTTATATTCCTCTAAAGGTGCAGATCAAGGTAGTCTTTACAAGTTATTCCTTTGGTTGACTGAAGCAGGAACGTTTGCAGCTCTGCAGACAATTTAAACGGCACTGATATATCCAGGACCCTCTCTAAAAGTTTTTTGTTGGTTTGTTTTTTAATTCTGCAGAAACACGTAGATACCATGGTGGTGGGGGAGCAGTCATAATTGAGAATCACGACGGCACAGATGGTGCTTTTCCTTTTTCTTCCTCCTTTAAGTCATTTTGCAGAATTAATTATTAGAGGAAGATTAGTGGCTGTAAGTATTCCGTATGTCACAACAACAGAAAAAGCATTCATCATTATGAATATTAAAATGAATGGATATTAAAAGCATTACGAATATGCCAAGGTATTCCACGTGAAGAATACCACAGCCTGTCCAATAAATTTAGCTGGGAACAATACTCAAGTCTGCAGCTTTTTCCTGCTGAATACCCATGGTACTAAATAGAAAAAAGTACTTGTGAATGGCAGGAGGAGGAGGGGGAAGGTGGAAAAGTGAATAGAGTTGAAAGTGGGACCTACCATTGTTGCCGAAGTCCAGCGAGTACTTGACCACGTGGTAGTTATTCCACACGTACAGCAGGTTGTCCCTTGGGTTGTAATCCACTGCAGCGATGTACTGGTAGGAATTCGGGAACGGTATGCCAACCGTCACCTCCTTGCTCTTATCCGTGTTGTACATGTAGTCGATTTTGTTCCCCGTCCCTTCGTTGTCGTCGTCTTCGTAGACGGTCTTGACCACGTACAGGACTCCGCAGATCATGAACGCGTTGGACGCGGATCGTTTGTCGTAGCTGGTGTCCCACGAGCCCTCGATGCGCAGGGTGTAGGGGTTGAGCTGGCTCACCACGATGCGCCCGTTGTTCTGCTCTGTCGCGTAGATCACCCACAGTCCGTTCTCATCCACCGCCAGGTCGATGTCGGACTTGCCTCCCCAGCGGTAAGGCGAGGTGTCGTGGTAGTTGGCGTTGGCGATGATGGCCTCGCCGCTCTTGATGCGGGTGCGCAGGTCGAACTTGACAATGTTGCGGGTGCGCTCCTTATTGAAGAACAGCGCGCCGTCGTAGACGACAAAACCGGTCCCATCCACCCGGTGTGGCAGTTTGTAGGTGGTGGTGGGACGGCCCGCAATGAAGTCCTCCTTTGACGAGTACTCTGTCAGCGTGTCCGTGCGGTACGGTGTCCAGGGCATGTAGTAGATCTTGTCCGAGGCCTGCAGCGGGTCTTTGCACCACGCGCCTGACTGGTGGTCCGACTCGAAGAGATGCTCACTTTGGTACACTCCTCGCAGAATGCCAGGGCAGAGAAATACTGATGGAACAAATAACAACGCATTAGATCCATTTTTATTGCGTAAAATGCCAACCATTTTCTCCCCGGATTTTGTGACAGTGCCTTAGAAACGTTTGCCTCTTTTCATAAATGTCGAATTGTGTTGCAACTCAAGCTTAACCACCAGTGAGTGACGATGACACGATAGGCCTACTGTGTTGTGATTCGGATGTTGTATAGTTACTGTCATTCTTAAGAACAGCAACAGCATGCCTCCCATTCAACAGATAATGCCCTGCTCTCACAGCTAAGAGAAAAAGAGAAAATGGCACATTTTGTTCTACTCCCCACCCCTTTCCTTCAATTCCCTGCTTCTCCCTCCCTCCCTCCCCGGCTCCTCATTAGTCTCATAGCTGTTTCTTTCTTTTCCCTTCCCTTTCTATCTCTGTCAGGAGCAACCAACTGTAGAGCCGAACATGCCTTTTATCGCCTGCTGTTTCTGCAATTGTTACAATAATTCATTTCCCACTCGGTTCGCGGTATTCCCATCTTTGAATACTGGGGTTATGTTTTACGAGTGATGTGGGAGACGTAATAAATTCTGGGAAGCCAGTGCGACCGGAGTGGTGGGGACCTCTTTGTAATTTAACTGGAATGTTGTCCCATACACAGAGAGACGGGCCAGATGTGCACTGTGGTCTCCCAATCCGTCCCCAATAACAATTTCCGATCCCACGCAAAAAAAGGGGGGGGGGGCCGGGAATGTTGATTGAGTTTTCATTGGCTGTTTCAAAGCACTGGAGCAATTTCCATATCATGGGAAAGCATTTTGAAATATTAAATGTCAATGCGATTCTCTGTTCATTGGCCCCTCATAAAAACGTGCTCGACCCGCAGAGAGTTTGTTGAGTGACATTCTGCGCGATACCATGAAATAATATGGGCCCGGAGTGTGTCTAATGAGAACCAGTGTTTCTAAATTGCCTCTATACGCTGAGATCAAGCTGGCTTAAAATAGCAGCAGTGACTTTGAAAGGGATTTCATTCCGCCACGAGGTACAAAACGCTTCAGGCGCTGGCATCAAAAAGTGACACCCCTAACCCCGCCGTTATTTATTTTTTTTTAGCATGCGTGAATGCGGGGCGTGCTCATTTCACAGGCTTACCTTTTTGTTCCACTTCTGCATGAGCCATAGGCAAAGAGATTTGAAGAGGGGGAGAAAAAAAGAGACAGAGAGAGAGACAAGAGACAAAAATAGATTAATGATGCAATAATAAGGAAATCATGATAATACAATCTCAGATCTTCATAATCATTCTCATATTTCATCCTAACCTTGTGAGAGTGCCAGGATGCTCTCCATGTGTGATCGGTAATAACATTACGTAAGCGTCTGAGGGGGCTGCGCTGCAACGGGGTAGCTATCTGACAGTAATGCATCTTGCATATGTCCCGCACACATATGGGGGGGGGGGGCAGACACACACGTGCCATGCAGACACAGAGAGAGGCAGAGAAATGCTGATAGCATGATTCACAGTAGCTATGGCGACCCTATAGTGCGGGACGAAATAGATAACGAGCTCTTTAACGTATGCTAATAGCAACAGAGCAACGAAAACCGGAAAATTTATTTGATCACTGGGATTGCATTTCAGTGGACCGGCCCCAACCCCCCCCCCCCCCGCCACATTAAAAAGCTTCCTGTGTGTCACCTACTCTGCGCGACTCCGTGTATGAGCGCGCAGGTGGGAGCCTACTGAATGCACTGGTTTGCTTCAACAACCCCCCCCCCCCCCCAACAATCAATTCCCCATCACATCCAAACCGCTATCCCTCAGAGCCTCGGCGGAGTCGCCCCGCAACGAAACGTGCACACTCATATGGAGCCTCTTAAACATATGAATTCCATACCACCTTGCTCTCAGGGGGGACTGAGTGGAATGTGAACATGGCAGAAACCTAATCCTGCAGGCAGTGCCCTTGTGTCTTTCAAGACCGTTAGAGACCTGCTGAATGGAACCGGTCCCCCGAGAGAGGATTGGAGGGGAGGGAAGAGGAGACGGTCCTCAAAGGAAAAACATTTGGAAGGACTTCCGGCTGGCACGTGTTTATTTATAAATATGTATATATATATATATATATATATAGCACAAGTGCTGTACATATTGCATGGTCCATGCATAAATTCTTTACATCCAAAAGTCATCACCAGCCTGGAGACGTGTATATATACAAACACTTGTGATGCGCAGAAACATGCACGCACACACACACACATCAAATCCTCGGCTCATGAAAAATGCATGATAACTGGTGCAGCTTAGCACAACTCCCCGATAAATAAGCAATCTCTGGGAGGAGATCGTGTTAAACCTAAAACAAGTGTGTGTGTGTGTGTGTGTGTGTGTGTGTGTGTGTGTGTGTGCCGTTACTAGTAAAGATATAAAACGGTTCACCACAAGGAAGCAGTTCCCCTGTGAGAGAAAGCTGTGAGAGAGAGCAGATAGTGTGTCCGTGCAGAGCATGGAACGACGGGATATTGATGTAGCGAAGACGCACACACATAAACAATACAAAGAGACACATTGTGGTTGAGGCGAGGGGGATTAATGACACAGAACAACAAGGACACCTGAGGTTCTCATACAGCCTTCCCAGACACAAAGCAAAAACGCGCAGTTCAAGGTTGACAGCGGCTAATAGATTTCAAAATGAAAGTGTGGCAGCAACAAGTACACCAAATGGCAAACAAAATGTCAAACAAATGTCATTCAATTTGTGCCGCCGCTTGTTGTTTCGCCGGATTAGGGGACGACCCCGTCGGTGACCTCATCGCCAGATTTGGTTTTGATCTCCGTTTTTTCCCCCACAAATCGCAGCCGTTCATCGGCTGGATTCGACAGAGTGCATACATACAGTAGGCCGGCTGGCACGTTCAATGAAAGGTTTTCCCAAGGTCGGCTCAAGCACGCGCGCCGATGCGACAGATGAGAGGCCTTTTGTAGCGCTGCCGATTTAGCAACAGGAGTGCTGAGAAGAAAAGAAAAGCATGGACTACGACAACTCAACTTCTTTCCAGAAAAGCGTCAGAGAGAGTATCTTTGACCGATCGTTTGCAAAACCACTTAGACTGCACTATTGACGAGTTCAAAAAAAAGAAAAAAAGGTCCTCTCATTTATTCCTAGCAAGGCTTTGGATGAATAGTAGAAAACAATGGCCCTAACAGAAGCGCTCTGCTGTGACAGCGTGTCGCTTGTCTCGTTTCATATTCGTTAAAAATCATCTAAATATTCATTAGTATCTGCGTTACTTTCTCCTCTCAATCTTTTCCCTGAACTTTAATCACATGAACAGCTCGGATGCCTTCTCCGTCTTCTCTCTCTCTGTTTCCTAAACACACTCGCACAGAAGCCGCGTAAACCCGACTGTGAGGCGGTGTAAAGATAATCAGCATTTTTATTGAAAGCATATGGTTTATTAAGTAGGTATTCGTTGAGGAGGAAAGACTGGCTGTGTGTGTGTGTGTGTGTGTGTGTGTGTGTGTGTGTGTGTGTGTGTGTTTGCGTGGGCACGCTCGTGTTCCTGCAGACGAGTGGCGACAGCGGTCCTCACCACCACTATCTCTGATCTCCGATCAGCTCAGCCCGGCTAAAGCCCAAGGTCATTTGTGGGAACAAGGAAACAAGGGACCGCCCCCCCCCCCCCTGGCCCCTCTCTCTTCATTATTCTATTATTCCTCTCCGTCCTCACTCTGTCCTCGCTCGCCCCCTTCACGCTGGGCCCCTTCTCCTCGTTCTCAGTCACGTCCTCTGTATCTCTCCTCTGTATCCACCCCCCCCCTCCTCCCTCACCCTCAAACCCAAACCCCGTCCACCTCTCGCACCGTGTCCTTTTTTTTTATCAGTTAATTCAGTCTTTCTGCTCTTCGTCTGCTGCCCTCGTCTAACCTATTTTCTCTCTCTATCTCCGTCTCGGCCGTCGCTCTCGCTCCCTTTTCGCTTCAGTCTCTCTCTCTCTCTCTCTCTCCTTCTGTCTCTTTGGTTCCCGTCCATCTTTTCCCCTCGATGTCTCCAGCAAGCACGCAAGCGCCTCGCACATGTGCACACACAAACACTCACATACAGTAAACTGTACATGCACGCACAAGAACAGAATCCTGGCCAATTGTTTCCACGACAACACACACACACACACACACACACACACACACACGCGTGGCTCTTCTCATGTTATCATGATGAAGTTATTCCAAGGGTCCAATCTGACAGAAGTCTTTAATTGGACAGACAAGAAGGTGATTTTATCTTTTAATTAGCTCTCCTACTGAGCCACGTCTATTGTCTAAAATAGACTGCATGGGTATTGCATAACATATCACTGGCTTTTCTGATTAATACACTAAATGAGGTAGTAGGCTAATTGCTTCATAACGACAGTCGGAGAGACGGGGGTCCGCTGCATGAAGATGAGGAAATGGATAGACACAATCCCGGCCTTTTTTCTTTTAACATGACCACGAATGGTACGATACTCATCATCATATATCTTTTTTCCTTTTTTTCTGCAGCATTAGCTCATCTGTAGAGATTAACATGCATCTGCCTTGGAGAAGTACTTTGTACAGTAGCGTGCTAATGTATTGGATATTTATAGTCCGCCTGCAGTGCCATGAACAAGTATACACAGGTGGCTAATTACTGCCAAAGCTAGCCGTGCTAGTTTTGGCACACGACCGCCACACACTCGTACCGCGAGGAGAGCCAGAGATGGAAAAGGGAGAGAGCACTTGATTTTAGCTTTGGAAAAGAGCCAAAAAAACCTGCAGTGCAAAAGGGAGGAGAGATGAAGAGCTGTGAAGGTAGAGCGAGCCAAAAAAAATCTTCAAGGAAAAAAAAAAGAAAAAAAGGAGGGGGGGGGGGAGGGGCACAATTTCCCAGAAAAACTGAGCCGCACATAATTTAACTAGCTGTTTTACAACCCACTTTGAGATTTGTTTACAATATCCATGTAGTGGGAAACATCAGTGCTGAGGGGAAAAGTACATCTGCAGCATGAGGTGGTGTCTCTTTTGGCTCATTTTCGTGTCCATGCAGTCGTTGTCTAATTAGCAACCACCCGGCCTCAGAGGTGATCGCTCGGGGGGGGACCTACTTAAGTTACGGACGTCCCCCCTTGACGTTACAACCATTTGAGTGCACTAAAGCCAACCCTGCCTCCAGATGTAAATACGATGATTTGTTGTTGAGTGTTTTAGGAACGCGTCGGTTTGAGTACACGCTCGTATATTTCAGAAAACGAGCCTCCTATTATTGATCCCTCTTGATTTATGGCAACATTTTGGAGATGTATCGCCACTTAATGTCTTGCAAAATGTATCTTTCACAACAACGCAGCTGACAGCATTGATTTGCTGCGCCAAGCACGCCTTGATCGTACACGGGCTGGATCTCCGGTCTGAATGTCAGCGAGCCAGAGTATCTTGTTCTAAGGTTCACTAAGGACACTATTACGCCCCTTCAAGGAAAATTGATTTCATAAATATTTTAAGGATGCGCTATGAGGGCTCTGTGCAGGGCCTTGCCGTGTAAAGCTTGAGGTATTCTCAGACAAAACTAATCTTAAGTCTGGAGTCATGGTGTCCAAAAACTAGGGGTGGGAAACCTTTCGATTCAGAGGGCTACGATGTCACTATAAAACCATTATCGATTCTTCTTCATGCGTCAACATTTTTCCATACATGATTTTTTTCTCACTGTGACTATCCGCTATTTTAAAAGCACAGCATATTTGTAATGATTCATTATTAAAAAAACAGATGAATTTACTTCTATTATCTTCTATTAATTCAATATAAGTAACAAATAGAAGAGATGGGTTACACTTACAAGCATTGCAAAGAGAACCAAGCCTGCCTGTAGCAGCATCCTTGTAGTAAAACAACACATAATTCAGCATGTTCTGAGTCATTTAACATAAAAAGCTGCCCTTATTCACTAATGAATACAAAAATAACGCTTTCTGGAACATGCAACACAAAAACTATACATGTGCGCGGTTACGGTGACACATGATTCGGAGGCAACGGATGCCACGCATGGCGTATAACTACTATCCTCCCCGCTTTCCTCAGTGATTCCGTGACTTTAGCTTTGGTTTAGTTGTATCTCTGTGTCCGTAAAAACGTTGAGATGAATGTTGTATCTCGGTTCCAAAGTGTGCAACACAGCACGAAAGCTCTGATGATTCTCAATGACTGAGTAGGGGCGCAAATCGTTGGCAAAAAGAAGTTGCAGTCTACTTTGTGATTTGCTTCGTCCTTTCAGAGTTTGGCGGAAGAAGAAGAAGCGAAATGCTTCCATACGTGCCGTCGGATCGTATCCATATTCGGCTGCTCAAGCTTAGGCACCTCACAAAACTCAGTGTATTACGTGTATTACGTCTGTTGCGTTCACTGGCAGCGGTAGGAACGGACAGCCCGGTGTCACAGAATTGTTACAGGCGATCATAACGTTGAGAATTGAGTTTGAGTTTTCTGAAGCGAGTCATAATCGTTCAAGAGAGAATCGTGACGCATCTAAGACAGGTTACCAAAATCTAGTTTATATAACGGCGTTTGAGCGCAATTGTAGGTAAAAGAAAATTGATTACTACGGAGCCGGGGGAGGGGGTAATATTTGAAGAACAAAACTCTCAATTTGCGAGATTATGAAGTCACAATTTCGGGAAAAATGAAGTTGGATATTCTCTGAAGTTAAAGCGGCAAATCAACGAGAAAAGAAAACACAAATTTGCGAGGTTATAAAGTCATGAATTTACGACAAAACAACCTACACATTTGCAACATTAGAAATTCATACATTTATAAGAAAAAAACTTTTTTCAAGGTTAAAGGAGGTTAAATTGGCAAATTTACTAAAAGAAAGTCACAAATATGCGAGATTATAAAGTCGTAGATTTCCGAGAAAAATATTTGGATATTCTGAGATTAAAGTGGCAAATCGAAGAGAAAACAAATCATGAATTTGCGAGATTATAAAATAAAAATAAAAACAGCTTTGTACATATTTTGTATTTTGTACCTATGGCCCTAACAACGACGATAAGTTTGACCTTTGTTTGCACATCATATTTTTCGTTACAACGTTGAGCAACATTTCACATGGCTAAACACACCCACAGGAGCCAGGTAGTGTATCATCACAGTGCTACCTGATCCAGCCCCAACACTTAGTCAGTACACGAAAACTGCTAATGTACTGTCAAAGGCTCTCTCTCTCTCTCTCCCTCCCTCCCTCCCTCTCTCTCCAATGCTCCATCTCTCTCCATCTCTATCTTTTCCTCCCATGTCCCCGCCTCTGTTAGCTGAGCTCTCGAATGACTTTTGTTTCAGACGCTGTCTATTTTTGCTGGGGGGGGGGGGGGACGTTACCCTGACGGCCCCATTGTTTATCAGATCAGCATGCGACTCATCTTCCTTTTGCGCCGAGTTGTTCCTGAGCTCCCGCTCCTTCCAGCCATTCATCTACGAAATGCGCAGTCTTGTATTAGAGTATTTTTTTTTTCAAACGGAACAGAAAACACACACCTACACACACCCTCGATGCTCGCGCTGTGTATGGCGCACGAGTGCGTGCGCGCGTGCACTCGGAGGGGGCATTAAGCAGGTATCAGGTTGTGTTTCCATCTGCTCCAGAGAGCGCTCTGATAGTCCTATTATTTAATCTGCTGGTCATTCTAGACGCCAGGCAAGGGCCGTTTAGCCGGACATAATTGAATGCTTCAGTGTGGGAGATCACCTTGGCCGTCTGCACGCGCCGTCGTGCCAGGGCTGTACGCTCGGACAAAAAATAAAGTTTCTGGGATTTCTGCAGCTCGGAAACTAAAGGAAAAAAAAAAAAAATCTGTTCAATCATTTGTTATTGTAGGAAGATGGAGAAAAAAATAAAGTTTCCCCAGTGCATGTAAAACGAATTCTGCTTAAAGAGAAGCTAATTTACTTTGCTTTGTTTTTTTAAAAAAGACACTAACTTCAAACAAGGCAGTTGACTCTTAACAAGATTTAGCTTCAAATTTCTTCGAAACAACCGAGGCTCAATCCACTTTGGCAGAAAAGTAAGATTTATAGACAGCACTAAATTGACTTTGGATGAATCCTAACTATTTTATCTCAACTCTGCATGTCCTCCTGTCTTTTATGACTTCCACCGTAGAGATGTTTGTAGCGAACAAAAGGAGAAGAAGAAGAAACAAAAAAAACAGACGGCAATAAGACGTGCAGCGCTTCACGTGTACAAAAATAGACACATTTTCTCGTTCCACAGCACCCACTCAGCCTCTTGTGCTACGTTCCTGCGAGCTTGTACAGTGTAATGTGGAGTAGTATGAAGTATTCGGCGCAACATTATATATACAAAAACTAATTATCATCTATTTTCATCTGAAGGTTATGCTTGGAATCTGCCACTCGAGTGCAGTAGGTGTATTTTTCAATTGAGAAAGTTTTTTTTTTTTACTACATTCAGTGCCTGTAACCTTTTTACTTTTTGAGTAATATGTTCTCTATAAATGTTCTATCATTTTGGCAGAATGTTTTTTTTTTGTAAGGTTTTCCACCACAACATGTGGCAAAAAAAAAATCAAATATAACTACTGTCGAACAAAGTGAAACACTTGAGATTTAGCTTTTTTGTAAAAACAGACAGAAGCAGCATTTTTCGCTTTGCCTTTGGACAAACCCTCCAAGCAGGAATGCAGTGTTAAATAAACATCAAGGGCAAATAGACGTCTTTAATTCACTCAGTCTCCACCCTGAATCCTTTTGCATTTATTATGCAATGAGCTGTAACCTAGATTTTGGGGAAAACTCTGCTGGTTTAAAAAAGAAAAGTTTCCCAGTTGTTGTTATATTTAGCGACTACGTCCCGTGAACGTTTCACTGCAGTGAATACGACCTCCCAGTCTGTTATCGTGCGGTCAAAGGTCAAATCACCATCTGCCGTGGTTGGAGACCATCCGTCTCTCTCGTCCTTCCTCCCTTGGAGTTTCCCATTGAACGGTGTCTCCCATATGAAGGGACTGTGACTTTTGATGAATCGGCTTAAAAAAACTGCAGGCTTTTCAGAATTTAACTTTAGAAAACAGCAAATATGTACTGAGATCTTAAAAATGAGATTATTTCAAAGACATCTACGTTGACAACCAGGATGAATGTTGTCACTGAAAAACATGGACTGTATTCAAGAAGGGGACAAAGTCCCAGTGATGTCATTCCTTGGTGTGTACTACGGTCCCCATTTTCATTCATTTCCCTCGGCATCTTTGTTTTTGACCGTAGCCATCTTGGCGAAAAAAAAAATATATATATATATTTTTTGCAACCAGAAGTGACACGAGATCCTAGAACCCAATGCTGAATAAGACATTTTAAGCAATTACATTTTTACAAATAACTTTCATGAATTGAAAACACACTGTGAAAGGGTTAAAGTTCAAAGACGAAAACACGGACAGCTCCGTGGTAGCGACCTGTCAATCACAAGGTAGCCCCGCCCTAAAGCATACTCTGCTTTATGGTCTATTTTACTCTAAATGGACCATCATTTGGGCAACGAACAGCGGTCTCCGTTTGCTGGACCCATCCACTTCCCCTTCGGCCTGCCAGCTGTGTGATTTAGCGGCCTTTGTAGGTCCTTGTTCAAGATTACATGGATAACTCACGGAAGAAATTTGTGGGACAAATTGCGGCGCTGGATGCTGGATGAGACCAGCCTGACTCAAACATGTGACTAGTAGTGCCATTACAGTGATAAGAGGTCAAAATACTGTCAAAACTACTTTTTGAAAAAATAAAAAAGGGACTTACTGTATGGGACACACTCATATTGGACCTCCAGGTACTTGTATGTGCCAGGGCAGGGGTCGGGGAAGACGTCGGGCCCGGCCACCACCGCACACTGCGTACGGTTGTTGCATCTGCAACGGGAAGAGACACACATGTTAGCCGAAGACATTCAGATGCACGGATATAGTAAATGCTCCGAAACAGACAGATGAGTTTTTTGAAGGCCAAAGCACTCGATAAAACAGAACACAGACATGTTATATACACCGAGATGTTTTTTATCCCCTCATACAGTTCGCTCCACTCACCCTGACGCTTGAGAGTCATCCGTGTTTAAGGGCCCTTTAGGTTGACAAAAGAGCACACAATGTGTCCTTACTGGTACCTGGAGTGGACATTACATTAATGGAATCCTTGAGTTCGCTCGAGCACAAGGTGGTCCACAATAGCGACTGAAGAGCCGGCTGTGTGAGAACACCTCTGCTGTGTGTGTGTGTGTGTGTGTGTGTGTGTGTGTGTGTGTGTGTGTGTGTGTGTGTGTGTGTGTGCGCAGCAGTGAGAACAATAACCTATGGCTTTAACATTATTTTTCTCCAGACTCCAGATAATTAATTTTAATTATCAAGGGGGGGGGCCCTCTCCTCTGACACACAAAAAGTAAGTATTCCTCACTCTTATTAATGCGGGTTGGCACCATGTATATTCACTACACGCCTGTGGGGGATCGTCTTGTCACGCATGTACAGTAGACGTGCGGCTATAAAAAATGCACACGTGACATTTATGTGATAGTAATTAAACATGCTGCAGGCCCGGTCCTCACAGGGAAAGATTATTTGTCGGCGGACGGCTGGAGACCATAAATTATCACGACAGATGCACGTAATGACATGAAAAATGCTACCACGCGCCGAAGTGCCACTTTGTCTCAGTGACCCGTCCTGGTTTTAAATAATTCATTGAAACAACGCGAGTGAAGAACTGCATCACATGCGGGACCAAAAGGCCCTATTTCAAGAAGACCGACGAGTATTTTCTTTCAATTAGTACAATTCTCCCGTCTGTCCCACTTTCCCGGCGCACCTGTCAAACAGACGACATTTACATTTTTTTTAAAATTCTCCCATTGAGATATATATATATATTTTTTTAATGAGTGAACCGAAACCCCTCAAGTCTCTTTTCTTACAGTATCGGTCCATTTTGCATAATGGAATATGCATGGGAGCTAACTTAATTTTCAGTTCAATATTCACTTAAAAACACAGAGAGTCAACACACACACACACACATGCGTATTGGTGTGTATCGGGGGCGTCTGTGGTCAAAGTGAGAGGGGTTATGGAAGTTTAAAAGGTTTAGAACTCCAATGTGTCGCACTGCCTGTCATATTATAATAACAACACCCGCCAGTCTCCTGTTCTTTCCTCCTCCCTCCCCTTCTTTTTTCTCGCCTCTGTGCTTTTTAATTTCTTGCCCCGGTGCCTTCATCATCGGTCACCTGTCATCAGTGCAAGTTGTGGACTGGGGGGGGGGGGGGGGGGGGGGGTTGAAGGGACAGACAAACTGACACACAACTTTGCTCGCAACACATGACCGTCTGACGCGACTGGCTGGCCCACAATGGTGAATCAGTGCGCAAAAAGAACTCCTATTTAATGACCTCACATGTAGCGCAAACCCCCGCCCCCCTCCTGTAGTTATGATGTCATCATGCCGCGACAAGCGATTAGAGCTACATGTTTCTCTCAAAACTTACTCCCAAGTGGGGCGTTGAGTGTAGGATTGAATATTTCCACACACTAAACTTTTAGGACAAAAAAAAAAAAAACACGACAAGTGTTTCTTGGTGGGATTATAAAAAATAAAAAATAAATAAAAGTCTCATTTCTCAAGAAGAAGGGAGAAAAAAAAAAAAAAAGCCAACTGACAAAAGGATGCTAGCGGACTGGGCAGCGAGGTCGTTTGCACTAGCTGTGCGTGATTGTGTGTGTTTATGTTTGTTTCTACTTTATGCTCCAGCCAAAAAACAAAAAGTCTCTGTTCCCTGGGACTTTCACGGCTAAGTCATGCAGCACCGAAGGTTATTGACTGCTATTTAAAATAGAGGGTATAGTGCAAAGATTCGACATAATCTCCCTCCGCTATCGCTCCCTCTTCCTCCGTCTATTTCTGTCCGCACCACCTTTTTCTCTCTTCCGTCACCCCACACTCTTCTAAGCCAAGATAATAAACCAATTTCTCCCTCGGCCTTTGTCTTCATCCGAACCCGCCGAGGAATTATTCCTCTCCGTTCCTCCGTCTTTGTCTCTCATTCCGACTGTGTGTTTATCTGCCTTAAACCCACTTAGCTGCAGTTTTTTTCCCGAAGTCACACCCAGATATATGCGGCGGGCCTCTTATTACTTGCTTCCCTCTCCCTCCGTGTCCATCCTCTCTCTCTCCCACCCCCCACACTTTTAATATCGTTCCTGCCTCCCCTCGGGGCGTCATCTCCAGCCTCCCTCTGTTCCTCCCTCCATCCCTCCATCCTCTGCAAAGCCTGTGCTGACGTCACCGCTCCGTCTGAGCCAGCAGTCTGAGTCAGATCCAAAAAAGACTCCCTCATGTCCCCAGTACCTCCGTCTCTTTCTCACTCCAGCCCGACAACACATAAAGACATCGCAAAAACAATCCCCCAAATTCACCTCCTCTCTGCGCTCTGACCCACGTCCAAAGATGCAGAACATGAACCTCTTATTTCCCCCCCCGCATTCTTTTAAACCCAAATAGCTCTTTATTTTTTCCCTGTGTGGTTTTTCTTGGTGTTGGCAGAAATGCTTCTTTTTAAAAAAAAATTTAATTAGCATGACCACATCAAAACAAGGCAGTGGCCTGGATACCGCCTACGCCTGCTGGCTTTCTTCCCTGCGACGTGCAACACATGCACCGACACACAAACAAAACCCACTCGCTAACAAAAGCCGATGCCGTGGCAGGCGGGAAGAGGGAACGCAGCGACGCTGCAGCGGGTGCCGCCGCTGTCATCGTCTCTGATGTTTTTTTTCCCACTTTGTTTGGCAGACCTCCCTTCACTCCGTCTCGGTCTCCATCTCCCCGTATAAACACGACCGACCGACTGATGGTTTGATGAGGCTGACGGAGTGTGTGTGTGTGTGTGCGTGCATATGTGCTAGCACACGCGTGTGTCTGCTGGCAGATGTACGACGGAATAAATACTTGCCTGTGTGTGTGTGTGTGTGTGTGTGTGTGTGTGTGTGTGTGTGTGTGTGTGTGTGTGTGTGTGTGTGTGTGCGCGTCCGGCTGCGTGTGTGCTTGTGCTCGAGTGCAGATGTGTTTGAGAACTATATAATTACAGAGCGAGTGAGAGCTAATCCTCGTGAGTTAAAAGAGGTGTCTGAGAGTGAGTGAAGCACAAAGCCTTGGCGCGGCCCTCCGGAACCCACATCCGAATGCAGTCGGGCCGCTCCGCGACACCGTCTGAGTCATCCGCAGCACTGTGAGCATGCTTACCACATACAAAAACTCTCTGCAATGGTGTCTGAGTGTCAAACACGCACACACAAAAGCCGGAAAATTCTAAAAGCGTCCAAACATTCCACACATGTACTAACATTGTAGAACACCCATGCTGCGTCCGATATCACATACTATGCAATACATACTCATTATGTGTGATGTTGTTCAACATTGTATGATTAAGCATTAATATGCATCTTTGTTGGACGCACTGAACTGTAATTGTCAGGTGTCAACCTCCCGTTCTGCCGAGTGAAGCTGGTATCGAGGCGTCTTAAAACTTGCATTCTCTCTAATGGCCAGCAGGGGGCGACTCCTCTGGTTTCAAAGAGAAGTCAGATTGTATAGAAGTCTATGAGAAAATGACTCTACTTCTCTCTTGATTTATTACCTCAGTAAACATTGTAAACATGAGTTTATGGTCTCAATCTCTAGTTTCAAGTCTTCTTCAATACAGCATGATGTTCATTTAGTAAGTTATGGTCCATTTAGAATAAAATAGACCATAAAGCAGGGTATGCTTTAGGGCGGGGCTACCTTGTGATTGACAGGTCTGGCAGGTCATAAAACCAAGGTCTGGCAGGTCATAAAACCATGGCGTTTTTGCGTGTTTTCGTCTTAGTACTTTCACCCTTTCACAGTGTGTTTGCACTTCATGAAAGTCAATTGTAACCTTTGTTACAAAAGGTTTCAATGTCTTAATCAGCGTTTAATGCCAAACTCTAGGCTTCAAAATGGCAGTCGACAAACCAATGGGTGACGTCAAGGTAACTACTTTCACGTCTTATACACAGTCTATAATTACAGAACAGTGGTGTGACTCTATTTTATAGGGAGTGGGCTATTGGGCACTGCAAAAATATATTCCCAATTTCCTTCTTTTTTTTTTATTTGACTTGTGCATATTGAAGAACACAGAACAGAGCTCATAACTATTTTGTAACGTGTTTCGTAGCTGCATGACTGAGCCTCTACTGGCTTCTCTTTTCAAACGCTACGTTCACACTGCAGCACATAATGTGACTCGCACAAATCACATGGAATCAGATCTTCAATCTGGATTCGGCCACTTTCATATGTGGATGCATGTCTTGATTTTTTTGCAATGCGACCTCAGTCTGAAGAGTCATGCCAAAAGTCCTGCTACTTTTACGTCAGTCTAAATCGGTATTCGTCAATTCTGAGCTGGATGGAGTCACTTGGTGAATACAAAAAGGGAAGACGGCTGCGATGGAGGTAGTCCGTGGAGGGACAGTCGGGTGTATTATTATTATTATTAGTAGTATTATTATTCCTCCACACATAACATCACATTGAAGAAATAATATGAACAGCCAGAATCTGATCTGAACAATTAATCAGAATTGAACTTGAAGGCTTGCAGCATGAACGCAGCCAAACCAGCAGGAACGTCGATGGTTGAGAAGATTAAGAAATCTCTCTCCGTTAGAGTCGGAACATGCCGGTCGGACTAATACTAACACTGTGGGGGAACTTGCAGAAGACGGACCGGGAAAAACATCATTTTTTTCTGCTGTTGACATTGATTAACACATGAACCCAGAATGAGGAAGAGGAAATGGAGATAGTTCAGCAGAGACTGAACATATTTGAAACAGAAATATAAAAAGTGGAAAATAAATGATTTTATGTCAAAGTACAAAGTGTTATTCACGCGGGTGATCACATTTTTCAATGAAAACAAGAATACATTTAGTTTTTTCTCTCCGCTTTATAAAATCTTGTGACCTTGAGAGATTATTTCTTTATGAATAACATACATCCAATATTTTCTCCAATGTTTAATGTTGAGAAATGGAGCTGCAGTTTGATTTGAGGCAATAAAAAGCACAGCGTGAGGCAGCATTTAGTTCCACAGACTATACACAACTTGACAAGAATGAATGCTCGATGATACCATTATAGATTGCACTGTCCTAGGAGTCCAAATTATCCATAACAATTTAATGAATTCAGTATCGTTATAAGCCTAAAAATATTTCCCATGGACAAAGGTGAGGGTTCTGGGACAGAGGATGTCGTATGTGTACAGATTGTAAAGCCCTAAATTTGTGATTTGTGATTTTGGGCTAAATATTAAATTGAATTACATAAAAGAAGATACGTTTTATAAAATTAAATTCTATCAAAATCCCAAAACTGGAAAAAGTCAACCAGTTGGTAAAAACATGAATTCAAATTCTGTAAATAACAAAAGGAAGAGGGGAGAGATGACTTCACTGGGCTCTTTGTGTCCTGAGGGAGTTCAGGAAAACCCATTTGACAGCAGAAAGAGCAGAGTTACTGTATCTAGCTGCAGGATAAAAAGCTGTTAGGCTGGCCGTACACACTCTCCCTCTCTCTCTCTCTCACGCACACACACACACACACACACGCACCACATATGAGATTCCTCTGCTACTGCCCTCATTTCTGCTTTATTAGCTCCCTGATGTGGTTATACACACACACACACACACACACGTACAGTAGTGCTATCCGGAGATGGACAAATGGAGTGATGGAAACGATGGAAGGATGCAGACGAACAGGGATGTAGTAAGTAGTTGAGGAGTGGTGCAGGGGTTTGTGATGGATGGCGGTAAAAGAAAAGGGAGGAAGAGAAGGGTATGTGTTGTTTGTGTGTGTGTGTGAGTCCATATATATACGTCTACTCCGGGGTATAGCGTAGCGCACGCCACCAACACACCACGCTTGTGAAGAAAATGACAGATCCGTCTCTCTTGTTCTCTTTCTCCCACACGCGCGCACACACGCACACAAACACTAACACACTCCTCTGCGTTTTTGTCAGCTCTCTTGCAGCCTGTCAAACGAGCCACAGGTAAAATAATGTTGTTTTTCCCCACTGAAAAAAAAAAATAATAATAAATGAAATGAAATGTGTTACATTATTAATATTTTTGGCTGGAGGGTGTCATTCTCTCCCGTTTTTTCTCCCATTCTGACTGAGCACGTCAAGTGTCATTGTTAACATACAATGCACCGTATACTGTGTGTACCATGAATACTGTATGTATTCTGTGTGTGTGCACCCCCCCCCCCCCCCCCCTTCTGAACCTGCCATCTTCATGCCAGGTGGGAATGAACCGAGTATGAATACTTACTGCATACTTTTTCTATTAACTTTTGGTCCATGCTTGAGCCGCCCTTGCAAAGTACGCACTGCTGCATGCGGTACACCGTCAGTTATTATCATACTGCTTCGTCACACTTGATCTCTGACCCTCTTGCTCATATATCTGCAGCGCAGAGGATTGTGGGTCGGAATAGCCAGAAAAGCATTTAGGCTTGCATGCTGCAGAATGCGACCTGGTGCAGTAAGAACATCCTGGTACTTTTGTCATACTGTACTCACTCTTTTTCTGGCATACTAAGTAGTATATATGAAGCATGTTAATTCAGCCTTTTAAAACCGACCTTCGTTGTCTGTGATTGTGAATCACATTTACATTCTGTCTGCGGGACATTATCTTTAATGTTACTGAACTGCTTTACTAGAAAAAAAAGGGGTCGGTAATAATATTTAATGTGTTTTAACACACAAACACATTATGGCCTCTCTCTTGCAAGCACGGCTCACGGCAGAGTACAGTTTTCTGAGCCCCACAATCCCTCCTCCCCTCCCCTCCCCTCCCCTGCTCCTCTCCTCTTCCACCGGTAACCATAGCAACCTCCACGTCGTCCGATTCCAGGACACACTCGGGGAGTCTTCCTCCCGATTCCACCCAGCAACATTCCCCCTCCGTGCGTTTCTCCCCCTGCCTTTCCATCCGTGTGTCCCGTCTTTCTACACGGTTTAACCAAAGACCACCTGCCTTGCACAAAATCCCCCCATAAAGCTAAAAGACGAGCAGCGTGTCGGACAGCCAGGCTGTCGCTCTCGGTTGGGCGAAAAGCAGAGAGGCGCTCGACACGCAGCCGCCCCAGACGACAGAGCCGCGCCGCACCGAGACACTGTCTCACAGGATTTAGTCAGACTCACCTCATGATGCACACATGAAAAAAGAGTATATGCACATGCGTGTGTGTGTGTGTATGTGTGGGCAGGAGGGCCGTTACATGTGTCCTGGTTTAGTTCTGCGCGTCAATGTCAAAGTATCAAGTCAGTCACTGTCTACTTGTCTGAGGCGCTGATTCACATGCTAGTCTCTGGATGTGTCAGGCTTTATGTGTGTGTGTGTGTGTTTGTATGTGAGAGAGAGAGAGAGAGAGAGAGGAGCGCGGCATCTAGACCTTTCCTGAAAACGTTCTCAGGCAGCCGCGCGGCTTAGGTGCTCGGCGAAGCATGATAACTAAGGTTAGCAGAGCTGCGATGACGGCAGGAAACGGGTCAGACGGCGGGGACTTTGACATGTGGAAGTACAGAGGCTCGGGCAGAGCGCCACAGCTGTCAGTCAGGGTGGGGAAAACAAACGGCGCGCGAGTGGGCGGATGGAGAATGCAGCTACACATGTAAGGGGCAGTGATATTTTGTGATGACGAGCTTAAAAAAACCGGAAAAAACTTGAATGTTTGCGTTCGTTGCCGTCACGTATCTGGAGGAAATGTTTCCATGCGTGCCTTTCAGGACCGACTGTGTGCCGGAATCTCTCCATCTTTAAGTGTGCCTGCACTTCTAAGTTCTCTAGATATATGCATCTATCTGTGTGTGTGTGTATGTGTACATTTGCATGCGTGTGTGTGGGCCCTAATTACCGCACTGAGCAAGGGTGACAGTTGGGCCCCCAGGGTGCCGCAGGGCATCTCCTGTAACCGTGGTGACTGTGTGGCACGCACACACACACACACACGCACACACACATTAAATAGGACATTTCCAGATATGACCTCCTTCAGCAGGGAAGCAGGGTAGTTAATGGAGAGAGGAGAGACGAAGAGCGGGCAGGCTGAGACAGAAAAAAAGTCGGGAGAGATAATAACGAGACATAATTGTAAATATCCTGGTGAGTCCACCTCTGCAAGACCTCACACACTCACACACGCACGCAAAACACACAGTAGCCGCAGCCTCGGCGCAAACCTCCAATTTAGCAGATAATGTTGTTTTTGTTCTTGGAGTCACTGGGCTGGAATAATGATCAAAAATGTAAGATTGATGTAAGGTTTAGAGTGCTCATTTCTCCATCTGTGTTTTACAGAGATAGATTAGAATCAAACGTGGAGGACGGATGAAGTGCAGGTATGCGCTGGGAAAAAAAATTCTAATCATAAAAAAAGCGGCAGACTGTTTGACATAGTTCAATGGTTGCAGTGCACGGCCAGCACTAGATCGCAGTCTATGATTCAAGAGGTTTTCTATAATTCAGAGAGTCAAAGGAAAATAACTTCAGAGGTTTTCTTTACAGTCTCCCGCGTGAAATGGTTCAAAGGGTGCGCGCTCGCTCACCAGCCTGGATGCACGCATCTGCGTGCACATACATTACACACACACGCGCGCACGCACACACGGTCACGAGCTAGCACACTAGCCCGGTTGCTTTGAAGGCCGAGACTCGGTTCCAAAGAGACAGGCTGCCAGAAGAAGTTGACCGTGCTCGGGAGCTGATGAGCAACTCTCTCAATTTCTCTTTGAGCCCGTTCGTGAAGGCATGCGTGCGTACTCATTAGCGCATGTGCACACAGGGCTGGCGCATAGCTGTGTGTTTGCAGCGAATGTGCACCTATGGTTGCCCCGAGGGGAGGGGGGGGGGGCTGCTGCTGCAGGCTGGGGGATCTAATCCTGCAACCAGCTGTGCATTTGGTCAGGACGATGCTTAGTTATAGAAAACATGGTGTAACATGCAGGCAACATGCTGCAGCCCCCTGCACTTCAGCCGCCGCCTCACCTTTCCCCCTGGGCTGGGGGGGGGGGGGGGGGAAGAAAGAAAAGTGAATGGGGGCGGGGGGGGGGGGGGGGGGGGCAGGAAAGGGGCTCGTGAAAACTAAAAACAGATGGTGAGGGAGAAAGGAAAAGTGACAGAGAGGATGAGAAGCAATTTAAGGAATGAGGGGAGGGGGGAAAAAAAGGAGTGCCAAAAAATGGAGATATGAAGAGATTGACGGATAGGAGAATAATAAATGAAAGACGTTGTTATTTAACACTTCCAAAAGCAGAGGGAGAGATGGGGGAGGCAACTCCCTTGTCTTTCTTGTCAACGTGGTTTCTCTTTGCGTTGAGGGACTTCTTCAAGGGGGGAAGGATGGAGCAGGAGAGAGAAAGAAAGGGACATGTGCAAACAAAGGGACAAGGTGGGAGAGACTGTAAAGAGGTGTCGGGGGGAGGAGGGAGGGGTGCACTGTCACATTGTTCACAGTGTCTGCTCCTTCCAGCCTCAAGTACCCGAATGCATGCGTGAGATGGAGAGAGAAGGCCAGCGAAGCGCTCCAGTATCAGTAAAGCGACAAGGAGCGCATTGTGAGGCATCAAGTCACTTTTATGTCAGCGGATCGCTGTAACTTGGGAGGCATGGCAACATTTTGGCTCCCAGCCCCTTCCCCGTGTACAATGCAACAGGCCAAACCTTGTGATTCTTCAGTTGTCTTGACGTCGCTAACTTTTCTCCCCCAGTGACACTTCAACCCAGCCACACCCTCGGCTGTAGCCAACTCAGCCGCTTTGAAAAAGCAACAGTGAAAGTGATACATTTATTTTTTGGGAAACACACCTAGAGTGCAGCGGAGCTTGGGTTGAGCTTAATAAAACTATATATTTCCAAAAATATTGGAAACATATGTACATTTTCTTAATTTAAGGTGCAGGATCCGAGATTGGGAGCATTTCAATTGCGTCTGAACGGCTCTCAACCACAGACTGTATATGAGATGTGGACGTAGTCATTGTGACGTCACCCATTGGTTTGTGGACGGCATGTTGTTGTTTTTTGCAACCGATGAACGGAAGTTACCGTATTTGGAATGCGGAGTAGTGACGTAGTGGCAGCGAACTGTCAATCACAGTAAGCCCGCCCTAAAGCCTACCCTGCTTTGTGTTTATTTGACTCTAAATGGACCATAACTTACTAAATGAACATCATGCTGTATTGAAGAAGACTTGGAACTAGCTTTAGATCATAAACTCATGTTCACAATGTTTACTGAGGTAATAAATCAAGTGAGAACTAGAGTCATTTTCTCATAGACTTCTATACAATCTGACTTCTTTTTGCAACAGGAGTCGCCCCCTGCTGGTCAATAGAGAGAAGCTTCACTCGGCGGAGCAGGAGGTTGTCGCCGGCGTCTCACAGCTAACGGTGCTAACGTTGCAAAATGTGGCGATTTTGCGGACAGAGCTAACGGTGTTAACCTGAGTGGTTACCGAAGACTTGGTGCTACACTTCCTCCACACTGCAGTCGGTCGAGGTGGCGCTATCGGCTGTAACCGCCGTGTGAGAGCAGTGCAGAGCGGTGGCCGCGAGCTAGCCAGCGGGGCACGCTAACATGCGTGCAAAGAACGCCTGGACGGCCCGGCTATGTCAACAAAGCAAGGAGGAGATCGGATAACAACAAACACAAAAAGAGAGCGACTTCATTGTCTGGTCAGGTAGACATTACTCCACTACATCTTTACATAGCAAATATTGGTTTGCTGCAATATTAATGGTCTGAATGTTGAATACAACTGCTTTAAATAATAAGGGTAAAACGGAAAACAACATAGAAGTGAGCTGCAACCTTAAGACAAAGAATGCTCAGTAGCCATTTTTAAATAGAGTCATCTCAGTTCAAAACACGATAAAAACAGAGTGAGTCATTGAACTGGGGCCGGCATATCGCTAAAACAGATTAAGCGGAACTTTCATGGCTGCTGCTTCGTTTCCCCTTCAACCCAGTGTATCCCAATGGGGAGATAATCTGGGAAATGCAGCGCTATCGGGTCCTCTCTAGGTTGCCTGAGAAGCCTTGTGAGACCCTCTGGAGATATGAGGCTTTGATATCAAGACCAATTATGTGGTGTGGGGCGTACACACACACACACACACACACACACACACACACACACACACACACACACACTCCCTGGCCTTGGAGAGTAGTGGAGAGGAAAACAAAAGGGAGAATGTGATACTGAGGAAACACTGGGCAGGCGGAACATGCTCTGATTTTATCAGCCAGTTGAGCTGGGGATCGAAAAAAAAACAGAGACGATACAGACATAGAGGGAATGAGAGAGTGGAAGGCAGTCGGGCCGAAGCACACTGACGAAGAGGGGGTATGAGAAAGAGCTAAAAAAAAAAAATATTGAAATGCACGCACGGACACACAAGCCCCCAACACGGCCTCCAGTGCACATTAACAAGCATGAGCACACACTCAAGGATTTCACATCCACGTAACGCCGGTGCTTTAAAACGCATGAGCATTGCAGCATTATACGCACAGACACACACACACACAAACAGGCTCAGTCTTGCAACAAACACGCACGGAAAATATATGTGATAAACAGTTTTATCCAGTCTGAGTCACCTCCACGGAGGATCCCTCAAGATTAAGTCTGGCCTCTGGCTCTGCTAATTGGAGCTTAAAGTCTGGTGTAGCCCCTGGGCAGTCTATGCTGCGTGTGGCACATGCTGTGAGTATCTGTGTGTGTGTGTGTGTGTGCACGCATGTGTATAAATTATGGATGGCTAGGGCCGCAGGAGAGGGGTGGCCACACAAGCTGCAGCTGCCGGAGCGAGCGGAGAGGAGGCCGAGCCAGGCCAGAGCAATCGCAATCAGAGCGCTGCCACACAACAGAGACAGGTGGTTCGATGGAGAGAGAGAGGAAGACGACAGCAGCAATATTGGGACAGGAAAAGAGCACTCAAAGTTGGGTGACGCGTGAAAAATAGAGATACTAATGGTGACGTTAGTGAATAATTTATATCCGGACGTTCTCATTACACAGAGCATTGCTTTCCCCTCGTCGCTATTTTTGTTTTGCTATTATTTTTCAGCTCGCGCTCGTGATCATACCTGCACCGCGTATAGGTTGTAGGTATGATGTATGGCGTTCTAGTCGTACCCATCACTGTTGACCAAGCCTTTTTTTTTTTAGCTGTCAATAATTTGAATTGCTGTTTCGTCATGACTAGTTTCACCCAAAATGTAAATATTATGCAGCCGAAAAGTTCTTTTTTTCGGGAACTTTTTTTTTTTTTTTAGCTTTCGCATCCATGAAAAAAATACTTCAACCAATCACATTGTGCGGAATGGACATATATTGAAAACATACACCATAGTGTACAATTACACCGTTCAACTTGAACAAAGGGCAACACAGACCTGATCCCACGTAGTCAGTATATCCACATTAGTGATGACTATTTTATCAAAAATCTTATTGTTAAACATTTTGTAAAAGCATAAAATAGTCAACTCTACAATTTTGTCTCATTATTGATATTGAGGTATGTGGTATTTGGTGTTATGCTTAATTTTTAACATCAAAACTATGTATTGTAACCCCTGTTCAATGCTATACTGCTGACTCTGTGGAGCCCTCTTTCTGTCTTCGGCTGAGCTCCTAATGGCACTGTCAGGAGAGGAGGCTATCACACGGGCCAGCTGTAGAGGAAGTGTTACTTGAGCAACTCCCATTGTGTGATAAGGTTTCTACAGCTGTATGGTCGCTGTACGCATGAACAGGAACAGAGAGGGTGCGTGACTCACGGGTTACTCACCACAGAATTTCCATCACCTTTCTCCTATTATTTCTTATTTTTTACCCCCCCCTGGTACACTACGTTGGAAAGGCGTGTGTCCTTTCTCTTCGCTTTCACCCACACACAAACGCACACACACACACACATACACTGACCTGAGCGACATGATCTTGTACGCGTCGGGCAGGTAGCAGCGGGTGTTCTCCATCTGGGCGGGGTCAGAGTCGCAGATCTTGTCGTCGGTGCGGCCGTAGTTGGCGCTCTCGATCATGATGACGTCCGTGCCCGGGCAGCGCAGCTCGATGGGGTAGGACTCGCAGGACAGCTCCCTCCGCACCACCGCCATGGGGATCGGGGCGCGGCCGAAGGCTGGACACACAAAAGAGGATTGCTTGATGATACCCGCTGAAAACACACACTATTTGTGGAGCTGTCTTTTGAAAAATGTGCACTGGAGGACTAAATTGTACAAGCACAGATTGTGTTCCACTAAGACTGCATTTGTACGCTTGTCATATAGACTAATTATCCACACTATATGAAAACGATAGCACCACGGACGAATATTTATAAGGGCACGTCCACTGTTGCGAGTGAGTCGACTTGGTAATTACTGTTTTGCAGTTAGCAGTTTTAGACATCACTCCAGATAGAGAGTAAATTGCCTGGCTTTTTAGTGTTGCCGAGATTAATCTAAAGATGGCAATGCCTCGTTATTCTCAGAAGTTCCAAATTCGATGCAAACATCCACTCTTACTGTACTGAAGCAGGGAGAGTTAACATGTCATTAGTTCCAATGAGATTGGAGCTACTGATCTGCCCCGGATCTTTTTATTTTTTATTTCCTGCTATTGCTTTGCTCCATTGCTTGTTTGATGATGAAGGCTCTCGGATGATGAAACATCTGCAAGACCAAACAGCAATCAAGCTTCCATTGACTAATCACGTCTAGATATCTTATGACCTGAATGTCTGTTCACAAAGGGAGACGGCAGCAGCTTCCGCACCACAGTTCTCACCTGTGGTGCAGAGAGACATGGGATATGAACAGGCCTGTGCTCTTAAAAGTCCCAAGACAATAAACACTGCAATCACAAAATGATACAAAACAAAAAGTGCTTCAGGAGAAAACGCCTCTGGGATGCCTCACCTTGCAGCAGGTGCCGCTGTCACCCTTCAGACTTTTTTGGCTTGTCATGGCGGTAAAAGTGCAGGTGACACACATTTTGTTTCAGGATGGCTCAGTGTCCCAGTGAGCCATGACACTGAGCCATCACACACAATACCTGGACCCTGAAACCCTGAATGCAGTCGTTTTTAAAGTTATCGATGACACCTGTGCTTTTCCTGCTGTGACAAGTCGAAATGTCTGCTGTGAAAAAGGTCCCTCTTGGCTGTAATGTGATATGGATCTCATGCGGTTTATTGTGTCAAGTCTGTGCTGAATGCGGTAAATATCAATCAGAATATTTCCTTAAGAACATGAACAACGGGTATCTTTGTCATCTCGGCCAGGATGATCATGCGATCAGGCGTGTGCGTGTGTGTGTGAGTGCACCTCTGTGTCTGTCCACGGCTAATCTCTGTTGCAGAGTAATTTGGGTGGCCAGTTATGGCTGCATGTGGTCGCGGTGACTCACACTTCCAGAGCACACACTGCTGAGAACATCACTGGTACTCGCAGCTACGCAGTCAGACAGCTTGATGAGGTTTGTTTTTGGCAAGATTCTATGAAATGTCATTTCCGACCACTTGGAGCCGATTGCGTGCTTACATCGCCGCTTCTTTTTTAGTTGGAATGAAGTGTGTTTTATGACGCTTCACAGCCCACTGGTGTCTAGACGGGGAGTTGGCCAGTTTTGGGCCGATACAGATGTGGTCATTGCAGACACACCTGGCGGAGATCCGCACTCAACTATGTACACCTTTCTAGTTAGAAGAGTATACTATTAAAACATTATTTAATTTAATAAACTAATTAAAACTATTTCTGATGTTTTATTTGTTGATTTTCATGAATGGGTTAAAAGATAATCTTTCCTAACAAACCCTATGAATCTACATTCTGGTACCCTATCTTATCCTGCCATCAGTTATTGACTGTGTGGTCACAGCCTTATATAACTTCTGCATATGCCATAAAACTCCACCGCCATCCGATTACGAATGCAATACAAATGGCTCTTTATTTTGTCCTCATCCTTTTAATCATGTGTTTATTAACACTCTCTACATATTGTCTTGTGATGATAAGACCGTGCTATTGATGCTCTCGGGCTGGATGGTCCCAGGGACTTCGGTTGTTGTGGTGAAGCCTGGATGTTGTTATTCTCTGTTCCTGAGAGCAACGAGTCCTGGGAGCACCAGCCGTCCTCCCTTGATAGATGGATAGGTTATCAGCCGAGGTGCTCGCTCGTGTTGTTCGCCTTTGTCATCCCCTAGCCCTGCTGCGATCGCAGTGTAGTTTTTATCGTTTCATTTCATATTCACCTCATATTGTCACAGGCTACCCCTACCCAAGGACCACGACTGAGAATTGAAGCTATATCCGGTGCAATATACATGATATGCATTGTCCCTGTCCAATAAACAAATAGAATATATTAAGTCTGCTGTTTATGTATACAGGCCCGGTGATCGTGACTGCTTGTTGTTCTGTCACTTTCCTTTTTATTGACGAATTCATCCTGTCAAGGCCTTTCCGAATCATTTCTCAAAAGCACACGCGCACACACGTCAAGCGCACGACCGCTCAACAATCAGGCCTCCGAACATCCCTGAAAAGCGAGGCATGGCATCACCTCCCTTTGCTCTCCCTGTCACTATAACCATAGCAACCCTGTCCTCCCCCCCCCCCCCCCCCCCCCTTGGCGCTCTCATTGGCTGGGGGAGCGTCATGGTTACACGAATGCGGCAAAGAATCTGAATGAGCTCGATGACACTCTGGCCGGGCTCTATTTTAATACTGTCCTTCACCACAACACACACACACACACACACACACACACACATGCGGTGAGTGATGACATGTAGAGGCAGAAACCTGCTTGGCGCTGGTACCTGAGGGAACTACATTGATAAGGACAGGCGCTAGCTCAGAGATAAGACTGATATATAAGTGACATTTACTGAAAATGTCCTTTCTAATGAACACACACACGTACATCACTGCAGGCTGTGATTATACTTTAAGCACACATTCAGATAGGATGTGTGTCTCAGTGGGGGCTGAAGATTTGAGGAACTTTTTGTGTGTGTGTGTGTGTGTGTGTGTGTGAGGGGGAGCGCTTAGGGCAGTGGGTCATAATTCTGTTCATAAGAGTGTTAGTTTATTAGTTTCACAATGGCCACGTCACGTCCGCCTCCGTGAGCACGAATGTGAATTTGTGAAGAAAGGGGGGGTTAACCGAAGCGCGAGCGGATCAATACGCCGTATTGTACGGCAGCTGTCTAGACTGGCTTTGGATCAGATGTCGTACAGTGTTGCCTTACAGGGCATAAAGAGAGCATTATGGCACAAACACACACACACACACACACGAGATTCAAATAAGGGGTCTATCTATATTCCAATTAAAAGACACTCTTGCCTTCATACGCTGCAGTAAATGCTCTGTCCTGTCTCATCTGTCACCGTTTGATTCATCTATTTATATCAGCTGCCTCACCTATAAAACATGCACTGTTTGAATCTGTCTTTTTTTTTTTTTTTTCACACAAACAATCATGTGCAGTCACGCAGCACCTCTTCTGATACAGACGCGTAAACCCGCCCGATGTTTACCCCTCCGTCTCCACACACACGCCGCTAAGGTGTGAGCCGGCGAGCGCATGTTAATGTGTCTGTCATTAGTCGTCTAGGAGTGGGTGACAGAAACCTGGCAGCAGCGGACAGCTCGGACGATCTTATTCAGACACTCTCATTGCCTCGGGTGGGGGGGGGGGGGGGGGGGCTGAGACAAAAGGCAATCGATTTTTACATTTGGGCCAACAACGAGAGAGTGGAGAAGAGGAGGTGGATGAATGGAAAAGGAGGAGAAGGTGAGAGGGAAGGGGAGAGAGATTTTAAAAGGTGATCTCTCACTCTGATCGCCAAACCAGTGCTGGTGTCTGCGATGTGGAGTTAGAACAGAAAATATCCACCAGAGTTATGATTTTTGAAAGGATATTTAGTTTTTTCTTGCTGTCAATAAATCCCATTAAAAAAAATAAAAAATGACCCAACAATGAGTTGATCCTAATAACAAATACTGCCAAATATAGCTTCTTCCGCTACGCTACAGTGCTCCGTTGTTGTCCAAAAACAAGTAGTTTTTGCTCACCAGCTAAAGGCTTGTTGGACTTAACGTATGATAGGAAAAGCATCCGCCCACTTAAGCCTGTGTAATTTCATTGAGGCGAACTTCTGGTCAGGGACCTTCCTCCCTTGGGACTATTGAAAAAGGAACCCAACGAAAGAAGTTGCCTCAATAAATATTGCAGACGTTTTTTCCTATAATCACACCATAGCACCGGGGTTCTTTGTTAGGATGACCATGGGCATTTGAAATGTATTATTCAATTCTAAGCTTGTATAATTTAGTTTTTGGTGAGGAACTTGAATAAATCCACTTGTTTCAAGGAGATGTTTTCACAGCAAAGCCGATATTAGAAAGGGAATTGTGATCCGTTTAACTTCTTAACACTATAGCCACAACTCATTTGAATTGTGTATTTTATGCAAATAACCACTATAGATAAAACTAACAAAGTAAAAAGATAGCATATAGAATTTTTGACAGTTTTCATTGACGATTGAAATAATAATAATACTTTTTTTGGACTATTTCCATTCAGTGGTAGAAAAAGAAAAAGTATTAAGCCTCGCTGTCGGAGTTATTAGGAAATTGGAATCAGCAAAAATCGTACTCGGCAGGTCAGACTTTAAAAGAAATTGGAAAAATCTGAATGGGCCGAGAAAATCGCAATCTGTGCATCTCTGACGGAAAGTATTGAGTAGTGGAAGGATGTTGTTTTCTTGTCAACGAATACCATGAAAACACAACAGCCTCACCTGTGAACAATGTGAAAAGTTTTTTTCTGTGGCTTTTGTCCCAAAAAAACAATTCCACGCTTTCCTTTTCTCTTTTATTTGTCTCCACGTAACCCTGAAATGATGACAAGACGCAGCTCTGCAGGAAACACGGAGCTGCTCTCTGCTGTGTGTCTAAACTGTCTTTGTTTCAACTAATCCCCGCTCAGTATAAACAGCACCATTTGCATATGTCGACTTATTCTTTAGACATTGATGCAAATACCTTTGACTGAAACTCATCTCTCCGTGTTGAGGCAAAGCCCTCTGTGTGTGCGTGTGTCTAAGTGGCGGCCTGTGAGCACTTCCTGTGTGTGTGTGTGTGTGCTCGACTGTTTATGTGTGTTTTTTTAAGGGGGATCTGTGTCTCTACGGGTGTACAGTATTTCGGTGTTCAAAGTATATCATCTGTGCACATGCTTGTTGGCAGGTATGTGTACAAGAACATGCTTGAGTGTGTGTGTGTGTGTGTGTGTGTGTGTGTGTTTGCACATGTTGCAGCAGTTTTTCCTTCACAACAGCGTGATTGACAGCAGCCATTAATAGGATTAAGTCCAAGTGGGCCAGAGCTCCCTGTAGGAGTCTTCAAAGCCCACCGTCACGGGGGAGAGGAGGAAACATACAGACAGCCTACTGTGTGTATGCGTGTGCGCGCAGTCTAAATGTGTGTGTGTGTGAGAGAGGGAAGTTAGAAGAGCTGGTGAATGTGCACTGCAATAAGATAGAAGCTACGTGTAAACGAGAGTAAGTGAGTTAAGGGTTTCGCAGCTGCAGTGTTGCTTTGGTGTGTGTGTGTGTGTGTGTGTGTGTGTGTGTGTGTGTGTGACGGGGGGGGTGTTTGGATGAGGAGTCAAAGTCTACAGTCATTACTTCAATTTGTGGTTGCGGGCAGATAAAGTCAATCCGAACATGTGGAACCCAACTTTATAGTTTGTAAAAAATGTGTTTTTGTCTGCCAGTGTGTGCAGATCCCCCCCCCCCCCCCCCCCCCCCCCCGCTGCAATAAGCCTTTATCTTAGCAGCCATTAAAGACGGCCCTTCTCTTTTAAAACGTCCTAATTAGCCGTGAAAGCGAGCCGCCGTGAGCAACACCTGGACCCCAAGACCGAAGCACATGAATGGATTTCAGCCCATCGTTAATTGTATCATCTACACCTGTGCTAAATCCTACTGTGACATTTCAAAAACCCATTCCATGAACAATGAGCTGAATCCCGTCCAGCTCCTCTGCGAGGTCCATAGTGTCGCATGCAGTTTCTGGCGCTAACGCTAAGCTAGCTAGTTGGTGGTCAGTATACCTCTAAACCGCTGGCTGGCTACAAATTAGCATCTCATTTTCTCTTTCAACATGCGTTCAATTGAAAATAACAAAACAACGATAAAAAACAACTTGCCAACACTTTAGTACATTTATAGTACAGGCCGACAAACCAGCACCGCCTCAAAAATGTGTATCTGTGCTGCGGGTGGTCCCGTTTCTTACCAATGGCGATGGAAGCAAACAAGGTCGAGACGAAGAGCAGGCATCTGGTCCACATGACGTCTGAGGTTGACCTGGAAGTAAATACGGCGGCACTTCCTGCTGAGCCCAGACGGTCTTGTGGCGAGCTGTTTTCCTCACAGCTCAGTGTTCCTGACACCATACAGGCCCTGCAGAATGGACGCACAGAGGGGGGTTTGTTCACTTGGATGCCTTATCTCTCTGTGCATAGGACATATACACTGTTACACATGGCTATGCTCTCTGTATAACAACACAATGTATTCACACCCCTAACTCTCTCAGCTGCAGTATAGGTAGTAACGATTAGACCTCTAATTATTATATTACTGTTAGATACGGGTCAAATGCGATCCGGTATCTGTAATGGTTTCTGAAATAACGTAATTCACGTATTGGACTGAGGATACCAATCCATTTAAGTATGTAACAATAGTGCCGAATGTCCTTTCATTTTATTTAAAAAAATTTTAGTGTAGAAAAGTGAGTACAAAACAAGTGCAGACAAGTACATGAACACATTAACAACTAAAGACATTTTACAGAGTAAGACAAAGACAGACGTCAGAAACAAAGGGGACAAAAGCAAACACAGGTTTCGACTGAAGAACATCCAAACGGCTTGAACATCAAACAAGTTGTTACACTTGCAGAGTTTATGCAGCGGAAGGAAACATTTCCCTGACATCCTGTTACTCTATTTACTTCTGACGGATGGATGCTTTAACAAAAGCAGCACTTTAAGGTCAATGCAGCTTCCTGTAGACATCTTCCAGGAGACTAGACAGTAATCAATAATTATCTTAACTGATGCTGAAAGAATGATGGAATGATTAAGAAGCATATGGTTGTTGTCAAAACCCTAGCCCAACTTTCTAGTTCGTAGAATATCAAGTAAATTCGATTTGGGCTGGCGGTTCATAGAGCATTCCTTTTGGGACTATTTATCAGTGTGCTATATATAGACATGTCGATCAACGAGAAGTAGGAGATAAGGTCGATGATCGTCAAACTGATCCCCTTAATTATGCATGTTTGCACACTGCTAGATGGCAAACATTGTGCATTATGTAATTGGCAATAGCTGGGGAACTATTTTTTTTATTTCACAGGCATTCGTTTGAGACGCAACCGAGTATTTCATCCATCGTTAAGTTGTACGAGACAAATATGTATAAATGGATATTTCACAAGACAACAGACCCTATGCAGAATGATCCGCGAGACTTTGCGACAATGATGCTGCTGTCTGTCTTAAGGTTTCGCCAGCACTTTGAAATTCTGCATCGGCATCAAAGTGTGAAATGTATTGATGTTCCGATCTAATTGTTCATTTCATGGTCCATCAGCGATAAACAATTACTAGGACGGCGGTCTTTAAGAGTATTTATAGCAGTGGCAGACTGGTGAGCATCACTTCTCCCCCCCCCCCCCCTGAACTTATTAAGCCGACCCGCGTTGTTCAACCGACAATTAACTCTCTTTCTTTCTGCAACCCTGGACATCTGATGTTTACCCGTTTTCTTTGTAAAAGACTGAGTTGTGCGTTCGTATCACGTTGTCTGCAGAAGGGTCACCGCATCACATTCAGTCATTACGCAATCGTCCTAGTTGATGTGGAACAAACATTCTATTTTCCACGGGAGCAGTTCAAAAGGTAACAGCAGTCCTGTTTTGTGCCTAAATGTTCACAGTTCTCAAGGGAACCCAGCTCCGAATAAACAGCGTGCGTGCGTGCGTGCGTGCGTGTGTGTGTGTGCGTGTGTGTGTGTGTGTGTGCGTGTGTGTGTGTCAGACCGAGCGAGAGAGGGACTGCAGCAATTTGCAACAGCCAGGGACAGATGGAGCAAAGCTGACAGCCAGAGCCATGGGAAATGCATCATGTGTAACAGAGACTATTGATCAGTGTGACCATATAATTTTTGGCCCAGCAGAGACTGAGACAATAGCCGGCTATCTCCATCACGCTCTTCGCAGCGAGGGCAGAAATCTCTGCGTTGGCAGCGGTCCCCGCCTCGGATATTATTGTAAAAGCTACAACTACTGCTCTGACAAGACCAGATCTTATCTATAGAAACTGTCTTATTAGAATGACAGGGACCTTTCCATAAACACCATGAGAGTCACAAGGAGATATGTATGATGCATCTTCGGAACATCTGCAATGACAGGACAGATGTACAGATGCACCCGAGGCATATCTCTGGGAACAGACACACACCAGAGACGGACAGCACAAGAAGTTATCATTGTCAAAATAAATCGTCGAAATTGAAAATCCATTTAAAATTATTGCGATAAAAAACAACCTCAAATTGGTTTGAGCAAAGTCAGAGCGGTTGTAGGAAACATGTTTTTTGCATATAAGCAGTCAAACTATATTTCATCCAGTCAGTTCATTTTTTTTATTTTTTCAAGACTTTTAATTTTATTTCTAATATAACTAGAAAGTCCATTTCTCTTAAATCCTTTAAAGGCTTGTTATCAGCTGAGAGGAAGTTTAACAATGCTGACCTGTGATAGTGAGAAATAATAATGGAACTGCTGCGCATCTTCAATATCTGAAGGTCTTTATTTGGGGGGGGGGGGGGGGGGGGGGGGGGGGGGTATGTGATCTTTATTTAACCAGGCCGGTCTCTTGATATCAAAAATCATTTTTTTTCAATAAAGTGCCAGTCAGAATGGCAGCACAGTTTTTTGTTACACAAACCAACACAGAAGCAAACAGAAGGAGAAGTGAGCCCTTAAACTGCCACTTTGGATCGTCCTCGGGCTTTCTAGCAGACCCTTACTAACACTTTCTCAATTATCAGGTGGCGCGACTGATTGGACGATTTCATATCTCCGCAAACAGTTCCCCTGTCGAATCCATAAAGCGATCGAATCGCAGATGACCCCACCCTCCGCTTAAACAACTCAACAGGCTTCTGATTGATTGGTCCCTAACTCTGTTGAACGCGCGCCATCTGACCAGCTGTCTCCCGAGCCGCAGACGCAGGAGGCGCGCGCTGACATATGGCCGAACGCCACCAGCCGCAGCGTTCGTCGCTGTTCCATAATTCAAAAGCTATTCCATCACCCCGCGTGCCGCACAGGCCATCAGTTAATTAACCCTCTCGTTTCCACCATCCTTTTACCAGACGATAGATGTGTGCCGGCGGTCCCCTGGAGGCAGGCACCGGGACTAATCCGAGCTCAAAGTCGAGTTCATAATTCAGCGGGGCGGCGTGCTCCCATATGCTCGGGTAATGACGTGCGGATAATGCAGTCCAGAGTGCACACGGGACGGTGATCGCCCCAAAGCCTTGCCCCACGCCTCCAACCTGTTTCCTTAATGCGTCGATCGGTTAATATTACGAGTAAACAGACGGTAATGGCGCTGATTATCAGAACATGTGCGATTGCGCCCCGGTAGCTACTCATCAGACGACGTGTGTGTGTGTGCGCGCGAGGTTTCGCGAACATCTCGTGGCCCCGTCTGAACCCGCTCAAGATAAAATGGCGGAGCTGTTTCATGTTTGAGATGAATTCAGTATTTTTCCGATCCTGAGCGAGCCGCGTCCCGGCGGAGGCCCTTCCCTGGCAGATGAGCGGCATCTGCATAAAACCGAGCAAAACACCATCTAATAAGCAGCATCAGACCAAAACAAATAGCCCGTCCCCTGGATCAAGGTCCTCCACCTGCTGTCTCCATCCGTCTATGGCCCAGCTACATCTGCTCGCTAGACGGTTGGTAGTTATTCCAGAAATATAATCATCCTTTCAGACTATTTTTGCCGCCCAAGTTTACAGTACGTGAAACTCATCTGTGGCCAAAAAAAAAAGAGAAGAAAATATTTTTTGATCAGATTAGTGTGATCTTATCAAATAAGAACCTGTTATTTAGTGCACAGCGACGACGAGTTGCTCCCCGAAAGTGGACTCGGTTTTCTCTATTTTCATACCGAGTCTTCGTTTCCTGCAGGGCCGGCATCAACGGAGCTGTTGCCGGGGCCACTGCACTCGCAAGACTATATTGCATGCATCCATGGACTAATTGATGTCTGGCTGATTCTATGCACCGAGGGCAGCCTGACCCTGTGTGTGTGTGTGTGTGTGTGTGTGTGTGTGTTTGTCCCCTAACGAGAGAGTCCTTCCTGTCACAGCGCACCTCATCCGGGGATTCTCTCTTTCACTAATGAGTGTTGACCGCACTGGGCTACTTTGTCAGCGCACGTGCACACGCACTTACACTCGCAAGCGCCCTCACACACCCACATCTTCACACACACACATGCTTATTGCTAGGAGACCAGATGCCCTACTCCCTCAGCCTCCAGGCAGAGAGTCTCATATGTGTCCAAGCAGCATTAGTAGTTCATGCTGTGTGTTTGCCTAAAAGAATGCACCAAGGGCTCGACGAATGTGCTGCATTTGTCAACATTGAGAGGAATAATGAAGTTTGCCGTCTTGGTCCAGCTTCCGTGTAGTTGTTTAGTAAATAAAGACGAGAACCATAGTTCACTAAATGAACATCATGCTGTATTGAAACTAGAGATTGAGTCCATAAACTCATGTTTACTGAGGCAATAAATCAAGTGAGAATTAGAGGAGTCGCCCCCTGATGGCCATTAGAAAGAATGCAAGTTTAAAGCACTTCCGCGTTGGCTTCACTCTTCAGAGCCGGAGGTTTCTGCCTGTGCTATACAAATCCTTGTATTTTGCACTCCATCTGTAGCTGTATTTAAAAGCTCTCATTAAGAGTGGAAGCAAACAAGGTGAATGGATTTAAAGACCACATGCTCATCATTAGTTAGATCCTTCCAATCTGAAGAAATTATTATAAATATTTGTTGACGAAGTCCAGTCAGCGGAGGCGTTGGATGTGTTCATCCAAAAATAGACTGATGCATCGTCAAACGATGTATTATATTATATATATACATTTATATGTGGACTAGGCTATAAGTACACAGGAAGAAGCTCAGCTCCCACCCCCCTCCCCCTTTGCCATTTCTCCTCATTTGTTTTTCTTCACCTGTTTCTTTTCCTCCCCCCTCTTTAGACTCTTCAGTTGTTCATTCTTTGCTCTGTTGGAGAGAACTCTGAGCGGAACAAAGCTCAGGGGGCCATGCAACGTGTTCAGTAAAATGGCATGTATCCGCCAAGCCACGGTAAATTACCTCCAGTTGGCTTGCTAGGGTAGGTTTAACCACTGTGGACCGTTTCTCTCTCTCTCACTCTGTGTGTGCGTGTGTGTGTGTGTGTGTGCGTGCGTGCGTGTGTGTGTGTGTGTGTGAGAGAGTGTGATGGAGAGGGTTGGACTGAGGCTGTGTGGGTGAGTGTGAGTGGGTAAATTATCATCAGGGCAGGTAGACAGGCTGGGAGAATTTTGATTAGAGTGACCATGCACACACACACACACACACACACACACAATTCAGGTAGCTAATTTGTCAGTAAGGAGCTGAAGAGATGAGTAATCAGTGTAGCCTGGTGGGAGTCTGGCCTGTGCGCGGCCTATAATGAGAGACACAAGATGCAAGCCGGCGCGTGCGTGCAAACAAACACACGTGCACGCAGTCGCGCTCAACACACGCACTGCGACAGGAGTGATTTTTTTTGCGTAATCGGCCCCACGCTGATGACGCCGATACTTAGCGGGCGAGTGGCCCCCTCAGCGCGACCGGAGGCTCGGGGAAAAACATACTGTCAGCTCCCGACAATATGGATGTCTCGACATGTCGGCCCACAACATGTATCCATACTGTTGCATGGGCCGGGGTGTTTTGGGGAAGGGGGAGTCAGGGGGGGGAGGTTCCCATACAAGCCCCCTCGCAGCACATTAAAATCACAATTAACGAGTCAAAGTCACATGTTTGTGCCAACCGAATCTTAACTCGACAAGACAAACAAGTCACGTCAGCTTGTGTCTCTCATTTTCAATGTATACATTTGGCTGGTGCAGACAGATGCAGTATGGCTGCACCCACTGGCTATTTTCTAATACTGTACAGGCTCAGTGTGTGTGTGTGTGTGTGTGTGTGAGGGTAGGTGGGTGAGGGGCTGGTTCACCGCAGGAATGTGCACAATTGTCACTGCGCCCTGAAGACAAGTGGCCCGGCTGGCGATTTATTTCCTACAGCGGCTGGTTGTAAATCCTTTTGTGTGGCGTCGCAGCAGAGAGCCCGCAGAGTGTAGCCTTAAAGGTATAGGTCACCCTCCACATCAGCGTGACACGTGTTGGTCAGTGTGCTCTCAATTCCAGTGTTTTGTAGAATAATGGTAGATTTGCTTTTTTGGAATCGCCCCTATTTGTTCATTTTCTCTTTGTGCCCCTTTTATAGCTTTTTAAAAATAGGCTATTATTCTGTTTTACCATGTCGTGATCAGAACGTTTGTGACAGAGCGGAGCAAGGCCGTACCCGTGCTCCTTTCGCATATAGCACAAGAAACATTTTCATTTGAAAAAGGGTTATGTCCCTTTAAAATCATTTCCACACCAAAAAGTAGTTCAAACGCTCTCGGCTGCGCACCTCATCCTCTCCCACCGCGTTAGACATTCTATGCCCGTCAGAAAATTACATCTGGGGAGGCTCCGGCTTTGGCCGGACCACTGCCGTTTCCGCACGGCTCCCTCTGGCTGCTCAGAGGACGCTCCCAGAAATCCGATGCACCCAGAAAAAAAAAAGAAAAAAAAGAAACGGCCTTGAAAAATCCACCGCCGACAACGACCTCGTCTGCGAGGCGCTGCCGTTTTGATTCCTGCACCGCCTGGCGGCTAGACACCACGCTCTGTTCTGCTCCGCTCTGAACTTCTAATGCTCCAGTCTAATCAACTCTGCGCACCCATCCTCCCTCCCTCCATCCCTTCCCTGTGAGACAAGACAAGCTAGGGCGGAGATGTGCAAAGGGAGAAACGGAGGGAGGGGAGGTGGAGGAGAACAGAAGGGAGGGGAGGGATGAAGTATACGAGCAGGGGGGGGGCGCTGAAGAAGATAAAGGAGGAGATACATAGATGAGGTCAGGAAGGAAAAAAGGCTGAGGATGATAGAGATGGAAAGATGGGATAAAGGAGGGGATGGAGACAGAGAGGATGGAGGGAGGCAGCGGGAGAGATAGGGAGTGACAAAAGCGATCAGAGTGAGCCGAGGAGAATCTTAAAGCAAGTTAATAACCGAAGGCATTTATCTTTTTCTTCCCTCTACCCTCAAATACTTGGACAAAGATTCGTAAAACAAAACCTGTCGACATCAGATAGTGGTATAAAAAGATCAAAGTGTTGAATGTTATGGGAGAATTACATCTCAAACCACAACTTCAGGAATTAGCTGCGTAGGCCTGGAGTGGGGTGGGGTTGGATAAAGGGTGGGGTTGGATGTCCGAGGGGGGGGGGGGGAGCACCGACCCAGTATACCAGCTGGGCAGCAAGCTCACATCCTGCAGCCAAAAGTCCCCTCGTTAATGGGACGGATTAAAGAATAAAAATAACAATAATATACTTGGGCGGACATTAATATACCTGGGCGGCCCGCCCAAGTAAAGTCAATGTGTGGGAAACCACTGTGTGAATTTGTTTAAAACCAGCCTACTTTAGTGTAGCAGGCTATGTCATCACGCTTACATATCCCACAGAGACCAGTAAAGAATGAGTTCCATGAATTCCATTATATCTAGTTAAGTAGAGATTTTTTAATAGGATAGCCTTATCTGATGTCTAGCCCCGCCCATATATGGTAGCAAAGATCAGAATCTGACTTTTTTACATCTACTCTGACACATAAAAACGATCACGGACTAGAAATGTACAGCAAAACACACAGCTAGTTAAGGCTAGCCGAAGAGTAGCCACTGCTAGTCTCTGCTAAAGCTAATTTACAGACGTTTTCCAACCTGATTCCTGTCATGGTTATCGATTTGGATGCTTCATTTTAGTACTTGGGGTTGTGTTATCACATCCCCAGATAAATTAGTCCTGCTAAATGCTAACTAGCCTAGCTTTAACTCCCCATTACATTGTCCAATCACACAGTGCATCACCCTTTTTTATCACCTATTTTTTGTAGTTACTGCCGTCCACATTTTGCGAGGTGCTACAATATATAACAATAATATTATTAATTTAAGCAAATTTAATTGTTGCAAATTGGAATTATTAATCATTCTTTGTCATGTTAGTGGAGGTTGACTCATGCGAGAATCATTGGCTAATGACGCCGTCGGAAAACAACAAAGCACAAATAAACAAATGAATGCAGGAAACCAAAACTGTGCCCTGTGAAAACCCAGCACACAGTCATGCGCACGCCTTTCAATTCTGTGTGGCAGTGCAGCTGTGTAACCCATAAGGGGGGAGGGGGGTGGGGGAGTTAATGGTTTACAAAACTGCCTCTGATACAATCAATTATGTCGGCGTGAGATGCAGTGATGCTGATTCTACCACCGCTGTTGTTCCCCTCCCTTTGATTTATCCGTCAACTCCTTCATGCCAACCTCTCTCTCTCTCTCTCTCTCTCTCTCTCTCCCCCCCCCCCCCCCCCCCCCCCCTCCCTCCCTCCCTCTCTCTGTCACCGGGCTCCGAACCCAGTACTGTCACAATGGATTCTGTCAAAGCCGTGCCTTAAAGCCAGTGGCGGGGAGAGGCAAAGTTTGTGTGTGTGTATGCGTGATTGTGTTCGGCGAGACACAGGGGGAGAGAGAAGGGGGAGAGAAAGTTGTCCTGTACAGTACAGAGAACAGCCACCTCAGCAGCGAATAACGCTGCATCAAAGAGGAGACAGACGGGCCGGCAGGATACGACACTCGTGGCCTAGATTTAAACCCTCATGAAGAGGCTTGTTTAGCAGGAGAATGCACTCAAATGTTCAAACGGAGCCTTTTTTTTATAGCTTTTTGTTCAATTTATCAATTATATTTTCGGTTCCGTTCTCTTCCCTCAATTTATTGTCGTCTCCTGTTGTTATCCTGCATCAAGTCCTGTTTTGCTTATCTGCGTTTAACTTTTTCCTGCGTCGTCTCTCCTCCGTCCCCTCTGTCATCCGCCCTCGTTAAATCCAGCTCCCTCTTGTCGCTCCGTTAAGAAGATTAAAAAAATGTTTTGCCGACACCCATTGTTCCCCATTTCTAAATAACCTCACAATAAAAAGACTTGGGAAGATTCGAGATGGACCTAAATAATGAGATTCCGACGAAGGCGGTATTTGTTGTTTGTTCCCCCCACCCCCACCCCCACCCACACATGCCAGCGAGATCCCAGTACGTTCCAACACATGAAAACTATTTCAAAGATTTGTTCCGAATCAGCAAATTAAAGTTCAAAAAGTCTGAGATTGTTTATTCCACTGATTCAGTCAGAGAGAGAGAGAGAAAAAAAAGTGATTTCTGCATAAGACATTAGGACCAAAGCTTGCATCGCAGAGCGAATATAAACTGTGTATATCAGAGCTCTGAAATATTTATTTCAAAGAAGGCCTTTCTCGGGCGCTTACTGGGCCCTGTTCATAATTGAATAATGCATAAGCACCAACACTGGTATATGAATATAAAAGGAGGCACTTAACGCTGGATTGCCTAACTGCTGAGAAAATGTCATTGGAAATCTACCTGGGAGGAGAACGCATCCATTTGCATGCTGTCACCTCGACACAAAAAAAAAGTATTTCCCTCACAGGTATAGCGGAGTAACATCAAAATCTTTTTGAGTCACGTTGGAGGCCGAGCAATGATGTGTGCAAAACCGTCTCATGACAGATGTCCACGGAGATTTGGGGAGTATTTGCCAGCAAACTGGTTTTGTTAGATACTGCGTTGTCACTTCACACCACGGAAACAAAAGCGCAAAAAAATATCTCAAGCGGAGATATTTTCTTCAAAGCTTGCTGGGATTGAAGAGCTGCAGCGGTGGTGCGAGAAATGTACCTGGGATATTAAAAAATATAAAATAAATCCATACTTATTATTATGGTTCCCTGCTGGGTTGACGCTGAGCTGTAGTTTTAACCATGCAGGGGGGGAAAAAAGGGTTTTGGCATATCATTGGATTTAGGTTCAGTCTCTTGGAGGAAGCTATAAATAGCATTCCTGTGTTACCATACATATGTTAAAGACCCATCTTAGAGTCATCGCCCCCCCTCCCCCTTATGCATTGCATCCAATTTCTTTGTAATGACATTCAATGGTGTTTGAAATGCAGGCCTGTAAGAACCGCTGTCCCGTGATTGCGAGGCAACGTGATTATTTTCCGCACCGGCACAAGATGATAAGCCGCATCCATCACTTTTCCGAAATGGCACGAAAACGGATGATACAATGAGCTCCGGCGGGATGTATGGGCGGTGATTCTGAAGCAATCAATGGAGACAGCGAAAGGTAAACACAGTGCTAAATGTCAGCTACGGTGATTGCGCCCGCCACAATATCATCTCGGGGCGGGAGACCCAAATAACCAAAATCAATAATCTAATCATTTCTTATTCAAATCACACACGGTAGAGGTCTGGATCTTATTGCACTTTCATATCCCCGGTGTGCAGATGTATTCCAATCAACAAGCCAGAGCGGCCAGATGCATTGAAAATACAGCAATTCAAAGGTGGGCGGACTGCAAATGTTACTGTGCGTCTCCATCCTGAAATAGACTTTTGAATGTTTATTTGTTTCCCTGTATCTGATTGATGCTGATGTACATATAATATGCCATACTTTATACATAATACATGTCTTGTTGTTGCTTTGTATAATGCTATTGCAATAATACCCAAAAGGGCATTTTGCACAACGTTATGTGCGTCACATAAGTTTTGTATTTTAAAAGTGACACGTACTATATTTTATATTACAATGAATCTGAATCAGCTTTTATTGGCCACATATGCGTGCACATACAAGGGATTTGATTCAGTCATTTTGCATCTCTCTCAGTGTACTTGCACAGAAATAGAGTAACAGCCAAGGGACAAACATCTGGACAGATAGAGGTAAATAACAGACAGGACTGCTACACAAGCAGTGGAAAAAAATAGGTGTAGAGGTAAACACTATGAAAATGTATATGTACAAAGCACCGAAGACAAAGAATATAACATGCAATAAAAACGACTCTATAAAAGTCAAGTGTTGTAAACACAAATTGTAAAGAATACAAATAGTGCTTGAGAAATAATCGCTGAATGGACAGTCAGTAGTGGTGCAACGGATCCTAAAACTCACGGTTCGGATCGTATCACGGATCAGAGTCACGGATCGGATCACATATCGGATCAGCACAAAAGAAAAAAGGGAGCAAATATAACTTTTAGAGATCCTAGATCACGTTTTTTTTGCTGACTATACTAATTGACGATCTTTGATGATCCATATTGGCAGATATTGATCCCTTTGTTGTTTGATTATACAACTGCTCTGAAGTCCATGTAAAGCATCAACAACTATGTTATCCTTTTACTTTGTTATAGTCATCTATGGTGTTTTTTTTTTGTTCTTTATAAAAACACACAATTCAAATGATTAGGAAACAAAAGATTGTATTTTTATGGATTCAAACAAATCTTGTCAGTAGTTTTAATGATGTATTATAAGCTGCTGGAGTTATTGTAAACAGCTCATAATTCATCTCTAATATCTATTTATGTTGCTGTGAAAACATCTCCTTCAAAGAACTGGATTTATTCAAGATTCTCACAAACACTACATTTTACGAGATTACAACGTTATAATTTACCTTCACCCAATGCTCATTTTCACTGAACAGAGCCTGAACGCATCATAAAGTAACCAAAGGGAGCCTTGTTCGTTAGCCGTTAGCGGTGCTGTCATCGTTACTGTCATCGTTACTAGCCCTCCTCGTGTAAATTTAAACACAGATTGGTTGTTTACAATGTAACATTCTCAGAGATCGGCGACTAGAAAAGCATAAATGATGTCCTGATCGCATATTTTAATGAATATCTGGGGATAACGATCGTCGGTAAAAATTGATGTCAAACTGTGATGGTTAACGTTAAACTGTGTTAATAATCTGCAGTTCACATGCAGATTCATTTCCACTGTTCAATAAGAAAAATGTAATACTAGAATGTTAACTTAACGAGTTTAGAATATTCAGTTAAAGTTATAGAATGCTAAATTACAGTTCTAGCATGTTAATTTACAGTTCTAGAATGTTAAGGTACGGATCTAGAATGTTAAATTGCAGTTCTAGCATGTTGAGTTAGAGTTTTAGAATGTTAACTTACAGTTCTAGACGTTATAATTATAAAATGGGATCACAGGATTACATTACTATTATTAATAATCGTAATTGTCGGCCACTGTATTTCCACTACACGCTTGGCACACACACACACACACTGCACCTTTAATTGAGCATATGGTAAACATTTGATCTTCTTTTGCTGCTTAGATCTCATATTCAGGTTGGAACAGTGATTCCCTTTCAAAATTGTAATTCTGGATAGATTCAGGTTCCGAAAAGCCAAGTTGAATGTATGAGTCGTAAAAGGATGCCAGCTGGGTAATCTTTTCCTACAATAACTGAAAATGCACACAAAAAGCACATTCATACGATTTATTCTTCTTTGATAATGGGTAGGATCGTTTATTCCTGTTTCTTTGTGTATTTACTGTAAGTTTTGCCAATTATAGTGTTTCTTAACTTTTTAATTCTAGGTATCCGGCTTTCCTGTGCCTGCAAGGACGGACTTAACGCAGGCTTGTAATACTTCCCCCAACTGGTGTTTTTCCCTGAATCCATGCTGAAGCGCCCGAATAGAACAACAAACCTCTACAGTACGCGATAGGGATAATTGAACCGGTAAACACACACGTGGAGGGCAAACATCTGTGAGCACATCTGCTCCATCATCGCACCGAGCCTGTTGGAAATCTACGCTCACAATACACCCTAGCTCCTGCTTCACACAATTAGCACCGTCTCACAAGCAGAACAGCCGCAAATGCGAAAAGGAGGCAGCGGGGAAGGCAGAATCATAAGTGCCGTAACTTGTTTTGCTTCGCACAAATAAGACTTATCCTTCCAGGAATACGCCGGCCCTAAATAGACACTTTTCCTCCAAGTTGTTGACAAAAAGCATCTCAGTGGAGACCGTTCTGTTGTCAAGTGTACACGGAGGGGGGTTTGGGCCGCTGCACTCAGGTGGCCATGTGTGTGTAAGTGGTGTGAGTCTTTGTCTGTGCATTTACGTCACCGTGTGTGTGTGTTTGCTCCCCTGATGCCCTGCCTCGATCCAAGGAGGGGTAAGAGAAAAAAAAAGAGTGCACAAAGGACAGACTGGTATCTTTAGCACAGTCAACAGGATGCTCGGCAACCAGGCAGCAGACGACGCTCAAATTGCCTGTGTCGACAATAAACAGCAGATCCAGGATCAAAGGAATTCATCTCGACTCGTCACCGACGCAGCTCGACACTCAAAGCTGTGAAGTCATAAAGCCTCGTTTAGCGTGGCTCATTGGAGAGAAATCATTTGTGCTCGCATGAACGGCAGAGGGAGGAAGGTCGGACCATATTCACACATTGACGCGGTCACACCTGGGAGCGCCGCGGCCTCGGCCGTCTCGCGCCATCGGGGCACCGAGCCGCTCCGCTGGAACGGTTAAAGGTTAAGTGTGCCGGGGGTCGTGGCCCTGTGGTTGGAGTTGTTTTTGGGGGGGGAAGGTTGAGCCGCCAGGATTTTCACAGCTACTGTACCGCTCTGATTTTTTAAACTGTGACCTTTTAGTCACAAGCTCATTCCCTCCGAGGTTATCTGTTACTGCGGGTCAATACGTGAGCGGTGAGGCAGAATGTGGAGACGCCGCACTGAGATAGACGGGCCGCCTTCTGCTGTTGTTTACGTGCGGAGATGTGTAGCCCTTTAAGACAGCTTGAAACATGAGTCATCGGTTTGCTATCTCTCATGACAAAGAAAAACATAATAAGTCCTCAAATGAAAAATGACCCATTATGAAATCATCAAAACGGTTTCAACTCTTGTTTCCAATTGTTATTACAATATAACCCCCCCATATATTCCAATGTCAATATACTGTATATCATAAGTATATCAAATAGATGCAAAATCACATGCTAAGAGATCAAACGAATGTTCAAAGCTTTGAACCATTCTCCACCTTCACACATTACACGGTACAGGTGTGAGACAAAAACTTGAATAACTAATGTTGTTATAAACACACTTATAATGCGTTATATATTCAACTTTATTTCCAGACACATGAGTGGCATAATTATAGTTGTATGCACTCATAAATATGCATAAAACATAAAACATAATCATAACCCATTATAAAGAATATAATGACTTGTTATAATATCTTCATGATTTCGGGTCACTCACTGACATATAATGCATTATAATGTTTTATTAATGCATTATAATCACTTTCATAATGCATTACAATGTGATTATAAGTTACTCTAAATGGTCATTGTTTGCTTTCAGTGTAAATTAATAGATATGATATTTTTCTCAAAACTCAAAACATAACTTTTTTAGAGTAACTTATGACCACATTTTAATACGTTATAACAGCGATTGCAATGCAATAATATGTATTAAAACTAAGGGTATTAAACTGTACTATGTAAAACAAATGTCGGTGAGTGACCCATTATGAAGTATGATGTAATTCATTATAAACTGCTTTATCATGCGTTATGATTATTGTTATAAAGCGTTATAAATGTATTTACATGTGTAATGAACACATGTTTATAACGCACTACAGACATGGGTGTCATAGAAGTGTTGGACGATTCGGTTTGTGGTGCTGTTGATCTATATTGCATTACACTGTGAACATTATTGTGCATTATTAAGTGTTTCCATTATTTTGTCCTTTGTGCAAAACAAAATCTTCAACATGTAATTTAGTTATTTTTTCATGACAGCTTGTTCATGAATATTTACTTTTGGTTCTGTTGAAAGTCAATACATGACGGTGTTGATTTATCAGCCAGCCCTGACGGATACATCGGTAGATCAACTTTTTAATTTAGTGGTTACCCTGGCAACTCATCTCTCAATGTCCTCCTCCATTACAGTATCTTCCAGGTCTAGTGTTTCAGAGACATCTGCCTTATGCCCGGCCCTGGGCGTGTATGTGTGCGTGTGTGTGTGTGTGTGTGCGCGTGCGTGCGTCTGGATTTGCCGGTGTCTGTTTGTGTGCACGCATGCACACAAGGGAAGACGGCTGAGTCTAATTGGACAAACCCATCTGCTGATTCTGGAAAACAGGCCTGTATCTTACAGACACAAACGGTTACTGAGGAAAAATACACAGGCACAGCCAAACACACACACACACACACACATACGCCACAAGTGCCTGCCTCAAAGCCTTCAACTTGGACCCCGAACAATCTGGCCCCTCTGGCAGCTGTGTGGACGGCATTGACTGGCATGGTTTACAATATGGACTCCATTGTCTTAGGACAAAGGCCTCTCCACTCAAAGCAAAGGTCACATTATAAGACAATAGCCTGTGTTCATGGGGGGTGGCGACAGGGGGGTGGCGAAGGAGAGTGTGTGTGTGTGTGACGTCATGTGCAATTTGTGTAAGGGCTGCCTCAGCTAGAATTTGAATTATTCTAATGCAAGTATTTTAATATTACTAAGTCCAAAATATCATTTTTAAAATGACTCATTCCCTCTTTTTTTTTTAAAGATGGACTTAATGAAAGACATTTTTCCATCACCTTAACTTAATGTTACGTTCAGTTTCTCACCTAGTTTTCAGTTGCAGCATGTTACATGAACGCACCGTGCCCAGATGAGCTTTCTATCTGCTCACAGTATCAGTCCACGCATCCGTTTACAGCGCTGCCGCTCGACTCGCTTCACATGCAATCGCTGTTTAACCCTGCGAAACCGATACGGATCGCCTTTCAATCTGCGCTCTCATTAGCAATGTGGAAAATGAAGGGCTGCGTGTTTTGTGCATGCGGAGCGGGAAACACCTGTTCCACACATTTTCACCCCGTCCCCCCCTCCCTTACATGAAGAATGATATATCCCCCTTTCCTGTTGTTCTTTCTTTTCACTCATTGTCACTGTGAAATAAAGACAAAACGCAGCCCCGTTATCACAGAATTAGATTTCAAAGCAAGCATCCTGGGTCATATGAGAGTCGAGGAAGGAAAGCACGCGGTGTGACACACAAACACACACACGCACACACACTGGACAGGAAGTGCATTTCAAATGGAAACACAAACTCGCCACGTTCACACAGTCATTAAATACATTAAAACTAAGAAAAACACTGACGTAATGACGATAAACACGTTTTTAAGCTTCAAACAGAAATAAAAAAAGCTCAAACCAAAAATGAACCACACTGACACAACCTCTATTACCAAAAAATAAATGAATAAACTTTAAGAAATTCAAAACTATTCAATGTGTCCTTGTGTAATACACTCAAGTAAAGATGACCTTAGCCGTTAAAGAGATAAAGTTTAACTGACTGCATAGCAAAGTGGCAACCAAACACACACACACACACACACACACACACACACACACAGCATCCTAATTCACATGACTCTGAGGCGGCTCAATCAATTAAGAACAGGATCCTGCATGAAAACATGGCCTCTGGGTTTTTAATAAAAAAGAAGAAATAGGTTGCCTCTTTGCTGTATAAAAACTTTTTATACAGCAAAGAGGCAACCTATTTCTCCTGCCGTTGGGGGGAAAAAAACCTGCCGAGACGCTCCGACTTGCTGTCAATACCCGAGAGCTGCGCCCTCCCCCCACGTCAATAAATTGAACGTGCGATTCATCAGCCTGACTCTAGGAGACAGTATTTCTAATTAAAAAGGAGCTCGTAAACTTAGCGTTTTACAGGCCAAGCTCAGCTTGTAAATACACTGTAAATAAATTGCAGTGAGTGGCTTCATGGGCGGATGAAGGGCCGGGGATTTGCGGTTTAACTCCCGTCGATGTGTTCAAGGAACAGCGGGCCGTTCGCAGTTAATGTGCTGTTTCAGTTTTTGTGCTTCATTATATTCTCTCCAGCTCTTTGCGGCGCACACCTTCTTCGCTGTTCCATCCTCGTTCAACCCCGACTGTGGTCCGCTGCGTTCTCTTTGAAGCTCGGTGGCTCATATCTGATTGGATTACCGGTTTGAGAGGACACATTTGTCGGGGGCCAATTAGAGCGCTCCTGTGGCATCACAGATGGAAAACTGGGCTCTCTGGGGGGAGAACGCTGGGTCATATTTGGGTTCTAAAAAGCATGATGCATACTGTAGATTCTGCAAAAACAACACGCCAGGTGTGAGTGTGTGTGTGTATATATCTTTATATATATATATATATATATATATATATATATATTTGCGTGACTATCCCCCAGGCCTAAATGAGCCTGCTGTAAAATAAGAATGCATCCTGAGTCAACATCCCTTGGTTTAAATGTGCCTAAAATCGTCACAGGGGTGAGATACACAAAAATATTCTTACCAGTTTTGGTGTACTCTGCTTGGTCAAGGTGAAATGAAACCCCCCAGAGAATCACATCTCAATGGCAGCTTGACGTCCGAGTTCTGCAGAGAGAGAGAGAGAGAGAGAGAGAGAGAGAGAGAGAGAGAGAGAGAGAGATGGAGGAGATGGAAAGGAGAAAAATAAAGAGAGGGGGAAAAGGGTGGGGGTGTTATTCAAGCTCAGTGAACTGAAGTCCCTGTCATTTTTCACAATAGAGACGGATAGCCATAATATGTAGTGAACGTGTGGGGTGCGATGTGAATAATGCCCCCCCCCTTTCACACACTATGTGAATAGCCACTCAAACGCAAGAACCAAGTCGTTCGCGAGCCACTTCCGCTCGTGATCGCTTGTTTAGCATTTGAGTGTGTGTGTGTGTGTGTGTGTGTGTGTGCGCGCGGGGCGCGCCTCGTAATGACCTCTTAAGTGTCAGGGTATCAAAGTCTATAATGGTCCATCTCGGCGCTGGCTGGCGGTTTACAGCTTAAAAAGCTCTCTCGCGCCATGATAACTGGTTTATATGGGTGGCATTTCACTGCCAAATGCCAGAGACACTTTTCGGGAAAAGGGAAATTGTTAGCTCTGTTACTAGAACGTAGAGTGGCAGTTATTCACAGTTAGAATGTCTCTTTTATCTTTTTTTTTTTTTTTCTATCCGCGCCTCCCCCCCTCCCCCCATCTCCCCTTCTGCATCGTCCCCTTTTTGCCATTACTGTGTTTTCTTCACAATATTCTCCCTTCTGCCTCGGAGACACCCTTTCTGGCTTCCCCTTTTTATTCCCTCTCTTTCTCTCTCTCTTCACTCCCCCACCCCTCCCCCTACCTATTTCTCTTGAGTGTAAACTTTGCAGCCTCATCTCACCAGGGTCAGTACGTGTGTTGCGTCTGAGATTAGAAGTGAGTTTTTTGCGTGCGCTCCTCTTTGGCATGCAAACAGCGTTTTTGCTGTTTACGTGACGGTGCACGAGGCAAACGCCTCGGTGGCCTCGGATTTTCTCTTCCAGAGTCTTTTGTCTGCATGCTTTGCAAGGCTTTTTTTTTTTTACAGGCCCACAAAAACAAGTGCATCAACATACTGTAATAACACACACACACTCACATACATAATGTCAGAGCCTGGACCTCTGTGGAGCTGTCAGGCAGTGTTGTAATTGGGTCTATTAGCCAGTGCAGGAGGCCGGGAGAGCCATATCTATACGGGCGGGTGGTCAGATGCTGCGACAAAAAGCGGTGTGACTGCACCGCATTTGTGCACACGCTTGCGTTTGCACGTATTCAAGCGGAAGACCACGCACTACCCCATGTAATATGCGCACGCACGCACTACAATGCGGGAGAATTGCCAGAGGCAACGCAGCATCTGCGAGAAATAAGTTGGGCGCTAAGCCCCCCACCGCCACCCACCTATGCAGCATCATTCATTCATGTCTCGCTCGCTTGCCCTCCTTCAAACACGTTATGCATTATTCACGCGGAGCCGGTCGACAATGGAGGGATCGATGAATGAGGGATTGGAGGGAGAGGGTTTGGAGGCACAGGCCGGGTGGCGGAGGAACGAGTCTGCAAGAGGAGCGAAACTATAGGTGGGGGAAAGAGATTTTTCATTAGGACTCATTTACGTGACGTGGGAAAGGGGAAAGGGGGAGAAAAGTCCATGCATACATCAGCGGCGCACCTTCGATTTGTTCCATCACTGAAGAGGAATTTTTCATTAAGTCCTGATTTGTTCTGTCTTTCTGCTGTCGGACGGCACACGTCTTCAGTTTGGGAAGCTTCAACTGGATGAAACAAGTGTTTCATTTTGCCTAAAGACACACCAATCTAGTGTCACGAAGGAATCACATTCCATATTGCATGATTCCATACTTGCAATGTCACGTCCAGTGTTAAAATTCAGTGCCAGGGCAGGAGGCAGTACGCCCGTTAGGGAGGTAAGGATGTTGAGGTCGGGATGAAGATGGGTTTTCTTTCGGTTCTAAGATGCATCGAGATTCTGCATCGGTGCGGTGACGGAACATAACCGTGCGTTTGGTTCCATTTCAGCTTAGAGTGTGACGGGCGCTCAACAGTCCGCCAACTTGTCGCTCCTGCTACCAACATCAGCTGCTCTGTTTCAACAATGTTGGGCTCAAAAAAACACATGCATGCAGGCTAACATTCAACTGTGGTGTTCTGTCAGAAGATGCAGTGACTTAAACTAAGGAGTCCGCAATCCGCTAGACCAGGGGGGGGGGGGTCACCAACCCTCTTGAGACTGAGAGCTTTCTGAAGGGTAGAGAGTTATGTGTCTACTTTTTTGATATAATCTTCCAGAATTATAAATTAGCTCTGTGTACCTTTTCAAATGATGAATTTCATACATTTAATAGGCCACATATATTAGGGACTGTCATTGTTCACTGATTACTGTTAATGATTCCTCATAATCATTGCATGCAAGTTTAATAACATCTCTCTGATTATCATAAATTAATCTCTTTCAAAATTTCAAAGTCACACCACATTGCGTTTGTCACATTTGTTATTGTGTTGCAAAGCAGTTTTTTTTTTTCCACAGCTAAAAGTGGCCAGCTGAAGAACTTTGGTTGCGTCCGGTTGCCATGATACGGAATACCTGCGGAAGTAAAGATGTCGGCACAAGGTACAAGCCCTAGTTGAAGGGAAGGCTGAAGCACGTATGGGAGAGAGGACGGAGTGGACTACTTTCCTCAGCAGTGATTGGACAGATGGGTAAAAAGTGACGCAGCGTTTTACCCGAAAGTTTAGCATTTTTTTTTGCTCCTAGCGTCTTTGACCGAACAACTCTACCGGTGACTCGTGCTACATTTAGAACAAGCCTGCCGGCGACTCATTGGCTCCCTGCAGGCGGCCGAGGTGCTCACGGGCACCGCGTTGGATACCTCTGCGCTAGGCTAATTTGTGCAGTTTAAAATGCCAAAGGCATTCAGTGCCCTGTCTTTAGAGCTGCTATGTGAAAACCTTATATTTTGTACATTACAGCACACGTGTGATGCACTGCAGAAGGATTTAGGTTTTGTTTTTGTCAAATTGTGTGCGCTGAGTTGGCCCACACAGATACTGGTGTTGAAAAAAAGCAGCTTTTTATATTATAGACTGTTGTAGTGTGATTTGAAAGCACTTTCTAAATAACAAGATTGGTATTAATCGATGAAAAAGTAGCCATGTGGAGAGGTATAGAATATTGAGCATGTGATAGATCAAGATGCATTTGACTTTTAAAGATTCACACCACTAGATACAGTCTCTCTCGAACCTTAACCAAGTACTTTAGTGACATAACTTTAACCATATCATATTTTTCATGCACAGATATGGTAGCAAGAAGAATTTCCTTTTTTTAACTGTGGCATCTTCTTTTCTTCTGATGATAGAATTTAGAGGACTACGTTGGAAAAGCAGGCAAGCAGGACAGTATTTTCTCAAATTTTCTTTTTTTGTTTGTTGCTGCTGTTGAAGATTTTGCTAACCATGGTCAACATTTGAATGAATGTCTATATTGATACCAACAGATAGCTCAATTTCCCTACTAAGATACATTTTTCCCCCCAGCAGCCGTAGGAGCAGACTATACCGCTTTGAGTACAGGGTTAAGATTTAACACCGTTTGAGTTTATAGGGGGGAGATAGCAGCACGATTTTGATCAAATGAAGGTGAGAGGGCTCCTCTGAGAGCAACCAGCAGAGGAGCAAAGACGAAGACGACGGACAGATTTAGATGGGAAAGTTTCCACCACTGGAAGAGCTGGGGAGGGGCGCTGGCTGAGAGGGTTTTGGACGGCGAGTAGCCTGGCTGAACGATAGATGGACGGGATGAGGAGAAGGAAGAGTTTTTCTTTTCCTAAAGTCTCTGGACACAATGTCTTCCTGAAATAAAAAATGAAAAAGACGTAAATATATTCATCATGATGGACGCTGCCCATTTTCTCACAGTAAAACAATGGTGTTTTCTATTATGAGCGGCAGTGGTTGTATCGATGTCGCCACCATTACTCATGAGCCCGCTGTATGTAATTAACACGACTCCACAGTATGCTTTTATAATGGTTTTCCATGTATACCCCTTTGTAATTACGCTTCGAAACAGATTGCGCCACAAGACACCAGAAATCGCATTGATGCCTGTTGGTGGAGATTCATGGCGCTTCCCGAGGGGAACTCTGCTACGCCTTCCTTTTTTCTTTTTAAAGGGAGGCGTCCCCCTATACGGTCACGCTAAAACCACAATTCTTCCCCTTGGATTCCATATAAGTATGAAGAATATGGAGCAATAGTGTAGATGGTTTACCCAGGCGTAAAATTAAAGAGTCTTGTCTATGTGCCCCACATAAATCTTTGAAAGAGAGAGAGAAAAGAAAGAGAGAGAGAGAGATGGGTGATGAGAAAGGGAGGTGTACATGATGAAACAAAAAAAAAAACTGGTTGATTTGTCCGGTGATTGTGAACCGATGAACTGTAATGAACTGTACTCAACCCTGGACAAGGAGACATTTCAATCCATGCGTGCACACACACACACACAAAGAAAAAGACGCAGGCCGACATATATCGTCCCACCCATGAGAATAGCTTACAGTAATTGCCTGATATGGGTTTTACACACAGATTGGTTTCTAAAATACCAAATATCATTTATCAAAGGCTTGCTTCAGCACACCCTCACTCCGCAATAAAGGTCCTCGCCCAATTCCCTCTCATCTTGATACACTGCAGGCACACTGCAGGAGAGCAGGCCGTACAATTTCTTACATGGTTAGAAAACAGACGCGTGGTCGGTGTAAGTTATTGCTGCAGGCCCACGGGCCAGAGCGGTGCTCATCTGTCTTGGTGTGACACTATCAGGGCTCCCTTGCAAAAACACGGAGGTGGTAAAATGGTTTTATTGCAAAAATGTGAAAGATACGTCAGGGACGAATTGACGGGTGCTGAAACATGCCAAAGGGGCGCGGTGCTTTTATCTCAAGCGAGTTGTAACGTCCTCTGCAGAAAACCACACAGAACCACACAGCTCAGCTTTGACTCGTGCGTTTTGAATGTGCTAAGTGGGACCCAGCAGATGATCTGAGCACCGTGCTCTCACAGAGGTATTCACCAGCCAGTCAAAGACGCCGCCTCTCATTTGTTTTTATGAAAACAATGACATGGCTTGATAGTCTTCTGTTAAACATTCTATAACATTATATTTACCGTTTATCAACCATGTTATTGACTTTGAATCTTGCTAGCATAATGTTAGCTTTGTGCTAGCGTTATGCTAATCAAGACTTTGTAAAAAATCTTGTCGTTGATTTGGAGACAGTAACATGGCTGGCTAGCTAGCTAGCCTTGTTGTTAAACATGCTATTAAATTATATGTACAGTTTGTCAACCATATGCAATGTTATTGACTTTGAATCTTGCTAGCGTTATCTTCATGCTAGTTTTATGATGTTATGAAGGATTTGGGGAGGATGACATGGCTGGATAGCTAGCTAGTCTTGTTGTTAAACATAATGTTATATTTACTGTTTGTCAAACATAAGCAGTGTTATTGACGGTGTGGAAAAAAACTTTTAATTTGATTTTTGGTTGCAAAATGCATGAAAATATAAATCAATCGTCTTTTTTGTTCTTTGTCATGTGACCGCTGCAACGTTGGACGGTTCAGGCCTCCGCATCATCCATCAAGTCCTGATAATGGATACTTCGCCGCGCATTATCCATTACTCAGACAAAGCTAGTCCGCTCGATAACATGAGGGGAGGAACACAAAACAGCGCAAATGATGTACACGTGCATTATCAAGCCATTGATCACTACTACATCTGTTAATATCTCTGTTCCATCAAGCATAACCATCTAGTCGCCCGCCTTCAGCCTATCACACTGCACCATCAAACTAAGCTCCGGATCAATACTCCCTGGCACATATTCTCACTCTCAAAGACGTGGAATGAAAACGCCATTCGATATCGCTCAAGATCGCAGCTGTGCCACTGAACAGGCACAATAAATGACAATATTCTATATATTTCTTTTTAATTCCCCATCTAACGACCAGTCGCATCAAATCACAGCGCTATGAGTTGGATCGTTCTGTCTGGTTTATGCTGAAAGGAAGCAGATGAACAGGGAGTGGAAGATGTATGTAATGCAGTTAAAGTAAAAGCCCAGTAAGCAGGAAATTTAAGAGGGGCCTGGGGATGATGGTATTACATCAGACACTGATTGTGGACAATCTGCTGAAGAAGGAAAAGATATGGAAAATATCATTGGATGCAGTATGGTGGATGTAAGAGGCGTGTGAACACATGAAAAGCTGGAGGGGGGGGGGGGGGGCGGAAGAGGAAATATTGCAACAAATTGCCAATCTGTAAAGAATCCGGTGTGCTCTGTGCAACTGTTGTAAGTTGAAGTAAACGGTCCTCGAAATACAATGTCATTACAACAATCGAACCAGAATTCCCCTTCCATTGTCTCAGTCGACCAACCCGGTCCTTTTATTCCAATCCGTCTCCTTAACAATACTGCATTTCCAGAATCCTGCTGCAGTTTCCTCCATTGATAAGAAATACTGTGTCATACCGCGGCACCGGGAGATTTATGCCCCCAGCCCCGCAATGACCTCATTGTTCACTGCCCCATAATTCAAATCTGCTCCGCCGTGTTGCATCACATTGTGTGTGTGACTCATTTCCGAGCACCCCATTCTCTCAACAAGCCCCGGCCTCCACAGAACGCCACAGTCGACCGCACAAACGACACACAGATAAGAATCCCCCCCCCCCCCCCCCACATGCACACTGTGGCGACTGACTTTAACGCTTGCGTAATGCACAGCTTGCGCTCACACAAGCAGCAATGCGCTGTTTCAAATGAACTGAATCTTGGGACGAGGGGAGGAGGAGGGGGGTGCTGCACTATTGTAAATGATTTCCTGCGGAGACCAAAATAATCGGCGGGCCTTGGAGTGAGCTTACTTCCAATCACTCTGGCCTTGTACACTGATTCTCCATTCAGCTCCCTAATGGCACTATGTGTGTGTCACTAAATATACAGCTGCCGGCTGCGTCGGTGCGTGGCTCTCTCCGGGTGCGCGAGCTTATAAGTGTGTGTGTGTGTGTGTGAGAGAGAGAGCGAGACTGGTGGAAATTGATGTGTGTCGCAATGATGTGTGTTTAGAGCATCTCTGGGAAGAAATGTATTGGCGCGAGCCCGTGCGTGTGTGTGTCTTCTATCGAGTGTTGACAGCTTGGAGTGGGACGCGGGGAGGTGAAGGGCACAGAGGAGGAGCGTGGACAGGAGATGTGTTGACTGCAAGAACAAGTGTTTGTTTTTGTTTTTTTCTTTCTTTGTGAACTAGGGAGTGAGTGAGGTTTTCCAAGAATAATGGGCGGTGTGGATACAGTAGCTAACGTAGCGAGCAGCTGCTTGAACATGTAGTTCAGAGACAAATCGAGTGCGGAATAAAAGAAAACATTGTATTTTACGACTTCAGCCGCAACGTTTACATAGTTATTGTAATCGGTGCACAGTGTCGCTTGAGGAGAAATTAGATTTGGCGGGCTAAGAGGAGCGGTTTAGAAAATCAATAGCATTGCATGCAGCCATCTTTCTCAGGTGTGTTCTCGAGAATAATCGTATGAAAACAAAACGATACAACCGGACCCTTTTCACCGCATCCTCACTCCAGGAGGCACTGGCACTTCACAATGGCTCAGCAACAGCCATCATCTTCACTTGATAGGGCCCGCTTCAAGAGTGTTACAAGGTGTTTCACAGCCAACAAAGCCACGATAAACAAAAGACGATGACTGGACTAAAAATATTCAGGGGCCGCGGAAGAAACAACGGGTCGACCGGTCAAAGCAAAACAAATCAAAGTCCGTCTTTTATTATTGTGAGATGTGACATTGATTTTTCAACACCTAAGCCTCTCTGATTGATCACTCCGAAGGAAAGGCAACGGGATCGTGAAGTACGAGCCATCAGCGTGTGTTTGTTCTCTTTACAGTGGCCAATTCATTACATCCAATATCTCTTCCTGTTTTATGGAAGGAAAGTAGCAGGAAGTACAAAGTGGGGACGAGCCAAAGACATCATCACATCGGCACAATTTAGATGTGCTAATAAATGGCTGGTGGTTTTGGGAATTAATTTACACTGATTGATTTCTCAATCATTTTTATGTGAGGTGGATCACAACCTGAGGTCCTTAGGCTTTCTTTAATTTGGCTGTTACAGAACGCTGATGAAAAACAAGATGCAATCAAACCTTTGACGGCTTTCCGACCTGTTCAACAGCTCTGCTTTTGCTACTTGTTGCAGTTACACAAGAAAATGTGTTATTTTTTTATTATTAGAATTGTTATTGTTATCATAATTATTATTATTATTATCAGAAATGTGTGGGAAAATGACTGTGACGGTTTCCTAAAGCTCAAGGTGACGCCTGTCAAAGGGCTTGTGTTGTCCAAACAACACTCCAAATCAAAGGATCCCAACAATATTTTCAGGATTCAGAAGCTGGGGCTAGGTAATGTAAAAATAAAAAAAAACTTAAAGGAAACATATCGTGCTCATTTCCAAGTTCATACTTGTATTTTGGGTTTCTACTAGAACATGTTTACATGTTTCGATATCCAAAAAACTCTTTATTTTTCTCGTACTGTCTGTCTGAATATACCTGTATTCACCCTCTGTCTGAAACGCTCCGTTTTCGCACGATTCAACAGACATGCATTGCTCGGCAACGGCCAGGATCCACGTTGACTTCCTGTCAGCTGATCCAAGTCGCACAGTTTCTCGCAGTCTTCAAAGAATATATATTTCTTTAATGGCGTTGTATTCCATCCTTTATTTTTTTTAATGTCTGCCATGTGAAGTGCTTTGTGACTGCTGCTTGTTTTGATAAGTGCTAAATAACCATTATTATAATTATTAGTATCAATCACACAAGATATGCTTTTATATTAAACCTTCATTGCACAACGTGACACTAATAGCCTCCAATCTAGTGGTAAATATTACAATTACATGGAAGATTTGGATTTTCTACAAAACTGACAGCCAATCGGCTCTTTGATCAGGCGACAGCAGAGGCGTTTCCCATCATGCCCTGGGTCTAGCAGTCAGTGGAGACCAACTGCGGCCCCCTCGATCTCGTGTGGTTATCGTTGCCCACGTGCGCATGACGTCAGAGCAAGTCGGGATAAAAGTCGGTACACACATCTAATGCACTGTACGGGGATCTGCGCCAATCTGGCTCACGTCAAACATCGTGAGATCACAACCGTATACGTAAAATCCAGAAGGCTCGTTTAAAAGGCACAGTGTCTGAATACGGGCTGTGAGTGTGGATTGGGCTTTTTGCTACTTTCGTAGTATTTATACAGCACCCAGACCTGTTTAATAATAAAGAAATGAAAATCTCACTTTATACAATATGGAACCTTTCAAATAGAATCTGTCATTCCACAAAACCGTTTATTATCATTTAATCCCGTGCCAGCGGGTTACAGCGAACACTCTCTGAAACATCTTTCTTCTTTGACCTGCACTTTGGAAACATTGATTTGGAAACCATGGCTGATTTAGCATCAGTTTCCTGCCAAACAATGCAATAATCATCGAGCTGGACTACAATGTGCTTCGCCTGCAAACGGCCCGAGCAGTCAGGCTGCAAGTATACCCCCCCCCCCCCCCCCCCCCCCCCCCCTCCAATCGGCCCCAAATCCCAGACAGATAATAGGCCGTTATGATTCGAGCAGAAAGGCCTCCAACCGTTCCATATCTAGGCAGGAGTAAGACATGTCTCGCTGGAGGGCCGTAGTAGTCGAGGCCATAGGAGCAATGAGTCGGTGAATGGCCAGAGATCTGACAGCCAGTCGTGTGGCTGCTGGTCCCCCCCCCCCCCCCCTTTCTAAATTCTAATCAGGTAGCAAAGCAATGGCACGGGGAATGATATTGGAGGCAGGCTCCACAACTTTACAGAGAGGTGATCAGAACGGCCGAGGGTGCGTTAACACATGACCGAGAGCTTTAGGTGGACGAGCAAGACGGGCCGAGGATCCGGCCTCGCTATTTCGATAACGGTGAGAGAGAGCTACCATCCGGCGAGAGAAAGGCCTTTTTTTTAATTGGGGTAAAACCCGGCACACAACGCGGGGGGGTCGAGGCGAGGACCGTCATCAAATTCGGCAGCTCCGCTTTCGCTGGAACTTTATATTATTATTGCAGCGTTTTAAGACTTTTTCCTTGCAGCTTAAGCCGCGAGATTGACAAACGTGTTTATGCAGGAAGGCCTCGGTTGTCTCCGTGAGCACAATAAACACCGCCGTCTGTTGATCTACAAGGCTCTCTGACACGCAGACCTTTTACTTCGCTGCGCATAAATGAACTAAACAGAGGAGTGGAACTGCAAATTCTTGAGGAAATGACGCTTGTTAGAGTGGCAGTTCAGGGGGAAGGCGGGCCCTTAGGTTCCGTGGACCCCGCTAAAACAGAATTAATTGCACAAAGCGTGGAAGTTGGACTCTGTGATAACCCCTGACGACGGAAATGGAGACACTTTGTCTTAAACAAGTGTGTGTTTGCCGAGGTGTGTTTTCATTATCTGGAGGTCTGGATGTTTAATCTTTGATCCACTTATTCAAATCGCACGCCGCTTCCATTACAGGGTCAGTCAGATATTGTTCTTGGGAGCCGTGTAAATCCAAAACCAAATATTGTGTTCCATCAACAGCTCCGAACAAAGACAGTCAGCCCCGCTCGGTCAATGAAGCGAAACAATCCAAATTAGCACAACCATCGTCCTTCCCCCCCTTTCCATCTCCAACAAGGGGCTTTCCTCTTCCTCGTGCATCATCACAAGTGGAATGAATCGGTGACCTGATTAAAGTGAGGACACACAGACCTGCTGTCAGCAGAATGCTTTGATTGCTGCCGTTGCACGTCGCACAGCTTCAGGTGCTTTTTTATTTTTTTAAAGTTCTGCGCGCCTGTGCGTCTTTACTCAACATGACCCGAGGTGCTCTTTGACACGTTCGCGCTGTGATTTCAGACTGACACCCTTTAGAGGCCACCCCCAGCGGTTAAACATCCACCGGAGCAGGTGTGACATCGGACAACGGAATAAAAACAAAAAGCAAAACAGAAGTTTTTTTTTTGTTTCTCAACCGTTTAAAACAAAGAACATCACTTAAGACACAAGCAGATGGCCTGCTGAGCCGATGATTTAGTGATATCCATCTCACCCACTAACACGATAATCTCCTTGGAGACGGGTCGGCGCTTTGAACGGAACGGCACCGAAATGGCAGCGTAGCAAATCCATGTCAAAGCCCCCCCCCCCCCCCCCCCCCCAATCGCCTGCACAGGGGAGCCGCTTCTCTCACCTGCAGCCCTGACAGATGAGCAGACATGCTGTCCAGCCAATCTAAAGCGCCAACAAACCACCCGTGTTGCGCTGAACGTGGAGTTTGCAATGTTCTCTGCTTTGGATGGCAGGGATTCAAGAAAAAAAGTGTGGGGGGGGGGGGGGGGGGGGGGCAGCCACCCAAGCAGACACAGCAGACTGCCACTGAGAGCTGCTTCGATTGCAAGATATGTGCATTTATGTGCAGCCCACTTAAAAGGATAAATCATGTCGTTCATCATCAGCGTGGGGGCACAATAACATAGATATGTGTTTGTTTTTTTGCGGGGGGCACTGATCTGAGGCAAGGTGCTCCTCTCAGTTCAGGTCAAGATCGAAGAACTGTGCAACCTTCAGCAGATCTCAGTTACACATCAAGGTCATCTGCACACACAGCCCCCCCTCCCCTCCACAACCCACAACCCTGGACGCCTCCTCTGTAAGAGCCGTTGCTTCTTCTTTTTTACCCCGTGAATGCGCATGATTGACGTATCCTGGAGGTGCACTGGCCCTTTTTTTTTTGTCTTCCAGAGTATGGCTCTCCGGATTCCGGACTGCGGCTCGGCACGGCAGCCCGCACAAAATGAGCTAACTGCATTCCAATACACCCTCACCCCCCCCCCCCCCCCTTCCCAAAAAAAACCCGGCAGCGGCAGGTGAACGGCTTTCTATCCGCCGAACCATCGCGGCCAAAGGTTTGTCACTTTGCGCCCCCCCCCAGCGACGCAGACGCACGCAGCCACATAATGACAATCGCGTATACAAACCCGCCGTTAATATGATCGCGTTGATTATCGGGAGGGTAATGGGTGTCATGAGCCCGTCACCTCGCCTCACAGCGACATGCTCGCATCCGAGCAACGCCCCATCTAGCCAACAAGTCGCCGGAGCATCATGTGTGCGAATACGGCTAACTATATTACATTATCACCCCCCACACCACCACCAACATCCTCGTCCAGTAAGGGCCACTTTCCGCTCCCCTTAAGTACAAGGCCACATTCCCATGGGCATCCGTGAGAACCAAAAGTCAGCCTGCTGTATATATAGCTTTCAGATGCGATGCACGCAGCGGTTTGCCGACGTTCACCAGCGATGTCTGCAAATAAATTTAAAAGAAAATCACAATATGTGCAGGAATAGAGAGAGGATGCTTACCGTGTCATCAGTCGCAGCGGTATAGGCGCATACATACACATCCAGCGCACGGAGCAGTCAGGAATAAACCCCCTTTTTCTGCGCTCTTTTTTTCATACAGTCCTCCGGATCTCGGATGGAAATATGTATTTCCCAGTCGATTAAATAATTTCACCGATTGGCCGCCTCGACTCCTTGGCTCTGTGTGTTTGTGCCGCAATTAAAAAAAACAAAAAAAACTAACAACGACCGTGGGTAAATCTTACCGAAAGAAAGGATGGAGATGAAGCTGAGGATGTCATGAACCGGCGGCTGCGTGCTTAGTATCCCGATCAGCGCGCGCACGGGAGGAGGTATAGGCGAACGCGTCCGTACAAATGCACTAAGTCCAGTGGAGTGCTGGAAGAGGACAGAGGCGTATCTCTCTTTCTCCCTCTCTCTCTCTCTCTCTCTCTCTCTCTCTCTCTCTCACTCACACTCTCTGTCTCTCTCTCTCTCCGTCTGTCTGTGTCCCGTACTCCCTCCCTCCCCTTTCTTTCTCTCTTTATCTTCCGCGGCTGCCTTTATGTCCTTACTGACTTCAGCTGAAGTCCACAGGCGCGGAGCAGAGGACCGTGGTCAACACACACACACACACACACACACACACACACACACACACACACACACACACACATACACACTCACACACATGCACTTACACGCACACACACAGTGAGGGAGAGAGAGAGGGGTCAGAAATAACAAACCAATTTGGAGGCGCGGTGGATGCTCGGTTGATCGAGCGCAGCCCGGCGAAAGGAGCGTTGCGTTGCAGGCGGGCGGGGAGCCGAGGAGGAGGAGGCGGGGGGGGGGGGGGGGGGGGGGCGAGAGACGAATTGGGGGTGTGTGCTGGAAAACATGGAACTGGATCTGGCTCCTTAAATCTCTGGAGCAAGGGCTCCACCTGCAGTGTGAAAGCGCACAGGGGTTCCCAAACTTTTCACGGTTTAACATTTGTTTAAATATATTGTATTCATTTAGACCCACCACCGGATATGACATTGACTCAAGGAGACCCGCCTTGGTGTGTGATTGCGTAATTGTGCCTGTCTGGTGACAACGGCAATAGTTCCAATCATTGTCACATTCTCTTCAAAATACAGAGGAACAGAAGTCAAATTGGTGACATCCTGCAACTCATTCTGCAGGTCTTAGTATAGGGTTAAAAAAAGCCAGAAATTAGAGGTAAAATCAAGAAAACAATGTGTGTAATCCATCCAGGGCATACACGTAAATCATAATGAATCAATTACATGTAACATTAAATCAATGTGCGTAATATGCTTCCATAGCAACCGTGTAGCTCCGGGTATTGGCATGCGCATTACAACGTTTTGACTTCATTCTTTGGAAAGTTGATATATGGAGGTGTGGGACAGGGCCTGTGTAGGCCTTTATGAGTTTGGAGTCCTCATAATATTCATATTTTAGTTAAGTTTATTTGCAGAATTCTAAAATACACAAACATAACGGAGATAAATGATATCCCGGTAAAAATTCAGAAAAGACACTGGGTTTATTTGAAGCCTCCACCTATAATGGTAAAAATATACAATATTATACAAAAAAATGATATACATAATATATCACTATTTAATAATATTCCCAAAGTATTTGAACAAGTTCTAATTGCAGAGTGCCCCACTGAAATGCCTTAGCAGGATTACTGCGGGCTATAGTGGGAATGAGCCACGATGCCTGAAGATCACAGGGGTGACATGCGCACTGCGCGGAGCGCTCTCCCAAGCCGCAGGACGCACAAATGCTGGGGGTGAAAAAACAAAGCACGCAGCGTGCTTCTCGATGTCTTACTGTCTCCCAATAAGCTGTTATGACCTGTACCATCGGCGAAGCGTCCTCCTCGGTACACGCCGCAGGTAAATTTACACCCCGCGGACCGGCGGAGGAGGTGCTGGACGCGCTGCGCTCGGGGAGCGGACCTGTTGATATAGAGCCCACCGGCGCTGCAATGGAGGTGAGAGGAGGCTTTCTGCAATAGGGCGCTTCTGAACTGTCCGTCTGTTCGTCACGGTGATAGCTCTAATGCGCCCGGGTCATTTTTAAAGAAATTAACAGACCACCTTGTTGATTACATATCAAATTAGTGCCTAATGGGCCCAATTACTGTAAATCATTCATTTGTATTGCTTTTTTTATTTGTATCATTCTGACGCCATCGCTTTATTAACATCAACAGGTATTTAGAGATATATTTAATTAGGCCGCCGTGAAGGGCATATAAGTGCTGCCATACCCTCACTGCCTATCAATGCCAACCCCTAATTTGATTTCAGATGAGACGTTGTCATTTCCAGCCCATCGTTTTTTTTCTTCAGCAAATCAAATCATGTCAATGGTATCATGCTTTAATGCTATACAGGCTACCCCCCCCCCCCCCCCCCCCCCCTACACACACACACACACACCCTCGAGTCAGAATGGTCGGGAGGGGGATGTGTGTCGCTGTTAATTACCGTCACTGGCTGATAAAGCCCTTTGGAGAAGATTTAAATCCGGCCAAAGAGCATTAGTTGACAAGCAAGGCACTCACAAACAAGCAGGCCTCGGTAGAGAGGATGTAGAGGTGAAATGATACAGATGTAAAAATATAAAATATTCCTCTGCACATAAGTGGGGAGACTTTTTTTTTTTCCTGCTATAATTGTAATAATGAGAATCACCTTGGCACTATTAATTAAATACGTTGTTTTTGTGTGTGTGTTGTTGTTCATGTTGCAGGCGCCAAGCAGAGAAGAATGTAACTGAAACAGGAAAGTCACGAAGACACGATTCAACCCCCCCCCCCCCTCCCCACAACAATCCACCAAGGCCGCGATGGACATCATGGGTATGTGCATTCGGTGACCCTGCAGATGCAGTTTAAAGCCCAACACCTTCCAGTAAACTTCGGTGCCCCCCGCCACCACCATCATCATCATCAGAGGCTTACGATTTAAGGTGTCAGGCGTGGTTTGCTGTAGCCAGACGGGGGGGGGGGGGGGGGATGTTCACACGCGCAGGTGGCACAGGACTCGCAGTCTGGTTTGTAGTCAAAACTTTGGCGGTGAAGAGTTTACAGGGTCTTAACCTTCTGCCAGGTACAATTACTGCAAGCGTGGCTTGTGCTCATTAGCTCCCGCTCCACCAAATAAACAAGGGTGATATGACCTGACGCAGCACCTCAGCCATTTGCCTTTGCTTTTCTTAATGTTGCAGAAGTCCTGCTCTAGTACGATCTCAACGTGTCTTGGTAAAAGTTCTTGTTAAGCCCCATTGCAAATGACCCGGCAATTGCAGATCGAAACTTTCGTAACTTTGCCAGGAGAACTGAGGGGAGAGGAATGTGACATTTGAAATCGCACTCCAGCAGCCTACAAAAACACGATTGTTTTTCAATACGTATCACAGTGCTGACATGGGACGTCATCTTGGATTCTAAAGACAGACTTTTTAGCAAAGTCATGTTGAAAGACTTGAGAATATATTTCCCCGTCGCTCCCAATTAAGCCCTGGCATTTCACAGCTTATTATCAAAGGTCCGGGTCTGTGTCAGGGTCCCGCAGCAGCAGCAGCAGCAGCAGCAGCAGCTACAGCATGTGGAGAAATCCTGCTTCTGAATGACACAAAATGATATACACTTTCTCTGCAGATGCTCAGCTTGCCTTGGAGGCTGTGGAGAGACTGCAAGCCAAACTGAAGGAGCGAGGAGAGGCCCCCACGCAGGAGAAACTCTCCCTGCTGAAGACTGTCCTGCAGAGCCCCCTGTTCCATCATATACTCAGCTTACAGCAAGCTCAGCGGAAGCCCCCGGCGAAGGTACAGCGCAAGCATGTCTGCGTGGGTGTTTTGGTGTATATAGAATGGTGGGGAAGCAGTCGGAATCGTTCCCAAAATACTGAATGGGCGAACCAAACTGGATGAATAATCAGCTTACCTAAGCTTACCACTAAAGCCCTGAGAGACAGAGAGACAGAGAGAGAGAGAGGGAAGGAGGAAGTGGCTATATAATATGCTGAGGAGTTTGCAAAAGTCATCTGTTAGACTTTTTCAGCCTATATGTGTGTGTGTACACATACAGATACATACTGTACATATATATACATAGCCAGCGGTGGAAAGTAAATAAGTACATTTTCTCATGCAGAGTATACTTTTTACTTGAATATTTTCATTTTCTGTAATTTATACTTCTACTCCACTATAATTCAGAGGCAAATATTGTACTTTTTACTCCTCTACACTTATTTTATAACTTAAGCTAATAACTACCAGAGGTGGGACCAAGTCATTGTTTTGCAAGTCACAAGTAAGTCTCAAGTCTTTGCACTCAAGTCCTTAGTCAAGAGAGGCAAGTCCCGAGTCAAGACAGACAAGCTCTGAGTCAAGTCCCGAGTCAGGACAGGCAAGTCTGGAGTCAATTCCCGAGTCGAGACAGGCAACTCACGAGTCCAGTCCTAAGTCAAGACAGGTAAGTCCTGAGTAAAGTCCCAAGTCAAGACGGGCAAGTTCTGAGTCAAGACAGGCAAGTAAAGACAGACAAGTCCCGAATCAAGTCCCAAGTCAAGACAGGCAAGTCCCAAGTCAAGTAAGGCAAATTCCATGTCAAGATAGGCAAGTAAAGACAGCAAGTACCGAATTAAGTCCCAAGTCAAGTCCCAAGTCAATTAAGGGAAGTCCAACATCAAGCCCCAAGTCAAGACAGACAAGTCCTCAGTCCTAAACCTTGAGTTTTGAGTCCTAAACAAGTTACAGTGCACTTTTCCATAAATGCAATGTCATTTTGCGCCTGCTTCTGTAATTTTGAAACCGCATGTTTTGTATACTGCAATTTCTTTTGTTGACCACTGCATATTTTTAGGTACGCACACTAAATTATCTTTTCTTTTATAATTTTTTAGCCAACTGGCGCTCACGTTATTTTCTCACGGTTCTCTCCTGCAACTTGTCTGGATGCTGTCGGACTTGTTCAAATTGATTGGATCCGGGGAATCAAGTGTCGACTGGCTTGGAACGAATAGCGTTAGCTGATTCAGGAAATTAAGGGAAATTAATTGATTCATGGCACAGCTTTTAAATAGCACACTTTTTAATCTTTGAGTACTTCTTCCATCCACCACTGTTGTCAACAGTAATGCTCATGTCTGTTGTAGTGTACTGTAACAAGATAACCCTAAAGCACCACGGTCTACACACACACACACACACACACACAAGGATTATTACATTAGCGTTGTGTGCTCTGTGGGAGCCTATAGCCATTTAGCATCTCTGCATTCCAGGAAACATGGCACTGGATCATGTCAGTGGTTTCTAGATTTTTATCAGGACAGACACTGACACAATGTTTGTTCAGGGTCTTGTATCTTTCAAAAATCCCAGGTTTTATATAAAGCTTAGTCTTATTAGTGTTGTGATAGTGCTATCTTTTATTCTACTATATTCCAACAGGTGTCAAAGTTGTTAGAATGAAATAGCATGCAGATCAGATATAAGCATCTAGCAAAGATTCCTTTTAAACTTTGAAGCAGAACACCGAAAAGACAAAAGAGAAGCGTTTGTGCTTTTGTGGTATTGAACAGAAGACCTTATCTAAGATCCTTGTGGTCCTGCTCTTCTAACTTTTCCCTCTCTGCTCCATTTTAAACCTATCTTTCTGTACTTTCAATTTCTTCTTTTGGCTCGCACACGTTCGCCCTCCCTCCCACATCTTTCTTCATTGTATCACAATGCCCTCCTTTCTCAATTTGTTAATCCTTTCTATTTCCCTCCATCACTGTCTCGGCCTATTCCTCTCTCTCTCTCTCTCTCTCTCTCTCTCTCTCTCTCTCTCCATATCTTCTTTTCCAATTAATGCCTCAACCTCTCTATTAATCCCCCTTCCTCATCTCTTTATCTCCCTCATTCCTTTTCTTCCCAATCTATCTTTCTCCCTTACCTCACATCCGTCAAATCCGTCAAGCTCTCGTTCATCTACTCTCTCTATCGCACCCAACCCACCTCCTTTTACTTGCATCCACTCCATTTTTACACTTTTATCCTCTTTCTCCCTCGAGCCCTCATTTATCCATCACGTATTGCTCTCTCAATCCTACCAGGGGAAGATTTCCAAATCCGCGTCCATGAACTGTGGCCCCTGCCAGGGCGTGGCGCTGGACCTGAAGACGCTGAGCCACAGTGACTCCTACACATGGGCCATGGAGAACCGAGGGCCCGGCAGATCCATCCACAGGGACGGCAGCATCTCCTCCTTGGACTCGCTGGATCTGTCTTTCTCAGATATCTACCCAGACAACTGCGTTCCCACTGAATCGCAAGTACGTAAAAAATCATCGTAAATGAGAGGTAGTTTGGTAAAAGGAAGCAATTTATTTTTAAAGTCCTTGAACCAAACCAATATATATGTATATATATATATATATATATATATATATATTATACATATATATTTGTTCTTTCAATTGTAAAATGTAGCTCATCACCATTCCAAATGTCACATTTTATAATATCACATTACATTGTAAAACTCAAGCACAGTTGGATATTACATCGTCTGAAGGCTTCAGCTGATCGTAAGAGGCAACTCCATGTCATTTCAGGTTTGCTCGTGTTTTACGCTTGACATTTTTTTATTTTTAGTACTGCACCCCACCTCGAATCTCCCGCACCATGTCGATGGGGAGAAACCTGTCTGCCATTGCTCATGAGGTACAGTCGGCTTACATGTGAGGTGTTACTGTAGAGCTGGTAAAAAGTGGATGTAGATTAACAATGAAAATCACACTTGTTTAGCACTTGTTTCACTTTTCTTAATACCACTCTAATTTATTTCTCCCTCCCTCTTCTGTTAACCGCTGCCACGTTAGAGGCGTCATGTGGAGATGATAGAGCTGATTAATGATGGGAAAGGGCTTGGTTTTGGCATCATAGGAGGGCGGAGCACAGGTGTCATGGTCAAGACCATACTTCCTGGCGGAGCTGCCGGACGGGTAAATCCACCTGCCAATCAACTGCGTAGCCAGACCTTATATAGCAAGTTAAAGGAATAGATCAACATTATGGGAGTGATTCCCTTTTATTTTCTTGCAGAGAGTTAGATGAGAAGATCGACACCACTGTTACCGAGAGTGCTATCATTGTTCTCACCTAACTCTCAACAACAATAAGTGTCTTTCCAAAATCTTATTGATGAATGCAATCTTAGAACCAACCATCAATATACTCAGATGTTGTATTTAACTGAAGTGTGTTTGGTAAAGTCTGCAAAACGTATTTAAAGATTCTAACAGTTCACACAGTACAACACAGTACAACAGTACAATGTTTGTGTTGTAACGGGGCTCACTAGGATAAGCGCCTGCGTAGCAGTGATCAAATCCTGCGCATCGGAGATACGGATCTGGCGGGCATGAACAGCGAGCAGGTGGCACAGGTGAGTCTTTGTCTGTAATGATAACATGTGTTTAAATAACAGCCAGGTCTGACCCAGGCTCTGTGTATCCGCTGTTTACCACCAGAAAGTAAGTTCCATAGAAAAGCTGGGATTGATTCTACACACAGTGGAGGACGACAGACACAAACGGGCCTAGGTTACTCTTAAAGGGCAGCTGTCTCTTAAAGGCAGGGTTGGTAATCATGAGAAACTAGCAAGAGTACGCTAGATTTGAATAATTATCCAACCGAAAAATCCCAGACCAGTGTTACCAAATCTTTTCCAATGAAAGTAACTAGCAGCGCTAGCGCCAATAGTTGCTTAATCAAGCAAGAAAGTCTCCAAGTCGACAACACTGACAGCCAACACTGACAGGCCTTCCTCCAAAGCCACTCCCCCAAAAATGATCAATAAGAACGTAAACAACAAATATGACTAGTTGTCTTGTTAGCAGCTTGTGGAAGACTCAGATGGCCCGTGCAATCAGTACATTTGTGCCGAATGAAATTATTGGACGGCCTTATTACAGTTCAGCAACTTTTTTTGTCAGAGCATTTTATTCTTTGATTGCTGTCGGGATATAATGAGGATTTCAACAAAATATATCAAGAAAGATTGATATTGATATGTTTTTGAGAACGATTGCCAACCCTGCCTTTACAGATTTTTTAAATTAAATTAAATTTATTTATGACATGCAATTGTCACACACTGACCACCTGACCGCAGGTGCTGCGAAATGCTGGTACCAAGGTGAAACTGCTCATCGCCAGGGATGTTACCAAGGACAACCACCTTTCCTCTCCTGTCCTCAGCCAGGACAGCTTGGACGGCAAGGTGTGAAATAGAAAAAAAGTCAAATGCAAAAAAGGATTATCAGAGGCATTAAATGTATAATGCAATATTCCCGATAATAACATGGTTTGTTTCACTGCTGGTGCTTCTTCACAGCTCAACGACTTGAATGACGACTATGAGTTCAGCGTGCAGTTCACTAAGAACAGTCAGGGCCTGGGATTCACCATTTCCAGCTACATAGGTGACCTAAACTCAGGTAACCATATCTACCGAGTTATCATCAATATTCCAAGCTAGGTTGACGGGAACAAACTGGGAACAAAATGATGAATGATACCTGCTAAATCCGAGGCACAAAATCAATGCTACCTTCTCCTCTTAATTTATCTTGGTCTGCTCAGTCTACAGCGCCGGTGTGATAGTGAAGAGCATAGTGAAAGGCAGCACGGTGGATCAAGATGGACGCATCTACGTCGGAGACATCATCCTATCTGTGAGTTCCTGCGAAAAGCTTTATTTTATTTGTTATTGTGCCCTCTAAAGACAAATACCTTGTTCTCTGAAATAATTTCTCTGCTGAATGTTACCGGTTCTGGAAATCTGCACAGTTTGCATCTTTGAGTGGTTTCATATAAACCAATTAGGGTCTTTTTAAGCCGATGAAGGGGAATTCTTGTGGTTTTGCTTTTACTCCCATCCATCTCTTCATCATCTCTTGTTTTCTCCTAGGCTTTCCATCTTTTATTTTATAATTACTATTGATTTCTTTTTTACTTTCCGTGTGTCTCATCTACAAAAGAATGTTGCCTCTGTCCCCATCATACCTGTGCTTTCATCCTGGCTCTCTTCCCCTACTCCCCACTGATACATTGTCCCCCTCTCCCTCAGGTGGACGGGGCGAGCCTGCAGGGCTGCAGCGAGCAGCGCGCCATGGAGATGCTGAGGAGGACGGGCCCCCTGGTCCGACTGAGGTTGCTGAGGAAGGCTGTCCGCCTGAGTCATATCCTGCCCCCGGTCCCTCCGCTGCAGCCCCTCCGACACTCACACAGCTTCCACGAGGGCAATCCCTACAGACTGGGCCTCAACAGGATTCAAGAGACAGGTTGCTTTGTGCTGAGAGAGGGGTTTTTAAAGTAGCATATGGGGAACAAATTTAGTAATGATCCACAGCTGTTACCTGCCCAGTCAGTTAAATCATGATTGAAATAACTTTCTGATACCTGCTCAAAATAGAACAACGCTTGCTGGCAATTTGTACACATTCTTGTGTGTTTGGATCCCTGCATGTGTGTGCTCAAAATGCGCCGCCCCCCCCCCCCCCAGGAATCTGCTCCCTGCGTGAAATCTCCCGGCGAGCGGCATACGCCAACGGACGTCCCCGACACAGTTCCAGAAACGGTAAGCTCCTGCTTCCCGTGCTGCACCGCGGTCTGGAACCGCATCAGGGAACTCGGAGTCTGATATGCTGATTGGACTCGGGGAACGGCGATGTGGCAGCGAGGCATGCTCTTAGATGGGTGTCTGTTTATAGCGTTGTTTGGTCGTGTGTTTATCCTACTAATTCTGCTCATTCCGGAGGATTTGTCCCGTGCTCCGCTTGCATGTGCGGCTTCATTTAGACAGGCATTTCTTTTGGGCTTGATTAGAGAACACAGCCAAATAAGCCCTGATTGCTGCGAGGTTTTAATAGAAGAACGAGAAAACGTTAGTTTGCCAAGAAATCACAAGATGGTGTGTGTGAATCTGTGTGCCTGTGGTGTGTGTGTGTGTGTGTGTGGGGGGGGGGGGGGGGGGCTGTCTGAGTGGTTGTGGTTGACATGCTGCTTTGCCACGAGAAGAATTATGTTGTTTTTTCGCTATAAAACAGCCAAAGTGATGTTTTCATATAGGGTCCTATTCTTTATTGATCATCCAGGGCCAGGAACTACAGGAATGGGAATGTGTGTGTATAAGTGAGGTGAGGGTGATTGTCTTTGTATGTGTGCACATTTTACAGGTGTGAAACTGACGCCGGCTGAGGAGGAGGACCTGAGGAAGAGGTGGCAGCATGCAGTCGGACAGCGATATGAAGTCATTGTACGTCTCTGTAGTTAAAAATAATAATTTACTATGACATGCATAGAAAAACTATTAGTATTGTACGTATGTGAATGCTTTATTATTTTATTTTACATGTAATTTCCAATTCAAAGAAGAAAAACCCTCCCTCTTCACCGCTGAACTTCACACCACTCTTTTAGGTGTGTCAGCTGGAGCGTTTCAGTGAGACAAGCGGTCTCGGCATCAGTCTGGAGGCCCGGGCGGGACATCACTACCTGTGCTCCGTTTTACCCGAGGGCCCCATTGGCCAAAGCGGCAAGATCTTTACTGGAGACCAGATATTGGAGGTAACCGACTCGTCTGCAACTCAACTCAGCTCAAGATACGAGATCATAGAAATAGAAACGGAGTAGCACGGACATCACCATCCGAATGTAGCAGGATGGTCGTAGCGGTGGACATTTTAACATGTACCGTTGTCATCGCGTTGTAGCGGGCTGACCTCCGTATAAACCTAGCTGACAAGTCGCAAACGCACAGAGAGGTTTTGCAGTAACGATTGTTAAAATGTAACAATTTAATACTTCATCCGCACTCTTGTCACGGCGTAGCAAAGCCCAATGCTGTGATCCCAGATGAGTGACAACTTTGTTTGGCTCATTTTCTGTAACCAGCGTAGCATTATAGCATGTTGGAATTAGCAAGGCTAGTTAGCTTCAATGCTACGCTGGTTACAGAAGTGAGCTGAAATGGTTGCAAAAAGAAACTCTAATTGTACAGAAGCCTATGAGAAAAGGACCTCACTTGATTTATGACCTCAGTAAACATTGTGAACCTGAGTTTACGGTCTCAATCTAGCTTCAAGTCTTCTTCAATACAGCATGATGTTTATTTTGTAAACTATGGTCCCATTTAGAGTAAAATAGACCATAAAGCAGGGTATGCTTTATGACGGGGCTACCATCTGATTGACAGGTCGCGACCCTCGGCGTTGTCCGGTCAAGGAGTTGTTTGTGATTTTTACCTCTTCACATTTTAACCCTTTCACAGTGTGTTTTCAGTTCATGAAAGTTAATTGAAACTTTCTGGTCCAGAAAAATGTCTTTTTTCAGCATTTGTTTGTACTCAGGTTTGTACCCTGTCGTGTCACTTCTGGTTGCAAAAAACTAAGATGGCGGCATCCGAAATGCCGATTGCTAGGCTTCAAAGCCGTAGTCGACAAACCAATAGATGACGTCATGGTGACTACGTCCACTTCTTGCATACAGTCTATGGGCATATTGCATTTTAAAGACATATATCTGAAACAACACCAGTTATCCACCACACAATTTCAAGTACAGCATGCAACATAAGAAGGTGGGTGTGAGTACGTGTGCCTCTGCACATTTGAGCTTGCCCTCCTCCCCCTCCGCTGGGCCAGTTCACGCACCCACGCGTATCGTTCATCATGACGAGCACTCAGATGAACTCACGCACAGTAGCTTTTTGCTTGCTGTCTAGAAAACACTGCAAAACTGTCTGGTGTCCTACATGTCTCTTTTGAGCATGCAAGCAGACAACTGTGTCGCAGCTCAACCACTTTCATCTCCCCCAGACGACATCTGCATGGCGACGCTGCTGTTCAGCTCTGTTTTTAAATGAGCCTCGCTCGGTTTAGTTTACGCTTGAAGCTTTAATTGTTCCTGCTGTGACTTGGTGTGCTGTGGCCGCTAATTGCTCGACACCCCAAAACTGAAATATCATGAAAAATATCGAATTTTAGGGAAGATTTCACTCATCATCACAATCACAGGAAGAAATACTCTGTCAAATTCAACGTTAACCTCTGATAATCAGCACAGTTGTGTTTTCTCAGGTCATTTTTGAAAAGCTTGAAGCATGACTAACTGACCATAGGAATATCTATTTTAGAAAAACACTATTACTATTACTGCAATATTAGAAATATACACATGTATATTAAGTATCCTCCTGGCAGGTGAATGGGATCCCTCTCATTGGAGAGACACATAAAGAGGTGGTCAATATTCTGAAGGAGCTGCCGAAGCATGTCTGCCTGGTGTGCTCGCACATTGTACCCCCGGCGATTCCAGACAGCGATGAGGAAGAGGACGATGACCTCCATCTCACCCTGAAAGAGCTGCTGGCCGAGTTCAACGACAAGGTGAAGGCACACATTGGTGAAAGGGGGAATGGAGGGGTCAGGCATTAGTGTAAAACAGTAAAGACCACATTGGAATTGTTACACATCCTCTGCATTTGACATGCCACTCAGAAAATGCCCCCGACATCGTGAATCAATCTCCTTCCCTCTGTCCCCTCTGCTTGTCCCAGTTGGACCAGGGTTGTGTCATTCCCTGTCCCACGGCTGAGGACATCACCAAGCGCGGCGTGCCCCCCATGTCTCCTCCTCTGGCCATGTGGGAGAGAGATGCTCAGCTGGTCGAGCTGGAGAAAGGCGAGTCGGGACTGGGCTTCAGCATCCTGGACTACCAGGTCAGAGACATGCCCCCCGAGCCCTTCTGCAGATAGAACAGACTGGAATAGGCTGCGGTCTAAGAATAGCAGTGTCAGGTTGGATAGGGCGAAGACAATAGAGAAGCATGTGGAGAAGCATGTGGAGACTGGAAAGTCGTTGTTTTAGGGTAATTTTAGCATATTTCAGCATTAAGGCTTTACTGCCATGTAAGAAAATAAGAGCTTTACTACAGCTGGTTGCCGCTCTGTGAAACCACACAATCCATAGACTTTTATACCGGTGCCTTTTTATTCTGTTGTTTACTTGCATTCATCTATCACACGATGCATCTAATTAATCTCAAAGTCCTTGTGTATCTGCCATCCTTGTGTCTAACTCTAGGATCCAGAAGATGTCACCAAAACAGTTTTGGTAATCCGGTCCTTGGTGCCCGGAGGTGTAGCAGATCAAGACGGTCGCCTGCTGCCTGGTGACCGACTCATGTTCGTCAACGAGAGTGACTTGGAGGGCTCCAGCCTGGATTACGCCGTGTACGTCCTGAAGTCCACCGGCTACGGCCCTGTCCGCATTGGAGTTGCCAAACCACTGCCGGTATGTAAAGAGATGGGGGTGGGGGGGTTATACCATATACACTACTTCATGTTGCAAAGTACTTAAAAATCCAAATAGAAAGTGAATCTGTTTTTGGCTAATCCAGCAAATTGAATAAACCAAATTAAGTTGCTTCGCCACAATATTGCAAAATAGAAAAACATGTATAAATTCACTACTGTTTCAAGGAATTCCTGCTCATTGAATGTTCTAATACATTAATACAGTAATACATTACTATTATGTTATGTGTCTGACTGTAGACACGTTATATATTGTCATACAATCTACTGTATATCATCATATAATTGGCTGCAGCATCTGTACCCATAAATTCAAAAGTGGACTTTTTATTCAGGATAGTTTACTTTTATATTCATAAACTAATATAGATATGCAAGACAATTACCTAATTGTGTGGGGTTTTTTTTCTGGAGAGCACAGCATTTCTTCCCCTTACTGTTGTGGACTTGTGGCTTAGTAACAAGCAACACGAGAATCCAGTTACAGGACGTCTGAATTTTTAATGCAGCTGAGAGACGAACACAATGCTCGACCAGACTACAGGTGGAGAGAGAGGGGGAGAGGAGAAGGAGGTGTCTAATTTACAGTCACCTTCTTTAGCCTCACTTTTGAAGCAAATAGACCTTTTTTTTCTTTTAAACGTCTTGATTTCAACTTTTGGAAATTTTGCTTTCTCAGCTGGAACTGTGCGGCGGCTTGACGCCCATCTCAGAGAGGAGCCTGAGGGTTTCCTATGATGACACCGACAGCCACTCTCAGAACAGCCTGCTAGCCGAGGCGACAGAGGCTAACACCAACTCCGAGGACAACAGCATCATTCAGCCGTGTTACATTTCAACGGTATGTCAAACAGCAAAAAAAAGGATTTACGGTTTATTGATATTGCCGGAAAGTTATTTTTACATATTTTCTGCTGACTTTTTTGTGGTTTACAAAACCAGTAGAACTTTGGTCCACATGAGAGTAAAGGGCAGGTTGTCTCTTGCAGTTGCCTTGACAAATAGTTAGGTGCTATACTGCAGAATTATTATTTTCAAGCACCAGTTCTGTGTATACTCTCTGCCGAACATAGATCTGAAATAAATAGAATTGTCAGTCTTCTAAATTTGAAAGTTCCAAATCTGTTATTTTGTTCATAAAAATCATGCACAGCCACCAAACTGATTCTCGTAAACCAGCATTTGCTTGACGCTTTGGACTCAGCAGGAAGCATCTTTGCTGTTACACTAACGCCGCATGTGTCTGAATCTTGTGGTCCATCACACAGGAAGCGTTGCTCATTACCATGTAAACTGTGGGTCGCCATTTTGAGCTGCCCCGAAGGAGATTACCATGACGGCGTTTGTCCTCTCCCTTCACGTCCTACAGCAGCGAGCTTAGAGCTGGCTGTATCAATATCACTAGGCCAGGTAGAGAGAAAGTGCTCCGTGTCAACGACTTTGTTTCTCCATTGTGGTCTCAACTCAATCCTATTGAGGCAGCCCTTTTGTTCTCACTTTTGCTTAATTACCAACAATTGCCTCTCAATGAAAAGTGCTTACTGCTTGCACGACATTGGCGCCTGGTCCAGCACAAGGGCACCTTAATGTATCTCACACACACACACACACACACACACACACACACACACACAGACCCAGAGCAGCAAGAGTCAGTGTGTTCTCATCAAAGACCGGCTTGTTGCAAAGGTAACTTCAGAACTTCAGGGCTGCTTGCACTTTCTGTGAAGGTTCAAAGTCGATCTCCTGGTTGCCCCTTTTTTTCTTTGTGAAGTGCCCCAGGGGGACCAAAGAATCTTCCTCTCTGCATGTTTTACATCTCAGAATTACTCCGAAGGCTTTCTCCCCGGAGAGTTGATAGTTGTTTGAAATCTTTTTTTTTTATCACATCAGAAATCTGATTGGTCGTGATGATAGTAGGTTAGGACATTGGTGCATAATGGTGTATTTTTCTAGAAGTTAGATCTGCTCCGTGTACAATAATGCGCGCAAGAGCTTATGTTGTAGCAAATCTGCAACGGCAGCAGGGCCCTCGGGACGGCTTGTCGGTCGGTCGGTTGGTCGGTCCACGATTTTGATCCAGACTGAAATATTTTAACAAATGAAATGTATCTCAACGCCTCTCTGAGGTTGATATTTTTGGTTCAGGAGTCAAACATCCTGATAAAACAAGAGTCTAAAGCCGTGCTAGCAGCTTTGTGAGGTGTCCAAAGGTTTGCTTAAAATTCGCTAAACAGTTGAATGGAATGGTTTAGCAGGTATAACATAAACTATGTTTGTCATCTTATCATACTGTATGTAATCATATTGTATATAAGAAGTGGACTTAGTCATCATGACGTCACCCATTGGTTTGTGGAGTGCCTTTTTGAAGCCTCGAGTTCAGCGTCTTGGATTACGGCCATCACCATCTTGGCTCTTTTGCAACCAATGAACGGAAGTTACCATATTTGGAATGTGAGAAGTGACATAGATAGCCAGATACGGCTCTGGTAGCGGCAGTGACCTGTCAATCACAGTAAGCCCGCCCTAAAGCATACCCTGCTTTATGGTCTATTTTAATCTAAATGGACTATAATGTACTAAATGAACATCATGCTGTATTGAAGAAGACTTGAAACTAGAGATTGAGACCATAAACTCATGTTTACAATGTTTACTGAGGTAATAAATCAAGTGCGAAGTAGATTCATTTTCTCATAGACTTCCATACAATCAGACTTATTTTTGCAACCAGAGGAGTCGCCCCCTGCTGGTCAGTAGAGAAGATGCACGTTTTAAGATACTTCGACATCGGCTTTACTCGGCAGAACCGGAGGTTGTCGCCTGCATCTTACCTTCGCATTTTAGCATGCTAACAGCTGAGGCTGTTGAGCTAGAGGAAAAGTCAGAGGATCACCACAGTCAGCTATCCTCTGGGGACCATGACTACCTGAAGAAAGTTCCATGACAATCCTTCCAATAGTTCCTCCCACTCATTTGTGCCCTCTGTTATACCTCTTGCAGGAAAACCGGCTGCGGCATCGTTTCCACCTCATGGAGGACGACTACAGGCAGCGGGCGCCGCCTCTGCCCCACCGCACCAGTTTTGAGAGGACAATCACTGTTGTCCGGGGCAACCGTAGCCTTGGTATGTTCTACGTCTTTCTCATGGTGATGGTGTCTTGGTGTGTATACGTCGCCGGCACGGCGATAATGGCGCTAATAGGCGGTGGTGATGACGACTGCCCCGAAGAGTAGTGGTGTGCTCCTCATACCTATGAGGAGGAGATGATTACTGTGTGTGTGCGTGTGTGTGTGTGTTTGTCTGAGAGGCTAGCATGGGGGTGCATGAGCAGCAATCCATTAAAACCAATAAGTATATATTAATCTCTCGATACATTTATGTTTATACTCCAGTGCTGAGAGTTTATTGGTTATTCAAACATGACAGGATGGAAAACAACAGAGTATAAGGCGCTCCTGCACTTTAATCTAAGGGCACTGTGTAAAGCACAAGGAAACAAACTCATCACACTACTTTGTGTGTGTGTGTGTGTGTGTGTGTGTGTGTATGTGTGTTAAGATTATGTAAATGTTCATAGGTAGAAAAAACAATCAAGGTCATAACCTGCAGTCTGTGTGTCAGTGCGTTCTTTGGTTTTCATCTGTTTAAATAGTTGTAGGTCTGCTTGCTGAGGTATTTAATGCAGCATGGTGTTCTGGATATCCAAATGTGGAGGGTTTACAGATGTTCTGTGTTTTATGTTCATTTAAATATATTTGAACTTCCAAGCAAGTATCTGTAAGGCCCGAATAACTGGGGATTTTTTTCACGAGCAATATTATTGTAGTACTATTTGCACTACTTTATATTCTTCCTATTATTAGGTGCCATGTCCAATTCTATCCAATGTGCAACTATGACTAAATGCCCATATTTGGAGATGCTATTATGTACAGTACGTAGAGCGTATGGTTGGTTTGTACTGCAAGGACTGTATGGCTTTCAGAACAGGCTGTTAACGGAGAAGCTTTAACGGATCATAATGAGGTCTTTGTTTTTTTTCTTGCCTTGCTCGTCTCAAAACATGAATACATGCAGCCTGTTTAGAAGTTTTTGTTTGTTCTCGAATGGTGTGAACCTATTGCACTTACTGTACGTTTGTGGTACCATAAATAGTTTTCGTTGAGGTCAAAGCAAATAGATTTTCATGTGGGAGTTATTGTTAAAAGTTCACGCAGCATTTTGTTATAGAAAAAAAAAAACGATGTATTTTTGATGCTGTGTTAAAGTAAATTATAGCACCCTGGGAAGTTTGAGACATTCATTATTATCTCACCTCAGTCTTCCTCTCATGAAATGTGTGACTTCTGTTCGTCTTGTCAGCATCCGTAGCCGTGTATTCCAGGCACTATGATTGTATTGTAATTTGAATGTAATACCAAAAAAAATCCAAAACAATCAATAAACGATTTATTTGATCAAAAAAAATAAGCACAAAGTCATTTCTTTGACCAACTTCAAATTATGTACGACCATAGTGTTGTGGATGTGCGTAGTCCTCCAGTAGATGGCAAAGTAGTAATGCAGGCGCCGCAGACTAGATTACCTAATTCGTCGGTTGTAGCCCTTCCTGTCTGCAGAGTGTGTGTGTGTGTGTGTGTGTGTGTGTGCGTGTGTGCGTGTGTGTCTGCTTCTGCCTGTTTGCATTAATGAAGTGTTTGTGTAATCCGCCTAGCGTCTGATTGGATCAAACCAAAGTCAGGTGTTTGTGCTACTGGCATCTGCTTCCCCTGGATTCACCTGCGCCCTCTGTGGGTGTCCACGATTGCGCGCCTCTGTGACGGATGATGGCGTGTAAATGTCAAACATGCGTAGCCATGTTTGCGTGCTAATCTGCCTTAGTGTCTGTCTTGATTATGCTGATTATTCCCGCTGTCAGGTGTGTTGTTTGGGTGACTGTCTTGTCTGTTTGGCATGCATTCAGTATAGCCTTAGCCAGAACCTCCACTCACCTGTGCCCATGTCTGTGTCTGTGTGTGCGTGTGTGTGTGTGTGTGTGTGTGCGTGTTGGCAGGGATGTCGGTGAGCGCTATCAAGGACGGCTCAGGCATGCTGGTGCGCAGCGTGGTCCAGGGGTGCTCTGTCAGCCAGGATGGCAGGCTGGGGGTGGGGGACGCCATCTTGGCCATGAACGGAGAGCCTACCTCCAATCTGACCAACGCCAGGGCCAGAGCCGTGCTCCGCAGACACTCCGTCATCGGGCCGGAGATAAGGTGAGGAGCCAGTCGCTGTCCCAACGGCAGTGACAATAGTATTTGTTCTGGGCTGAAAAAAAACAAACAGAACAGGTGCAGCTCACACAACTCTGTGAAAGCTCTGCAGAATCAGTTTCCTCTTTGGAGAAGCCAGGCTTAATATGAGGAAACTATCAATAAGCCGTCACAGGAAGTGAGCTGCTTTTAAGAGCAATAGGAAGAACAGATTCAATGATTCCCATCCCCCTACAAACCCATTGATGATGACCCTCCGAATCCGATGCATTTCTAACTGTGTCACAGGCGTGCTGCAACCCCCTGGCACAAAATGTACACGGGATCACTAGATACTGATATGTTGACATTGTATTTCGATGCCACCGCTTCAGCGGTGTCCGGAGGCGTTATGTTTTTGTGTCGTCCATCTGTCCGTTCTTGAGGGAATTTTTTCTTTTCTTTGGCACAAACCTCAACCTGGACTCAAGGATGAACTGATTAGAATGTGGAGGTCATAGGTCAAGGTCACTGTGACCTCACGCATGTCCCTTTCTCGCGATATCTCATCCTTGAGCGAATTTCGACAATTTTGGCACAAACGTCCACCTGCACTCAAGGTTGAACTCATTAGTTGCTACCTCACAAACACGGAGGTAATATTTAGTGTGTGGCTAACATGTAACAGGTAACATGGTATCCTGGCTGTTTCTAAGAACTTTGTAGATCACGACACAAATCAACATTACAGCAAGAGCATCAAAATATGGGGCACTTTTATGGCACATTAAAAACCCAAACTGTTTCCAGCCAGTTATTTATCACAGTTATTTATATTACTTGCATTTGCTTGTTCCCTCATGCCATAGTTTAAACACGTCCTTGCTTAAATAAACGAGTAAGCTCTTAGTTTAGAGTGAATTTTGCGAATTTTGAAAAGTCCTTTGGGTATGCAGAGAACAATCATCCACTGAACAAAAACAAAGTAATTGAATACTGCTCACATTTTCTACATATTGACAGTGTGTGCGCCTCGAATGAGTGAGTATATGGTACTTCATAAATATGAATATGCGCTCTGCGCAGTCACAAACAGGACTGTCACCGCATCATCGTGGATAAACGTTCTTGTTGCACTTTTGGATCTCCATCACCACCTTGTTTTTTTTTGACACTGCGGTCGCAGTTGAGTGAGGCACTGCAGACATGTTAAATGATGATGATGAAATTTTAAAGATTGCCCGAGGGGGAAATTGGGTCAATTATAACTTGCTGTATAACATCAGCAGTTACAGCTCCACATCGACAATGCTTGTTTGGCTGATTGGAGATGCGCCCCACCTCCACCACCGTGCTGCCCTGCTAAACACCCACACTATCTCTCTCTCTCTCTCTCTCTCTGTCCCCCTCTCTCTCTCTCTCTCTCTCTCTCTCTCCCTCTTGCTTTTACAGGCACACACATACACTTATGCACACACATACACAACCCTTCAATGGTCTAACCTCCAAAAACACCTTTTTCCTGCTATGGGAAATATCTCTGAATAATTCATCCCTCATCTCACCTTGAACAGTGTGCTTCTGAATAAAAGAGTGTTTTAAAGAGCCTCTCATAGATGCACGCCACAATACACAAACACACACACACACACATACACAGACAACCACATTCTGTCTTCCTCTATCACCCTCACGCACACGCTCTCGCTGCCTCCTCCTGCTGACAAGCACTGCAGACAAACTAGCGGAGTGGAGGCAGATGAGTTGCTTTGGCAGCCTCAGAATAAGACCGACATAGATGGGTGAGGGCTTGTCACTATCAAACTGCCTCTGTTGAGACACGACAGGCTGTCCACATGGCTCAGTCACAACAGCTTAGCGCGGAGGACCTCCATATTCAATCTGCCACCATGAGAGGAATTGTCTCTTTCAGCTGAATCAAACTGCATGTCTAGGGGTAGCGTCACACAACAATGGAAGCTGGAGGAGGGGTATGGGGCTTTAATGATGTCCTTGACGCTTTACTTATATGATGTTGTTTGAGCCATAGCTTAGGTAGATCTGGGTTTATGCAAAGCATGTTTTTACTTATTATGAGTGTTGTGTGTTAGGAAAATCTTGGAACCGTCTTGAATCAGAAATGCATCTTTTAGTATACGTTTAGTCAAAAAAAAAGAAATCGTCTTGTACGAACTGCAGCACAACCAATGTGAATAGAGTGGGGCACATCTGTCATTTTAGAGCACCTAAAAACATTTGACATGTAAGACAGCAGCCTTAAAGTTAGTGATTGTTTTTCAGGTCTGCAATATAAAAAGTGCGTTACTAATGGCTAATTGATTACTAATGATGCTTCGAATTATTTTGCATTATTTATTATACAGCTTCAGGTACTTCCAGCTTTCTCTTCTCTTATTTAGTGGTGTATAGTTGTTATAAATAAAGTATGTATTTATGTGAATCGGGAATCCAGATTGTTTCCCCTTGTGTCCAGTGTTTATGCTAAGCTAAGCTAGCCGGCTGCTGGTTGTAGCTTCATATTTAAAGTACAAACATCAGAGCGCTGTCAATCTTCTCATTTAACTCTTGATAAGAAAGGGAATCAAATAATCTTCTAAAATATCAGACTATTCCTTTAAGCAGAAACGTTTAATTCTTTCCTCCTGCAGTGACAGAGGTAAATAGAAAGGTGCACTCAGTAGAGTGCAGATGTCTGCAAGGTGTGCGACGACCATTGCTGTATTGTATGATTGTAATAATACAACCCACAATTGGCTAACCCAACGTCTAGACACCAGGAGGCTATAAGGGATCGTAAATCACACTTCATTCAAACTCAAAAACAAGCGGTGATGTATGCAGGCAATCGTCTCAAAGTCGTTGTATAAGACATTTCATACAAATTTGTTGAGCTGTTCGCTGTTAGCTATTTAGACAATATATAAGTGAGCACACTGTCTTCCCCCGTTGTGCCTCTGGGCGCAGAGCAGCGGCCGAGGGGTACTCAGCAGGGTGTTTACCGGTAAGCCCGTTAGCTATTAGCTGATAGCTAAAGACACCGTCCAAAACACTAAAAGTGAGCGCACTCAGCTGTGTTATCACAAACAGCCCCCTACCGGCCGGGGGCTGGTTAAGAGTAGTGAGTGAGGAGCCAGCAGACAGTCAATGGCAGTATAAAACATGCAATAATAGGTGTTTTGAGAAAGTGTGGGTCACCGCAACCATGAGACGTCCTTGAGCATGCAGCCATAACTGGCCACCCAAAATATTATGCAGTTTGCTGCAGCACAATGCAAAATTAGCAGTGGACAGACACAGAGGAGCACGCACGCGACCAATTGCATGATCCTCCTGGCGGAGAAAATAATAATAATCCATCTGTCTATTAAGTGCCATGTAATTTACCTCGTTCCTTGTCATCCTATTAGTCATTGTTTGGTGCTGGAAGTTAAATATATGTGCAAATGTGAAAACAGAGTTAGTCATATTAATATTTGAAATGTTTTCACCCCGCCCCCCACACTTCTTTTCCCATATCCCCCCACCCTCAGCATAACCTATGTCCCAGCCCATCAGGTGGATCAGTACCGTACCCGTCTGTGTTTACCCCCTCTGGACTCCATCGCAGCAGACAGCGCCTCATCCTCACCCACCCCGCCAACCCCTTCTCCGGAGCCTGCCTCGGCCCCGGCCAGGTCTCCTGGTCCGGTCAGAGCCGCGGCTCCGACTGCGACTCCGGCTCCGTCCGCCCTCAAACCCGTCGCCTCGGTCAAATTCAAAGCCGCAGCTCCAGATCCTGCAGCAGTCAGAGCCACCGCTTCATCCAAAGCTCCATTCAAAGGCCCAGCCGCAGTCCCTACCATCACCCCGGCCCAAGACTCAAGGTAAGATCCAGAGGTCTCAGACGACTATTTATGGTCACCTAATCCCTACTCAGGGCCCCGGAGTGCAAGGTAAACCCGTCTCAGGGCTCCAGCTTTATTACATGTTGATATGTTTGCTGCAGACAATTCAGACTATTAACTACATTCTATACATACTGTTGTGGGTTCTATGTCTTAACCTTGGGCTTTTGATTTCTATCGCAGCCAGGGTTTTTTTTCACACATTTTCGTAACCCAGCAGCCTAATTGACACTAATGATCTGAGTTATTATCTGACACATTAATTAGCCGTATCCATGAAGGAAACAATGTGTTTACGTGTGCAGCCGGCTCAGCGGGAGCCTCTTCCAGTCCGTATTTTTCCCGTCTCCATTCTCCTCTGTGGTGAAGGCGAAATCCTCCTCTGAATGTTGAATCTCTGAGTTATATTTAGCCGTTCGCTTATGGATCTCCGTGCTGACTGTCAGCTAAAATGAATTGTTTCGCTTCTGTCTGTTGCCGCTTTCTCTCCGTCTTCTTGCCTCTGCCTTTCTCCCTCCTCGCTCTCTCCCATTTCTCTCCGCAGCCTTTTTTTTTTTCAGCCCCTCATCTCGCAATACGTCGTCTTCTTCTCTCTCTCTGCTACACTTCTGCCTCGACTCTTTGTGTCTACATCCGTCTCTCATCTCTGGTCTATTTTTCTCTTCACCTCATTTTCCCTCTCCTCCCCTGCCTTGTTACTATCCCCCTCTCCTGGCCGCTCTCTTTTTCAGCCCTGGTGGAACCATTTGTTCTGCCCTCTTCTGTAACTTAACTGGCTATAGGCTCCCGCTGCGCAGATAGCACCACTATCACTCACCTCCGTGGGCTTATTACAGCCCTCCACCGTTAAATATATTCATGAAAAATGCTCTCCTTCTCTACCTCCTTCTTTCACACACACACACACACACACACACACACACACACACACACACACACACACACTTACATATATACAGTGTGTATATATAGAGAGATAGTCATACACATTTATTTATTTATATATACACACACACATACACACACACTGTAAAGACACTACCTTACTGTGACCTCGTTGGCAGAAAATGTGTATTTTCAGGTCTATTTGCAACTAAAGCGGTGTATCATCTCAAGGCCTGCCGATATATAAATCACTATTTGCCGTGTGTTGCAGTGTGTCTAGGGCTGCAGCTAACGATTAATATCATTGTCGAGTGATCCGTCGATTAGTTGATTAGTCGATCAGTCTTTGGTCTATAAAATGGGAGAAATTGTGAAAAATCTGTGTTTCCCAAATCCCAAGATGACGTCCTCAAATGTCTCTTTTTGTCCACAACTCAAAGTTATTCAGTTTACCGTCACAGATGAGTAAAGAAACCGCATAATATTCTCACTTTAAGATGCTGGAAATGTGTAAATTTGTTCTTAAATCTTTTTCAAATCGATTAATCGATTATTGAACTAGTTGCCGATTAATTCGATAGTTGACAACTAATTGATTAATCGATTAATTGTTGCATCTGAGTGTGTCAAAAAAAGATAACATAGTACACCAAGATACCCAGTTGTCAACAGCAGTTCTGATAATATCATCTAGTCGAATGCTTACCAAAGAAGGCTGCCAGATTATTTTCACTAAGGATTATTGGAAAACATATTTCAGTTCAAACTCACAGAAAACAGAGAAAAGCATGAATCAAATACCAAAATGTGCATTTTCTATCAATTGACTTGTAGATTAATCGATTAATTGAATGCGTATCTGAATAAATCTCTGACATTTTGAGCAGACACAACGGTGTGCAAAATCATCACACATTTTATTTCTGTTTGCTTGTTGTTGTTTTTTTCCACCATCAGTTGGCAGATTCCGAAATCTTTCCCTCCCAAGAAAAAGGAGAAGGAGGAGGGAGAGGTTGTGGATAGAGAGAAAAAGAAGACGACCGGTGCAGACTTGAAAGCACCGCAGCTGGAGGTGGAGGTGAAGGTGGACGGAGAGGAGGAGCTTCGCTCTCACACCGCAGTTTCTTGGGATCAACCTAGAAGGTTAGTGAATCACTAACAACCTCCATTAGATTTTATTCAGATTTTTCCATTTTCTCCCTTTTTTTTCTCTATTCCATGATGCCCTTTTATCCTCTCTCTGCCAGAGAAGGCTGAGCAGAATCTCAGCGCGCTCAGGTTATGTTTCACAGCAGGGGCAGGGCAGCACAGCGCAGACTCAACACGCTCATATTTCTTAAGGCCCAGAGAAACCGACTACTCTCACAACCCGTATTTATCACATTTTACGGCCCCGTCCCGCTCGGATAAATCCCATAAGCCACGCTGCATGCAAAGACCAGCTTTTGTGTGCCTCTCCCCGGCAGGTATAATATTCTATTGTTTTGACTTAATCTTTGAAAGTCTATCCGCGGCCCTAAGCAGCGGATAGAGCCTGAAAGAAGCAATAAAAGAAGAAGGAAAAAAAAGCACACCCACTGGATTAATCCTCCTTCTTGTGCATTTTTGCAGTAATGTTTCAAACCAAGTAGGTCCACATCAGACATACACGAGGACGTGCATTCATCACCACCTTTACCCGTACTGTGAGATGGATTTTCAGCTCCGCAATACCCCGGTCTGTGTTCCAGCGTGCGGCTGACTCGAGCTCCCGGCCAGTCCCTGGGCATCAGCATAATGGGAGGCAGAGGCATGGGCCGGAGACTGAGCACCGGAGAGATGATGAGGGGAGTCTTCGTCAAGCACATCAGCCCCGACAGCCCGGCAGCACATAATGGCACCCTCCGGAACGGAGACAGGATACTAGAGGTGTGTGTGTGTGTGTGTGTGTGTGTGTGTGTGTTTATGCCTTATATATATATATATATATATATATATATATATATATATATATATATATATATATATATATATATATATATATATATAGAGAGAGAGAGAGAGAGAGAGAGAGAGCGAGAGAGTCTGTGAGTGGTTAAGAGACTGAAAAATGATGACAAAGAGATTGTCTGCATGTTTTGTGGCTGCTCGTGCAATAACCTGGTATAACCAGAAAACCTTCTATTCACTCCAACCCTCCATCTATGTCGGGCCAAGGTTCAGCTTTATTGTTATTGTACAGTACAGGGCTTGCACAATATAATGCAAATATGCCCCTCCATGCCACACACACACACACACACACACACACAGAGGGCTGAATACTATTCAGAGCAGAAGCAGAAGCACTCTCCTTCCAATGCAATTCTTGCAGAAATCTCCAAATGTCAAAAGCTTTTGAAACCACATAACAGCACGACTTTTTCTATGATGTTCCTCAAGGTCTTGGTGGTTTAATGTAGTGTTTTGGAGATGTTTTTGATAGTTTTTTTTTATCAATTCTTCAGTGGTAAAAATGTTTTTTTCAATTTAGCACCAAATCGGTGTAACAACTGGTAAATGGTAAAGTAACGATGGGAGCGATCATATACTCCCATCAAAATGTTCTAAGCCCTTTTACACTTTCACACTTCATTTGAATTAATTCATTTTTAACATTTTCTTTGCCGATTTATAACTAGAACAACTTGACGCACGCTGCGGAGTTGCATCTGATGGATCCCATTTTTCACCTCTTCTATGTGGTGTCTACCATTGACCTGCTAACGATCGTCTGACTCCCCCTAAAAAGGACAAATACAGGTCTATGTGGGTCTCTAAGGGTTAAGGCCAAATGGGATTTACAGGACTATCATCATCGCGACTTCTTTATTTCTCAGGTAATTACACATATCGTCTTTTTGTTCAGTATTTGCTGTGTGTGTGTGTTGACCCGTCCAAGGTATGCGGCGTGGACCTGAGAGATGCCAGCCATGAGCAGGCGGTGGAGGCCATCCGCAGGGCTGGAGACTCCGTGGTCTTCTTGGTCCAGTCGGGACAACACAGACCTCAGGTATTGCATCTCAGACCCCCCCCCCCCTCCCCCCCCCAAAAAAAAGAAATAACAAAACAACAACAACAACAACATAGCACATTTCTACTGTCTTAGAAAATCACTTTGCAGTGTATATTCAGGTATGCATACATTACCTTGCGTCCGAGTCTCAACACTCACAGAGGTGAGGGAGAACAGAAGTTTCAGCGGTGTTTTGCGTAGGAGTTTTGTTGCATTACAGTATGAAGTCCTCCGGACACAAAGCATATGCTCCGACTGAAAACATATTTAGCACACGGCGTACACATCGCAATATCGGACGCGCCATTTGAAGCATCTGCAGTGTGTTCCACAGTCGTACAGACGTTCACCTTCCCTCTCCGCGTCTCCTGTTTTTTTTCCCCGCCCACAGTCCCCTATGCTCGCCAACCACGGGAGACTAACTCCGACGCCACAGTCGAACTCGCACAGCGGCAAGGTAATACTTTGATCTTCACACGTATAAATGTAGTATAAATACATGGTATTGTGTAAAAAAAAAAGGATATGCTGTTTGTCCGCCCTACAAAGTCTAAAAAAAAAGAAATCAGTTTTGAATGTCGTGACTTTAGATTTCACTGGAACAGATGACAAGCTGTGAAATCATTTCCCCTCAGTTTCTGTTCCCACACTGTTACTGATGTTTGGCTTTGTATGGCTGTCGTGTAGAGAGAGAATGTTATGTATACACTATTATATATATATATGATGAGTCATTAACACCTACATGGTATTCCAAAAAGAATGATGTTTTCTTTTGAGGGGTAGAATGCTGTTTTGTTGGTGATGCGTATGGAACTATATCTGTCTCCCTTCCTGATCGTAGAAGGCAGAGCCTCTCAGTCTGTTCCTCACCCTCTCCCCTACAAACCCCTTCACTCCTGCCCCCTTTAAGGTTGGTACATTACTGTGTGTGTGTGTGTGTGTGTGTGTGTGTTTTGCGTGTGTGCAACATCTTAAAAGCAGCCTTTCTATTAGCATTTTTTGCCAAGCCAACTTCCAAAAAAAGTAATTAACGTGCATACTTGTAGATAGAATGCTTGCAGTTCAAAGTCCCTCGCAGCTACCTTGTTTGCTTAAACCCTTTTGTTTTCCTCCTTTGGTGGAGATGCGTAACTCTCCAAATAGACGGCGCTTTCTTTTGAAGTTTTGTTCCCATGCGCTTGTAAATCGGTTACAAAATAATGCATGATTCCGGTCATCTTTCATGTTATTTTTAGCCAACATTAACAACTGTGTTCATTAATTCATCCTGTTCCGGCTTTTCTTTTTTTTTCTTCACCGAAGATACACTGAACGAGCCTCGGGGGGGGGGGGTCCCTCCAGGCACGAGTTGGACTACCCCCGAGGCTCGTTCAGGCATCTCCAACTCTGCCTTGTTCAATAATGCAAAGCTTCTCCTAAGGTGCCTTCGCCGACATCCGACGGAACGGATCGGAGAAACCCCGCGACCGTTGCGGCACCAGTCACGATGTCGGAGAGCGAGGGCGACATCGGCAGGAGTAAGTCTGCATCATAAAAGACTTCTCTCACACTCAACACAGGGTTCCTTTAAAGCCCCCCTCGCTCCTCCCCACAGGAAAAGTTGTAGCTTGGCGATTTTAGTGTCGGGGCCACTTTTACGCAGTGAAGGCCGTGTGATGCACTCAGAGAAACTACATACTTACATTACAAAAGAAAATAAATAAAACTATCAGGAGTCTAACACACATTCAGAAATCACTCATTGAATGATCACAATTCGTGAACGCGTTTTCAAGGTCCGTCATTTGAAAGAGGTTTTCATTCAATGCTGGAGAGAGTGAGGGTCGTTCCAGCAAGGCGCTTCCTCTTGCTATTCACAGCTCCGCCACAATGCCCTCCGCCTTGGCTTTGCTTTATACACCTGTAGCATTAAAATGTGTGCACTGTGGAGTTTTCTTGGAAACAAACATTCGGTTTTGCTCATCGCAATGCGTTGCGCGTATCCTCAAGGTTCTTACCAAATGTGTCGCGTACGCTCCTTCCCTCGTAGAACATTCTAAGAGCAGCTGTGTCCACATCACCTTCTGCGCTGCTATTGTCGGCAATGTCGCTGAATCTTTACAAATCAATGAAGTGGTATGAAAACTGCTGGCAGGAATGTGAAACATGCTCATACGATACAGGTCCATAGTGGTCAAAAGCTCCACAGGTATACGTTTGAGGCAGTCTATGTGACAATGCTTTTTTTTAAACATTTTTCTCCTTGTTAACTCTCGTCTCTCTTTTTTTAGAAAAGATGCTCCAGCGTTACGGCAGCCTGTCCGGGAAGCTCCACATGATCGAGCTGGAGAAGGGCCCCGCGGCTCGCGGCCTGGGGATCGGCCTCTCGGGCAACAAGGACGGCTCCAGGGCCCGCATGAGCGTCCACGTGGCGGACGTAGACCCCCGGGGAACCGCCGGTTTGGACGGGAGGATACGTGTCGGGGACGAGCTGCTGGAGGTACGGAGAGGAAGTGAAAGAAGGGACAGGAAGGGGAGGGGTTGAGATTAACAGAGGTCAAGAAGGGTTGGAGTCACAATTGAGAGCAGCAGAAAGAGAGCACTGGGTTGTGGGTGGGAGGCACGGGTCAGTAGAGAGCGTTGAGTGCCTGTGCTGTAGATTTATCAGACGAATTACCATTTGAAGGATTGGTGGGTGCTGGGGTGGATTCTCTTGATGAGCAGCCACGTATTAGAGTTGATGAGGAAAATCAAGGTGTGATTCTTCTTCTAGATCAACGGTCAGATCTTGTACGGCCGGAGTCACCAAAACGCCTCCACCATCATCAACAACGCTCCGTCTAAAGTCAAGATAATCCTCATCAGGTAAACGCGCAGAGTGATTTTATTTTATTTTTTCGTTTGCATTTCTCCACCAAACTTTAACGAAACAGTTTTTTTTGTTTTTTTTTCAATAGGAATAAAGCAGCTCTGGGTCAGACGGGATCCACGGCGGCGAGCGAGGACACGGTCGACTCCCGGACGGACGCAGCAGAGCGCGGGGGGTTAACCAGAGACGTCCAGCACGTCATCCTACCTCAGGTGCAATACCTTCTGCAGTAAATAACAATGACCTGCCATATTGTTGTAAATATGATTTCAAAGTTAGAGATTTTTGTCTGCTTTTTTATTTCTTTTTTTACCTCCAGGATCACACAGGTCCCGGCCCCTGCCTGGCAGAGGGGGAGTCCAAGGACGGAGCGGTGGTCCGGTCCCTGACCCAGCACGGCACTGCCAGTAAGGTGTGACATCGCCAGCGGCATCATCACAACCTTCGACATCCTCATTGATAACCTTTTTATTTTCATGTGGCCTACATACTATGACTGTATCTCAACCAATTCAATGCCATTCATTATGAATATGCAATAGAGTGGCCCCTGTCAGAGCTCTATGTTATATTATCGGATTATTAGTATAACTGATGCAGCTTTACATGGTTTAGCCATTTAACCATGTAAAGACAATTTGAAACAACTTTATCGATTTGTTGTGTAGTTTAATCTGCATCAGTGCATCCTATTTAATAAGCCGGTCATATGTTGTGTGTCCAAAATATTATATCTGTCAAAGAAGGTAACGGAGTGAAAAGTACAATATTTGCGTCTCAGCTGTCGCTGAGTTGAAGTAAAAAGTACTACAGCAAAGTACAAGTAGTTGAGTAAATGTGCTTTGTTACATTTCACCACTGCATTTTTATCGTAACCTCAAAAAAGAGTCCAAAATATATTTCCGAAATATTTTCTTCATCTATCAAGCCTCAATGGCCTGACTGTAGCTTTTTCAACAATCAATAATCGTTCAGGAAAACAAGCCATCAATGTGCAGCACATTAACACGCAGCTGTACATTCCTCTGGTCTCTTGGTATTTCTGGGTGAAACTGAAACCATAGTATCCGAGAGGTAATGGTTGCCGTGTTTTAACGTGACGTCGTCATCTGCTAATAAGCTTTCATGTCGGGGCCCCCGGGCAGCAGTTATTCAGATATTTATCCAGAGGGTGTGTTTGATTTTTAATCTCGCTTCCTCTCCATTCTTCTGTTGCACCTACTTTTATACGTTGTTTTTTTTGCTTACCTTTCATTGTTTCTGTCCGGGTGCAGGATGGCAGGAGACAGGTTGGAGACAGAATCATAGCAGAGGGTGATGAACCTGTGACAGGCCTGTCGATGGCCAAGGTACAATCCACACACACACAAACACACACACACACACACACACACACACACACAATGTCAAGCTGATATAATGATGTATGACTCGCCTGTCTTCTCTGCATCCAGGTGTCCAGTTTGACTCTGGAGCAGCGGGTCACCGTCGACCTCTCCAACAGTCCCTCCTCCTCCTCCTCTTCTCCACCTCTTTCCCGTCCCCGCTCTCTCACTCCCACCTCCCTCCCGGTGCCCTCCCCTCCCCCGCCGTTCAATGCTGCGCGGACCTCTCCCGTCGGGTGTTCTGATTGGCTGGGATCGGCTCCCACGACGTCCGACCCCCTGCTTTGCCCAGTTGTGGCTGGCGGGGAAACCACCATAGAGTTTTGCAAAGGAAATGTAGGCCTGGGCCTCAGCATCGTCGGAGGATGTGACACTCTGCTGGTGAGGGAGGCTGATTTCTATCAACATTTCATTTAACGCACAATCAGTCAGAATATTCTAACAACTTGATTATCCTAAATGATGAGGCCAAAAGGGTCTGTGTATGTTTTCATCACAGTACAATGCATCTGCACAGGCATTGTCAGTGAAAGTGATGATGCCGTATTGTGAATATACTAAGCAGTTCAATGCTGATTTAATTTAGTTGGATTGGATTACCTGCAAGAATAGGTGTCTTCTGTTTCCCCCCCACTAGGGGGCAGTAATAATCCATGAAGTAAACGATGGAGGAGCAGCACAGAGAGATGGGAGGCTGCAGGCTGGAGACCACATATTAGAGGTAACACACAAAACCTACCATTATCTATTCATCTAAATATGCTGTGATTAGACTGCATTCCACTAGAGTTATATCATAAAACATAATGCGGCACAATAAAATGTTGGTCAAATTTGATTATTTAATTTTAGTGTTCAAAATGAAAGTCAAGTATTGTGTCTTTCCTTCCATCACTGTCCAGTGAATGCCATGTCTTTCCAATTTCTGACGCTATTATATCATTTATTATTTAATTATTTGTCAGGACACATTCGTTAACATTTCTGTAAATGTGCCAGTGTTAGCCAGTCGTCGAATTGAAAACTACGGTACTTTTGCAAGATGTTCTAATTGATGCCATTGAAGAGTCGAGTTAAGAAATCCAGACATGAGACAATGTGATGCTGAGGGGACGACTAAAGCAACAATGGGGCTACCTTGTGATTGACAGGTCATTATGATCGGCATCGTCCGGTCTGGGAGTTCTCCGTGTTTTCGTCTTAGAACTTTTTAACCCGTTCACAGTCTGTTGTTAGTTCATGAAAGTTGATTGTAACATTTTGGTTGACCTAAAAATGTCTAAATCAGTGTTTCGTTGTACTTAGCTCACTTCTGGTTCCAAAAAAAGCAAGATGCACAATAACGCACTCCTTGTCATTCGTCGTCCCTAAGATCCAGCCGCTGGTTGCGCTACACTAATACAGTTTCTCCCGACCTCCTCCGTTCAACGACGGCTTGCGTCTCTTTCACCTCCTCCCAGGTCAACGGCATAGACCTGCGGCAGGCCACTCACGACGAGGCCATCGGCGTGCTGCGGCTCACCACCCAGCGCGTCCGCCTGTGCGTCTTCAGGCACCAGGAGGCCTACAGGGAGGAGGACCTGTGGGACGTCTTCAGCCTGGAGCTGAGGCCTCGTCCTGGAGAGGGGCTAGGGTTTGCCACTGTGGGGAAGAGGTATTTTCAGAATGTTGTTGTGACAAGTGAGGAAGAGTACAATTATTTTGTATCTTCAGGTACGTACGTCGGACCAAATTTGACTGGTACTGTAGGTCAAATTGTGGATTTGATTCTAGACGTAGCCTCCTAAAGCCAGACGAAAGCAGTCCCAGAGAATTTGCCTGGCAACCGTAAGCCAAACCAATGAAAGGGGGTTGATGACGACATCTACAAGCAGTGTAATCTTGCACCTTGTGAAAATGAGTAATAGGTGAGAAATAAAGTAGGCCACGCAGTTGCAGAATTATGCCACTATATTAAAAAAAGGAAGTGATTAATCACATGAATGGCTTTTTTTCTCACCTCAAATTGAACCAGAATCCACTTTCAAGTTAGGTTAAGTTAGTTGGTCCCTTAGTTGTATTGCTAGAATGTTGCAATGCATTTTGAATAGTCAGCAAACTCTAAACAGTTAGACTTAAACAGGAAGGGTTCATATTGATGTGTCAGTGAAAAAGAACACTTGCTTTAAAGCTAACCACATTTTTGCAGGCTGTATATGTGAGTTTAATGCATTATCTTCCTAATGTAAAAGTAATTTATGTCAAGTCTATTTTATTCATATAGCCCAATATCACAAATTTGCCTCTAGGAGCTTTTCAATCTATATCACATACAACACCCTCCGTCGTTTGTTTTTGCCCCTCACAAAAATAAAATGGAAGAAACCTCAGGGACACCAACTGAGGAGGACAGACAGATGTGCAATAGATGTCGTGTGTAACCAGCATCATTTATTTATTGGTGTAAATATGCCAGAGTTAGCCAAGAGGCTATTTTTCATCTAGTCCCGAGAGGCAGATGTTACAAAGTAAACCTAAAAACAGAATATAAGATTAAATTTACAAGGTTATACAATATTGACCCTTTACAATGCGTGCACAAACAGTGAAAGAATAATATATATTATTATAATAATAGAATTACTATAAACTGTATGGATAATCCATATGACAGAAATGATACATAGAATGTTGACATATATGAAGAAACTGGATCTGAGCCACACAACCTCCTCTACACCAAGTAACCTGGAGGACAGAGGACGAGAGGACAAGCGACACAAACAATCAGGAAGAACATCATTCTCACAGACAGGAGAATGAAGAGAGAGAGTTCTTCATTTCTACATACCAAAATTCATATTTGCAATTTATTTTTCATTTTGCTGTCGTATCGGATGATATTATTTACTCTTTTCAATGTCTTTTTTGAAACAGCGATGTTTACTCTTTTATTAATTGACATGGTATAATTGAAAAATAATTATCAACCATAAATTAGAGTCTTGTCAAGTGTTTTCTCACGTTGAAGGTCCTAGGGTCTGAAGTTGCGTTTCAGATGAGGAGACTTCTGAGGCCTTTACCCAGTTAGAGGTCGTGGGACTCTTACGTTATTGTGAAAATAAATAAAATAAGGTGAAGGACACATAATTTGCACAATCAAGTGTGACGTTATGCAGAACAGCAGGCGCACAGGTCACGTAATTCGGTCCGCGGGGGTGGAACAGACACGGTTTTTGACCTCAGTTTTCTCTCAACAGTAATGACACGGGCATCTTTGTGTCAGATCTCATCAGAGGAGGCGTAGCGGATTTGGATGGCAGGTTGTTGCTTGGCGACCAGATTCTGTCAATCAACGGGGAGGATGTCCGCGCGGCCTCGCAGGAACACGTGCACGAGCTTCTGCAGGTCAGACGGCTGTCACGCTCACACAAAACCCAAGACCATAAACGAGTTTTTTTTTATCAGATTCATCGTCTTATGTGAGATCTAATCTGTGACTTTGCTCTCAGCGCTGCAGTGGAGCGGTCCACCTGGAGGTGGCTCGTTTTAAAGCTGGGCTGCAGTACTCACACCAGAGCCAGGTAAGCTGTCTGTGTCTCATCCATCACAGGCCATCAAAGAAAATGGAAAGATGTGTGGTGAATTTATGTTTTTTTTTTTATCACGCTATGATTTGAATTAAGAGTCCAGCTCAGTAAACTCATTGTTGTCAACTATTACTCCTTTGCACGATTTTAACAACGGCACTTTGTGAATCTAGGACTACTTTAAGTTGTGTTTTATCCAGAGCGAAGACTCCGACTGCTCCACCCTGACCCACTCAAGCGGCTGCGACGCTTCGCTCGGCCACCAGAGGGAGACAGATAACAAGACGGGGAGCTACTGTGAGTCGCCCTCCTGTCCTCAATGCAAATACAATGAACACATACTGTATATATATATATATTGATGTGGAAATAATGCTGATAACATCTTCAAGCTAATTACTCAAATCTATATCTCGTTCTCCTCCCACAGCATTTCAAGAGTACCCTGACGCCAAACAAGTAATAATACAAAAGGTAAGGCATGAAAAAGTAATGTGTTCACTTGTTATTTATTTTGATATAGTATTTATTACTTCAATATTTGTATGTATATCTTCCTATATCTGTATTTCATTTTGAGTATATATGTATATCTATCTATATATATATATATATGTGTGTACTGTATGTATATATATACTGTATATATATATATATTTGTGTGTATATATACACACAAACCTGGCTGGACCCCAGACTTGCATAACATTGGGTGTTTATCTCTTGTGCAGACTCTGACATGTGATTCACCGGTATTGTCTAACAGGGTCTACTGTCCATCTGTCTGTGTGTGTGCGTGTGTGCGTGTGTGTGTGTGTGTGATATCACCACAGGGTGCATGTGACTCCCTGGGCATCAGTGTAGCAGGAGGAGCGGGCAGTCCCCATGACAACGTGCCTCTTTTTATTGCTACCATGGATACCGATGGACTGGCTGCCAAAACACAGCAATTACAGGTGGGGAGTGGCGACGTGTGTGTGTGTGCCTGTGTGGACAAAAAAAAGTCCGTCCTCACTGTTGGGTAAACAATTCGTTTAAAGCGTAACGACTTGATTTGAGGGTAAGGATTTGAATCGTGACTGTTACGGCATATCTATTATCTTATTTACAGATCAAGGTTGATGAGGATAAAGACCAGTGTTTCACTAACGGTGTCTCTGTAAGGATTTGAAAATTGCATACCATAGCTTATACAGTATGTAGGGGTTGAAGTACTTCCAAAACATACTGTACTAACACAAAATGTGTGGTACAGACTATACCAATAGAGACAGACAGAAAATAGGGCTTTATTAAATCATAAAAACACACCTTATATTTACGAGGATATTGCCAGAGACAACCTTAACAACTTAAGGTTGTCTTCGGCAATATCCTCGTAAATATAAGGTAGAAGTACAAGTGAGTGAGTGTGTGTGTGTGTCAGTCAGGCAGGAGACAGGCTCCTCTGTATCAATGATGTGTCCATGGAGGGAATGACTCGCATCCAAGCTGGAGTCCTGCTGCAGAACGCCACCGGAACCATCCGTCTGCAGGTAACGTCACGCCGGGACGTACGGTAGTAGATCTACAAAGCCAGTGCGAGGCACTACGCCGCCATAATGTCAGCGAGTGTTTTTTCCCCTCAGTGAACCATGTCGTGCTCCCTCTAGGTCATTATTACTTTTTATAAAACTCACTCAGACACAATTATACCTGCATGGAAACAGCAATGAAAATGGTTTCAGTCGTCCACTCATTATCAGTGTTTTGCATGTGAGCACAATACAGTCGTCTGTAAACCTGACACTGATTTTATTTTCATGTTAATGAGCCTCGGGGAAGATTTTTGTTGCAAGAGAGAATAAGAGGTGTTGGTAAGGAGCTGGATTTCAGCTGTTTTTGACAAGTACATTGTGTGTAAAAATAAAACATCAAAGGGGTTTTTATTTATTTTTTACTCCATTTTATTAACATTAGGACAGGCCTCAGATATCAGATAGTGATAGTGTCAGACTGTGTGTGTGTGTGTGTGTGTATGTGTGTGTGTGTCTAGGTGGCTGCCGGTTCCGGTGGGTGCAGCACAGAAGACCACAACGATGTACACGCGCCGCGGTCAGGCCAACCCAGCAGCCTGCCCCGCTTTCACAACAACCTCTGGTGAGAGTCAGTCTCCTGACAGCCTGAAATGAAACTTTGCACATGCATCACAGGTCGCCAAACTTAGCATCTGACGTGGGTCTTGGTGTGATCTGGACATGAATTACAGCAACATCACCTTGAAACATGAAGTGGTACAAAATTTGCATTGAGTCATTTCCAGCCTTAGTTGCTCAGATATTGACGAACTTTGCACTCATCGTTTCAGACATGCTTGACATTGGCTTTCATAAGCTCCGCCCAACCGGAAGGCGGTCATTGTGTGTGTTTCTCCTGTATTTTAAACATACTTCTTCAAACTCCTCCGAGAGGGTTGGTCGGATTTGTTTCAAATTTGGTTGGTATGTCCCTCCGACTAATGTGACGCGAAAATGTGAAAGAATAGTCGACACCTCAAACAGCGTTCCGTCATTGGTCACGTGACAGAGTGGACCTCTTTGAAAGTCCTGCTAGAGGATCCAACAGATCCATCTCACATTTGGTGAGAAGAATCTCAAGATCTTCACAATGCCAAATTTCAAAGCTTTTGTGTTGTTGTTTTTCTCATGGAACGGTGTTGAGGCGGACAATTTGCATGTTTCGCCACTACGCAGTAAGCTGTTGTAACTTTGTCATATAATTATTGTGTGTTCTCAAGCACCAGACATTCGAGACACGAGGTTGTACAAATGTTTCAGTATCTAATTTCCAGCAACCAGCACTCATGCGTGCAGTGTCTGACGCTCACATAAATGCAGCCCGCCAGTACCCCCGAACGTGCGTGGAGACGCGAGGGCCTGTCCATTGCTTCTTGCAGCTTTAGTTTAATTTATTATTTGTTACTCTTTTTCCAGGGTGTTTCCATTGATATTTAAAATCTCTTTTGCCTGGAAGTCCTGGCCAAACAGGCAGCATAAAAGTTCCTCATAAAAGCACAAAAAAACAGACTTAAAACAAACGACAAAAGGTTAAAAACAACATAAGAAGTTTCACATAAAAGAAACAAATTCTTGCTTCTGGGTTTGTTTTTGGCAGCAAACCAGATAATCTATTTATACTTCACAACCTGGTAACTGACATTTTAATCGGGAAAATATTAGTAAGTGACCCAAATGTAATTATTTATGACCCTAATTCATTTAGTTTTTAAGGAAGTTTAGCAACTGTGTTATTGAATATTACACTTCCATTTTTAAATGTAATAATTCAGGGATTCATCACATTTTTCCAAACAGTACATTAGAAATCTGCCTCTCTTTGCTCACCTATTGTCTGTCCTGGTGAGATTAGATACTCCTACTTTTACACACAGTGTATTTCACTGCACAGCCAGCTCAGCGCTTCACACACCTCCATTGTTTCAATCCTTTCAATTCCCCGCAGTGCTCGCATGTATAAGACCGTCACTCTGGAGAGAGGCTCCTCGGGCCTGGGCTTCAGCATCGTGGGAGGGTTCAGCAGCCCTCACGGAGACCTGCCGATCTACATCAAAACGGTCTTCAACAAGGTGAGAGGACGTCCTCCGTGGGTGAAATCTTTTCATGGGGGTTCCTGGTACGGAAATCTAATCTCGGCACAGCGTGGCGTTCAGTTATACTGGAGAAGCGTCCGTGTTCGTGTGCAGTAAGAGACAATTGGAATCCACAATTCTAAACAGCATAAGGCTTAAAGGGACAAATACATATTTTTCCTCTTACCTGTAGTGCTATCTATCAGTTTACTAGTTTTGGAGTTATCTGCCTTCTCTCCAATATAACGGGACAGCATGGCACTCATCTATGGTTGAAAGAAAATAGTTCCTACATGAAACTGCTCACAAAAACAGTCTGTGGATTCTTTTTGAGTAACCTGGTAATGATTTCTAAAAAGTTGCCGTTGAGTTATCCAAATTAATTTTCTTGGCGCTTGGAGCACCACAAGCCGGGTGCCATATAGTCCCATTATACTGTAGAGAAGGCCGACATCTCTTCAGCCACTCACACCGAAACAAGCTAGATCGATAAATGAAATAAAAGGTAAGAGAAATTAATGCTGTTGTTATTAAATCATCCAGCAATCATCCATTTTAAATATCTAGTTTATATGTGATATATTTAACAGAATTAGATTTGGAGAGACATTTTATCTCAGTTGTTGTGTTTCCTCTCAGTATGTACAGTCGGTTTTTTTGTCTTTCGTGTGTATGTAACGGAGGAAACAGCTTCTGATGTCTGATCTTTGCGCTCGCTGACGGACTGGTTCTTTGTGTGCCCGGCAGGGGGCGGCCGTGGAGGACGGCACGCTGAAGCGCGGGGACCAGATCATCGCCGTGAACGGACACTGCCTGGAGGGCGTGACTCACGCCGAGGCCGTGGACATCCTCAAGAAGACCAGGGGGACCGTGGTGCTGACGGTGCTCTCTTGAAGAGAACAGGGCCCCTGTTTGCGCGTCCGCTCGACAACCACGTTTCCTGCGAAGTAGCCTCGGAGAAATAATGTCACTGCCGCTGTCACGAACCGGTGATGAAGTGATAGTTTGCAAAATCATGAGAAGAGTAGATAGTGTTCATCTGAATTTAGCTGGGGAGGGGACGCTACCTCTAACTGGGTGTGTTAACAAGCACCGTGAAGGTGTTATTTAGAACTAATGTGTTTATGTTATATGGATCTCATATCCCAATCATGAATATATCTCTGTATTAATACAAGCAGGATGTATTTATAGTAACCATAGAATGCTAAAAACACCAGAGGCAACTATTAAATAAGCCAACTGCTGGTTTATATATTGTGTCCTAGTTGTCCCAGTTCAAGGTCTCTATAATATAAGCATCATTGCCCACGTAAACACGCTCGCGAAAAAATAACCATCCCCCGAAAACCTCTGACTCTGCTGACCTGTGCATCGAGACACAGTGTGACGCGTATTTGCTATACTTCTGTTCGTTACATGCCAAGTGCTTCTGCCAAACTTTTTGCATGGCAATAAGCTGTCACGTTTGCTCCGGGAAGACCGTTTCACTTTTAATTTCCTTCATGCTTCATCTTCTGATCGTTCAAGGTGTGTCACGATTGCTTGAATAATCAATGTTCTTTCCACGTCTTTAATGCTCAAGATATCCGTGGGATTTTATTCACAGATTTATTACCGTTTTCATAATCCGTAATCCGTGCTCGGGCATCTTTTAGGGAGTTTTAGCGCAATGTGCGATCTCGATTTAGAAAGCTTCGCCCCTGTTTTATATGACTTAATTTGTACTGTGATATTTATGTGTGGGCGGGGGGCAGGGTTTGGGATTGTGTCACGTTGTGTTACCTGAATGTACTGCGAGTGATCTTATTAAATGGTCGTTTGTTTAGAGTTTGGTACGCAGAACTTTATTTATAGCTCAGGATTTCTGTTGATCGGCTCACTGATGTTGCAGTGACACAAGCAGCTCCATGGTGCTTTGCGACGCCTCTCTGGAATAACACTGAGTAAGATAAGCTCGTGGATATCACACGTTGTTTGACTTCCAAATCCCACAGAAGAAGTCACCCGATAATCTGAGATTCCTGAACTGTCTAATGACGACGTCTGTGCCCGCGGTTACGTTTCTTTAGGGAGAGATGCAGGAATCCTTTTTGCATATTTTTTTATTTCTAAACAGGCGAGCTGATTTTTTGCCATGGGGTGTGTTTTATTGTCGTGGTTGTGCTTTTTTTTTTCTCTCTCTCTCTCTCTCTCTGTCTTTTTCAAACATGAGCGCATTTTCACGATCACTCAGGTTTAGTGAAAAGTGTGTCACGCAGTACATCATGGAGTGACAGGGCAGCACTAAATCACAAAGTGGGTGACAACAGGAGAGGCAGTTAGATGTGTGACAGTAGAAACAACACAGAATATACCTAAAGTACTCATGAAGAATTTCAGAATACTGTATTTTACATGATTGGACTATAGTTATTGATGCATTAATGTGTTCATCACTGTATTATTGCAGCTGATACAGGTGGGGCTGATTGTACTGACTCTATACATACTGCTGGGTAGCTTGTGAATTCATCATAATCTAATTGTTGATTATATTTTGTGTCATTAATCTCAATCTGCAAAACTACTAAAGGTATCAAAAATAAATGCAGTGGGGGAAGAAATCATCCAATATTTGCCTCTGAAGAAACCAGCAGGAAATGGTAATATTTAAGTAAAGTACAAGTACCTCAAAATTGCACTAAAGCACAGTATTTGAGTAAATGTGAGTTAATTTCCACCGCTGAGGAGAGTTAGTTTGAGACTAAAGTTAGGACGCAGACCTTCCAGACCTGAGTTACACCAATGGAGACCTGTTCCATTTCTTTATAAATGCACAGACCTTCCACTTTAACTACCGGACTTACTGTCGACAACCTGACAAATAATACATTTGCACACAAATGTCTCATTTAGGAGATAGGAGGCATCTAGGGAGCTCCTGTCTGGAGCCTGCGCATTAATCAAAGCCATCTGTTCACATTGCAAGCTTTATTGAAACCCAGCCACCGCAGTCTGGTTTATCCTCCTCCAGATGAACAATTGCGTCGCCCGAAGGCTGGTGGGAAGAGGTTTTTAAGATGGAGAAATGCTTTTTGGTGCATTTAACCAGAATGTTGGCAACAATATTATGGTTTCTTCTTTTGTGAAAACTGATCTGCTGTTTGTTTGTTTTACAAATTTCCCTTTTCCTCAAACGTCTATGAGGAGTATGCCAGCAGGCCACTGGCAACGGGACCTTCTTTTTACCCCACCGCTTGGCCCCTTCTCACTCTCTTCTCCATCGTGTATAAAACCCTCCACTGGGCCTCTCCACTGAAGCTGCAAAGCTGTAATGCATGTTTTTCTTCCTGCAGCTGACAATGAGAGGACTTCCACGAGAGAGCACACTTGTCATGAAAGGCGCTAATGATCCTTTCTCTCTCTCTCCTTCTCGGGAGGGTAGCAGCGGCCAAATGATTGTTCCGTGTGTGTGACTGTCATATCTCCCCATATTGATAAATCCACAGCATTGTCTTTTTTGTCAGTGTAACCTGCTGGTGCAGAGAGGATAGCCAACTGATGGTGGATCTCCCCCAACAACAACAAAAAAAGAAAGTCTCTTCTTCTTTTCCCATCCATTCCGATGAGATTCTATTTCAAGATACCAGCATGCACTGCAAAAAAATGCCATTCCTAAGCAGTTCATCCCAGTGCTGAGTCTCAAAAAAACTAATCTTACAGTCGGCACTGTACTTACTGCAGGTCTACAGTACTTACAGTACATTGCAGTTAGAAGGTGCCACCGGTTCCACGTCATTTCCCAATATAAGTCTAGAGATGTCACAAGCAAATGAGCTGCACTGGTGGGAGATTTGGTGCAGAGAAGCACGCGGCGCTTGTGTCACGCCGTTTTATTCAGCGGCGTAGCCCGAAGCAAGAGATAATGAGACGCCGTCCTGCACTTATAGCAGAGAAGCACGACATGAGATGCCGCATCATCGGGTTACGAGCTTTAAAACTGCTATTCATTCAGTTTGATTCAATAATTCTTAATTCAGTTGTTTGTCACAAACTATTCTCCGCATCTAAACGCTGTTTTCTAAGATTGTTCACTAGCCTGCTGTTAAATTGTTCTATTTGTTAATGTAAGTCATTGTTGTTTTTTTACTGGTCAAATTTAAGATACTGATTTAAAAAATCTCCCATTTCAAAACTGAGAGTGCAACTTTAGATAGTGAAAGGTAAACCTCAGCCCCCTAAATGATCAATGGTAGCTGCAGCCTACAGCCCTTAAAACCATCTGCAGCATCTATTTAAAACTGTCCAGTAGTACCTGTCCCTATCTGAATGTAGACAAACACTACATATCCCAACACCCCCAGACCAGCTGTCATCGCAGCATTTTTGGGCGGGATAATAACCATACACTAAGACAGTGTGTTTCAACCTTTTCTGAGCCGCGGTACATTTTTTACATTAAAAAGATCCAGCGGCACACCGACAACCAAAAAAGTTACCAAATGACAAATAGTCCGTGTTCTTGTTTTTGAAGTGACGGGTGTTTCGTTTGGAGATGACGTTTAAGCTTGCTTGGGGACCATGGCACTGATGGACTGCACCAAGCATAACGGAGTCGGTGCAGTCGGATCCCCGGTGAAAGTAAATCCAAATGAAAGATAACTTTCGCTGTATTGCCTCGAGCTCACAGTTTTTTCTTTCTTTTGACCACCACTCATACTCGGCTTTTCATCTGGGTTAGACTTTTGTCCAGGGCCCAGTTCAGATTCTACATATTTCTCCATCGCTGTTCGTCTTGTCACCGCAACCTCTCCCGCACATCATTTAATTCTACTGTCTTAAATTAAGGTCATTATTGCGCTACCTACTGCCACCCACTGGCATGGAAGAGTATTTAATTACTTAGCCAGCCACTCTCTTGCAGGTTCAGACGCGCAAATTATTTGCAGCAACTAAATAATATTTCTTTGGACCGATTAAGTGAAATTGGACATTTCCTACGGCACACCTGACGATCTCTCACGGAACACTGAATTCATCTATTGAGCCATCTACGGCAACAGTGTTTAAATACAGTAGATTCATAAGTGCGCTATAGGGTTAAGGTCAACGGTTAACCCTAGATACTGTATAGCATTGGCAGACAAGCGTCAGAATGGCTGAAGAAAGGCGATGGAGGTGACTTTGAACGTGGTGCTCATTGAAGTGCCGGGCTGGTTTAAGTATTTAAGAAATAACTGATTGGCTTCGATTACATTTGTATTTGTTTTTAATTGTGTTGCATCCCACAGTTTCATGTCTTTAACATTTTTACACACATGCCTAAAAAATATATGGACTTTATTAAGATGAAAGTGGTGGTACTTATATGTGCTAAAGTCAAAAAAAATTCTGCATCAATAAAATCAATGCTTGGGTTTTTAGAGGGTTACAAGCACATGACTCATACTGCGGCAGTAATGTGTTACATCCACATGAGGGCGGTGTGTGTGCTCCTATGAAGACATGAGGACATTGATCTGACTCATCGCTGAGACGCAACATTACATCCAAGTGGTTTGCTGGTGAGCCTCCAGGCCTCAGACAAGCACATTTGCGCCTGCAGTAAAGGCCTCTATATTAAGACCCGTCTGTAGTCTGTTCATATCGTACACCAGGGCATATTATTCACACGCAATGGGCCCAGATTAAATGCACAATGAATGGAACATCAAACCCATTAGGACTGTTGCCATTCATTTTACAGATAGATGAACGTTGTCTGCATGAATACACGTAATTGGGAGCTGATAAATGGACACTAGGGGAGAAATAGTCCCATATAGTGTGTATTTACCAACAGCAGACTCTGCCAACAATTTATACCAAATACAATGACACAGACACACAGACTCTGGGTTCAAAACCAGCTCGACTTTATTAGAAGAAGTAAGAAAAAAAAAACAAAAAAGAACGCGTGAAAATGTTAAGGCCTCTCTGGAAAAGGCGTGGATTTAGACGACAGACTGCGATTTGTCCAGCCTCCGGTCGTCCTCCGAGTAGCGCCGGAACGTCTCTCCCAGCAGCGGCTCTAGGGCCTCGGCCGAGCGGTAGGAGCGGGCGCGCACGGCGCAGGCGATGACGCCGCCCACCACCGCCACCACCAGCACGGCCGCAACGATGGCTATGGTGATGATCTCAGACAGGGTGTAAGCACGAACTGCGGGGTGAGGAGAGGAGAGGAGGGGGGTCATGAGGGGTCATTGGGATTTGTGCACCAATGTGCCGTTACTCACCTGGCCACTGGACCTCATAGGAGTATCCCAGGTTTTGCGGGGCAGAGACAAACATCTCAGCGTTGGTGACGGGGGGCCAAAATGGAACCATGTTGAATCTGCGGTTGTGCCCGATAGGAGCGTTCTCCTCGGGGTACACCACTTCACCTGCAGGAATAGAACAAATGGGCTCATCTATATATTCTTCTGAGTTTGTTCCCGCATCCAGCTCAGTCTGAGCGTACCTGGTTGGTGCCTGCCGAGCCACTCGTCGAAGATCGCATCGGTGAACGTGTGCAGCAGGACGAAGATGGGATCGTTGGGCGAGAGGTGAGTCTGTCCGCCCGTCCCGTTGAGGAAGAGGTGGGCCAAGTTGTGGAGGCTGCGGATCACCGGGTCGTACGTCCCCTGGGGGGCGCTGTAGCCTAGAAAAAAACAAATTCACGCCCGATTTACCAAACTTCGAAAACAAAGTATGTGCATGCGATTTTAAGGTCAAGTGTGTGCCTGATTATCCTCCACAGGTTAATGGGAGGATGTTCTAATCCGTAACCCGATGCGTAACTGTGCACCTTCAATGGTGTTCCTGAAGCTCTCGGAGGAGGTGGAATAGTATGGCGGCGTGTCGAAGGCGTTGAGCTCCAGACAGTCCAACACGTCCTGGGGCTCCGGCAGCCGCTGCACCATGGGACGTGCCACGTTGCCCGCTGGGTTCCTCCTGATGGGGCTGGTCTCTGTGCCTGGTGGATGAGGACAGAATCCAAGGTCAGAGGTAATGTTATCTCACTCTAGTGCAGGAGAGTTACCTCCACACTCAGACTAAAGATAATTTGGACAATGACAGTTATGGTCTTTTTTATGTTTTCAGGTCATCCGTTCGGGCCGTTCTTGTGAACTCGATATCTCATGGACGCCTAGAGGGAATTACTTCAAATCTGGCACAAACGTCTACCTGGACTCAAGGATGACCTGATTAGATTTTGGTAGTCAAAGGTCACTGTGACCTCACATCCATCCCATTTTCGCCATATCTCAGGGATGCCTGAAGGGAATTTCTCCAAATTTGGCAAAAACTTCCACTTGCACTCAAGTTGGATCAGATTAGGGTTTGTTGGTCAAAGGCCACTGTGACCTCACAAAACATATGTTGTCTAATAGGACAAAATGATGAAACGCGGATGTAAACTGCAACACGACTGGTGGAGGGATACAACCGTGAGGCGATGGTGGTTTGTGGAGCATTGTAGTTAAGATTCGGGCCATTGGTCCCAACAGATATGGAAAGAAAAGATGATTAGAAATGTTGTATTTTTTAACTGCTCTCTAATTCTAGACTAGACTAGTTTGATCAGTCCTAAACATGACAGGACGGCAGTTTTCTTGCTTAAATTATTCACTCAAAGTCAACAGTAGAGAGTGGGAGTCCTGTGACTGAACAGAACAAATTTCTTTTTTCTTTCTCGCATGCATGATCTCTTTCTTCCTTTTTTTTTTTGTTGTACTTTCTTTCCCACACATACACACACACACACACACACACACACACACACACACACACACACACACAAGCACATAAACAGAAGGCTACATAACTGAGACTGTCTGTCTGTTTGAAGATTATTCCCTCAGATCAAAGGAACCAGTAGACTGCTAGATTCCTGTCTTCAACAAGCACATGCACAAATGAGGCAACCCCCCAACCCCTTAACCCATTTAGGGAGATGTTGCTTGTTGACGCAGGAAATACCAGGCCTGTCATGACTCTCTAAGGGGATTAATGAGACAGATCGCTCACACGTTGGCCACTCACATGTTCTACCTGTTACCAAATTCCCTTCTGATACATATGCATTTGTTCAAAAGGAACCCCCCTCAATGTGTTTGTAGTAGAGCTCTTCGCTAAAAGAGGATTGACATTCTTCCATTATTTCTCAACACCACAAGAAAAAGAAATATTGTATGGATTAGGTGTGCGAAAAGTAGTGATTTAGTGATTTTGGTGCCAGTGTGGAATGAGATCCAATCCCCGCAAATCTGATCACGTAAAGTCTAGCTTACAGTGTTACACAGGGTTGCCTTATTCTAGTCTAAACCGCTCGACCCATTGGGAATTAACACTTGGAAAAACTGCACGCTGTGATATCTGCAATAGAGAAATTAGGCCCAGTGAAGAAATGGCTCAAAGTCCAAGTGTCTTAAAATGCAGTGCTATGGATGCACACAGCAACTCAGAAGAAGTTGTTTAACAAATCGAGTAGTTTCAGACACACCGTAGTAGTAGAGAGCATATAGAATGTGGCACAACAGCAGTGAGGTATTATTTATAGCAGCTTGTGTTCTACATGCTCTCTTTATGAGCTCGTTGCCCTCTTTTCTGATGCAGCTGTGACTATGTTGTATATCAACACCGCTCTCCTGCACAGTGTGGTACAGAAGCCCAGGGCGCCGAATAACGACACTTTGTCACAGCCCTGGCTGTCTGATACCGACACACAAGGCACCCTTGAGCGTCCATAGGAGATGCAATCGGCTTTCATGGAAATACATTGTAAACCCATCTGCGTCCGAGAGTGTGATGACGTAGTGTAAAGACTGAAAAACGCCACAGGGCAGGAGGAAGTGGATGGGCAAAACAAACAAAGAACTTTTAACCAGGTTACTGGTTTTACTTAGTTTACGGTTTACTCAGTTTACATATTTAGTTTAAGTACTTAGTTTACGGCGTTAGTTTACATTTTACATATACGTACTTAGTTTACGTTTTACTTAGTTTACGTACTTAATTTATGTTTTACTTAGTTTACGCTGTAATGAGTTTACGTTTTACTTGTTTACATAGTTAGTTTACATTTTACTTTGTTTACATCGTTTACATTTTACTTAAGTTACGTTTTACTTAGTTTACGCTGTAATGAGTTTACGTTTTACTTGTTTACATACTTAGTTTACATTTTACTTTGTTTACATCGTTTACATTTTGCTTAAGTTATGTTTTACTTAGTTTACGCTTTAATGAGTTTACGTTTTACTTATTTTACCTACTTAGTTTACACTTTACTTGATTTACGTTTTACTTAGTTTACATTTTACTTAGTTTACATCTGACAAATTGTCAGTATGTGACAAGTCGAGGGATGAGAACGTGTTGGGTATAGTGTGCGTTACTGCAGCTGTCCTTACCATTGCAGACGGTGCCCAAAGTGTCGTAGTCTTCCACGCTCTCACAGATGACCCTCCACTGGGAGAACACGGAGTTGGAGCTGATGGAGCTCATGTCAAAGGAGCTCCGAGCTCCGAGCAGTTCGTCTGTGCAGATGTCGCAATCGCTGCCTCCAATGGCAAAGTTCCAGTAGGGCAGGGCAAATGTTGGGTCGCCCAGCATGTCCTGCATAGATGGAATGAAAGAAGTGTTCATGGAGGGATCAATAGATAAATGTGGTAGAGAAAGCTTTTTCTCCAAATTATTGTTAAATTAAGCAATGCTGTTTAATGTCCTCCTTCCTTTCTTGTATTCCACTGACGTTCTTTCAATCCTGCATTATTTTCCACCACTTCCCTCATTTTCTTACCATTTTCCACCGTTGATAAACATCTCTTTTACCTCTATCTGGCCTTCTCCCCCTTTCTCCTCCAGGATAGCTTTCCGCTCCGTCTCCAGCTCTTCAAATCCCCACACTCTTTCCTTCCTCCCCTCACCATCCTTTCTCCCATCCTCACTTCCTTCATCACTCCATCAGCCCAAAAGCCACCTCTCTTTACTCCTTTTCTTTTTCACCCTCCCCCCTTTATCTCCTTCCCCTCCCTTCCCTCTTCTCACCTGCATGTCTCTCTCCAGTTGCATCAGATGAAATCGGTGCCAGGTGACAAAACCCGGGCCCTCGTGGGAGAAGTCTACGCCTCCGAAGCTGCTCTGGCCCGGCCCCAGGTAGGTTTTACTGACAGAGTAGTAGTGACTCCAAACAAAGTAGTTGTAAATGGTGATGTTCTCAAACTGCGGGGTGTTGCCATCGGGTCCAAACACCTCCTGGTACCTACAGATGAGAGGAGCAGCAGGAAAGATGTAACCTTGTGTTTTTTCACGACACACTGCTTTAAAATAGCCTGTTTATCTTCTTGTTTTTCACAGCAGAAAAAGTCTCCAAACTCATGTTTGTTAAGTTGGTGTGTAAGAATATATGCTTTTAGTTGAACTATAAAAATTAGTAGACATTGCATGTACATTTTATGTCTGTGTAGCCACCTTGAGGGGGAGGCTGAGATACTGGACGTGCCCGTTAATACAGGAAAAATGTAATCTTTTTTATTAGGAGGTTAAAAGGGTTATTTTACCTGCAGCTGAGAATTGCTTAAAAAAATGTATCTACTATAATCCTCAACTGACTTGGAAGGAGGTCATTCACAGAATTATGCACTGCTACTAAACCCCTTTAGTCCAGCCTAAACTGATTATTTGCACTTCCACCTGCTGCTTGGGCAGAAAGCCGCCACAAGAAATTTCATGATTTCACTGATAACTTTCAAAAACACAGCATGGGGTCACCCATAGCTGTATTACTGGGGCTTTCAACTGCCAAACTCAGCTACACTGAGCCTGCAGGTCTTTGGGCGAAGCTCGGCTGTCTGTTCCACAGTGGTGATACAAAGACTGGCTGAATAGCGATCAATATCCCTTTCAATTACCATAAAAACTATTTGAAAATACTCCCAAGTCCACACAGAATGATTGTAATAACGCAATATATATATATATATATATATGCTTCTGTGTTGTACCGCCGTGTGCAGATGACCAGGTCAGGATGGACCGTCCTCTTAGCTCTGTCCAAAGCGTTCACAAAGGCCTGCTTCTCGGCTGTGCTCATCTGCATGATATTCCTCCTGACTGGAGGGGGTGGAGGGAGACAGGAGGGCAGGAAGAGAGAAAGAGAGAATAAGGGGTTGTCGAGGTGTGGGAGGAACGAGGGAAGAGAGGAGGAGAGAAAATTGTTATTAAAAATAAACACACTGCTTTTCTTATAACAATAAATGCTGCCCACGTTCTCTTGACCGTATTTCCCTATATGTAAAGGCCCAGACATGCATTCTCTTACCCACAGAGATCCTCTGATCACAGTTTGGTCCAGTCAACCCATGTCGACACTGCCCGCAGTTGTAGCCACTGAAATTCCCGTTGCACTGGCAGGTGCGGTTGAAAAATCTCAGGGGCCACCTCTCTCGGTCATCGCGCCCAGCGTAAGGGTACTGGGGCCCGTGGCGCCGGTTGTCTGCCGCGATGGCCACACACTGCCCTCTCCCGGTGCTGGAGCCACACTCGTCCCCCGCCGCCCCCGAGGGGGACGGGCAGCACTGGCCGCTCTGCAGCCCCGCGGGGGTGACGCACTCCCGGGGGAACTGGGCCAGCGTTAGGGTGAAGCACAGGGTCGCCAGCAGGAGAACCGCTCTCCACATGCTGCCCAAAATACAGAGGAAAGGAGGATGTATTTTAGGTGCACGAGGTAAGTTAGATAGGGAGAATGAAGTAAAGATAAAGTAGGTTAGGAATTTCAGAAACACAAAGATGGAGTAGCCACTTTTTTACATGTTGAGAATTGTTGTTTTACATCCATCCATCTTTTTCTAAACCACTTATCTAGGGTTGTAAGGGGGCCGGAGCCTATCCCATCACACAGAAAAAGTCAATCCACTGCAGACATGCACTTCAATTAAGCTCAAGAACAACGCGCCTGCTCTGTGTTCTCTTGTTAAAGCCAATTGTCTTAACATTATTCCGAAACTTCACTTCTTACACGCCCCTGCAGGCAGTTCGAGTCATTATTCATAATTCACAAAGCCATTAGCTTTCAACTCTTACAAGTTCAGAAATGCTTTCAACAACAGACGGCAAGCGACAATTTGCTTCAACCTTTTTTTTTTTTTTTGCAGTTAGATTTGCTTGTCTTTTGAAGCTTGTTGATGAGGAATGAATGAATGGAGGGAGTAGTAGCTTTGGCGGGTGCAATGATTTTTTTTCTCAACAAAACAGTGAGAACAACGACTGAAGTTAAGTTACCAATTAAAAAAAGTGTTTTACATGTTGCTCTTTTGCAGAGATCCTTAAAACCTTTGCCACCAGCTTAATTGTAAATTAGTCTCATATTTACTTCCAGTTTGTAAATGTTGCAGAAGCAATCGTTCACACTGTTAGGTTTTAAAACGTATTGCATTCTACATATAAACAAAAGCATCAGTGTCGTGTGCTTCCCCTACCTCTGACTGTGCATGCTGCTCCTCTCTTTCTGCAGAACTGTTGCCCCCCCAAGAGTCGGCCCATTCCCCCCTCTTGGCTTAAATAGCTACTGAGCGCATGACCAGACCTCTCTGGAGCTTGTGTAAGAACTCCCATACACACACACACAAATAAAGCACACACACATAGTACACGTGAACACACTTGAGGCTTCGCTTGCTTTTTCGAACATTCTTTCATAGGCCTTATGATCACAACCCGAATGACGCTAGTGCAATAAAAGAATCGACTGTGAGACTGCCGTCATACTTTTTAACGAGTCCCTTTCAACAACAACATGATGGTTTGTTATCTGTGGAGGCAGTTAGGTGTCTGGGGGGGGGGGGGGGGGGGGGGGGGGGGGGGGGGATCTTGATCATTTGCGCACACAAATCAGTCACTTGTTCCCTCTGATAACACAATTAGTGTGCTTGATTTACCGACATTACAGAAAAAGCCACGCACACATTCAACATTCTCATTTTTTTATTTGGTACTGTTCAAATCACAAACGGTGATACAAAGTTCAGGAGTTGTGAAGAATAAACATCAAGTTTTAATTATCGTGTCAATAATGACATTTTCTTTTCTTTTTTTCTTGTTGGCTGGTGTTTTAATGAGACCGTGCGGATACAGCACGCTATGCTACCGCCAATGCACTTTGTGAATTACTGATCAATCAGGGAAATTGCTCATACCCTCTGCCCCCTTTTTACATCATTTCCAACAGCTTTTGAACAGCTTGACTGATGTGGTCAGTATGAAAAGCATTTCCTAACAATTTTATTCAAATCAAAATAAAGTCATAACACTTTTGATCCCATTTACACACACGCACACACACACACACACATGCATGCACACGGAGTATTTTAAACATGCTCTTACTGTTCACTCATTCCCACAGGCGTGCTCACCCGCTTAATGCGCACTCCTACTTACGCTCGATCACACTTGCCAAATGTGTGACAGTATCTCTTTCTTTCAATTTACACTCGCACAGGCAGACACGCAGTCATGAACACCAAATGCAAATGTGTTACATATACAGTCGCTATCACAGTTAGAGTCTAAGGCCGTCTGTGTTGGGTTGGTTACAGTTTGAGAATTCAGGGTGATTCATTGGGTGGATTGGGTGCAGGGTTAGCGGAGTGGCTTTTTTATTTTGTATATTTAGATACAGTAGGAACAGATAGAACGGTTGGATCCCCTAGAGAATGGAAGTCCTGAGGTCTTGCGAGGAGTCCGGTCCCGGTCCAATGCTGGCCGACTCCTCTGCTGAGCTGGGCGGGAGGTTGGACATGGCTATAGCCCGCTCCTCTTCGTTCTGCTCTTTGTTTCGGGCCCGGGTTGAAGCAGCGTCAGATGTGTCAAGTGCTGCTATCCTGGAGGAGAGGACAGAAGGGCAGATGTCAGCCATTTAACAGTTGGGTGAACTGCAGAGAGTTCTGTTTGATAGCAGGAATAATCACCGACGCAGTGCACGCAATAGAAGCGACTTGATGCAAATGAGGACAACATCTGTTTCGCTTTTACACGAGAACAAAGACAGGCTCGTTCTGATGGTGTACTTAGGGTACCAGTAAAATACAAGCACAACTTAATTTGGTGTTTATGTAATGGCCATCGAACTGCTGTTGAACATGTTGCAAGCAAATGCTAATATTGTAACCGCAGGGTCTGTTTATTTAATGACGCACCAGATGGAGAAGCTTGCAAACTGTGGTGGAAGGAGATACGCTGGGAGGTAATGACACACCCAGATATAAATAGATCAGTTGACATTATTGACTAATTGCAGGTGACAGCGTCCTGGACACGAGAAGTTCTAAATGTGCTGCATGTGTTTTAAAAATGCCCCAGTGGATTTACCCTCAAGGGTACCCAAACTGCCATATTAAGTATCATTCTTTATGTACAGAGTATGTATGCTGAAGGGCTGCATCTTACCCAGAATGCATTTTGGTCATTCATTACTACCTCTGCTCTAATCTGGCATGGTGCACAATAGAATGCTGCAGGAATGACCTGAATGGGTTTTTGGTTAGTTGCCTGCAACTCTGCGGTCTGTGGTTAACACAAGCTGAAGAGGTTTTGACGTTTTGTTCTACGATATGAAATATGCCAGTAAATACACCCCCTCAAGAATTTTAACGCTTTTAAAAATGTGGTTGCAAACAAGTGGCTAAATGAAACTCCAAACCGCCATCACGCCGATCAGTCCGCCTTCTCAGCCTCACTGTGTTTTCTCGCGCTCATGCAACCGTGGTGTAGTTCTATTTTAGCCTAATGTTAGCTTTTTACTTCTGCTGATGGCATTCACAGTTAAAAATCACAAAAGTGGCATTCATTTGTGAAGATAATCTTGCTGATCAAAACGTGTAACTATCGTGTTTTTGCTTATTTACTGCAAAGATCCGAAATCCAATGAACAAATCACGATGGCTTTTTGCTTTTGAACCAGTATGATGATGTTACCCATATGCACCCAAAGTTAGGGAAAGTTAGGCTAAGTTAGCCTGGTAAGTTAATGGTCAGTAATGGAGAAAACAAACGGTAGCTTCCGTTCCTGGGTCGGGATTGACTATCGAATTTGAAAGTGTCTGTTCAGTCAGTTTTAGACAGGTCTGCTCTAAAAGATCTACCAGTTTTGGGTCTTAGTTTTCGGCCTGTGCATAACTCTAATAGATGAATACAACCAACAAGTTATTTTAGGAGATTTACACTTTTTAATCCAATTAAGTTGTGTAGCTCACATTTCTTTATTTCAAATTATTAATCATGCTTGATAAGCAATATTTTCCATTTCAAATACCTCATCCCTACCATTCTGTTTTCTTAGTCGCTGGATGCATGGTGCAAACCATCGACTGTATATAAGAAGTGGATGAAGTTTTCGTCACGTCACCCGTTGGTTTGTGGACTGCCGTTTTGAAGCCTCGAATTCCACGTTTTACGTCAGACCATGTTTGGACTGTGAAGGAGTGACGTAGAGATGCCGTATACAACTCTGGTAGTGGCAGCTACCTGTCAATCACAAGGTAGCTCATCCAAAATAATTTTTATCGTTATCGTCTATTTTACTCTAAATGGACCATAATTTACTAAATGAACATCATGTTGTATTGAAGAACACTTGAAACTAGCATTTGAGACCAAAAACTCTTTACAATATTTAATGAGGTAATAAATCAAGTGAGAAGTAGAATCATTTTCTCATAGATTTCTATACAATCTGACAGAGTGTGAATACTGATATCTTTGGTTGCAATTTGAAGCATTTCTCTGCTATACGAACCACGGTCGCCCTCATTTTTCGAAATGCGTCTTGTACATTGTCAGAAAAACATCAAGCCAATATACAAAACTGGCGTCCACAGTTTATCTACACTCACTGAATTTGCGTGATCTGCACCCTGGCTTCTGGTGTGCACAAGGAGCTGCACTTTTGTGCCATCATTTTTGAGACTGCTGCTGAATATGTAACGGATAGTTTTCTAAAAGTGACTTTTGTGGTTTGTTGGCAGTGTTTTCAGTGATTCCCTCTTTCAATGGCAACTGGATTGTCACTGCTACTATAAAAACTCTTAACAAGGACACATTTCAAGATGAGCCTGTTGACTGTTTAATAATTCAGTGTTGCTTTGTTATCGCCTGTGCTATGCACACTTAATATTTCTCTTCAGATTTTAGATTTCATCCTTGCCCTCATACTTCCACATGGTCGCGCCTCACGCACGCACACCTTTAGTTTATTATTGATCCGAGCCTTGCTAGTCTTATTAGGAATAATAGTGGTATTAACCAGTTCACAGGACTCACACTCTCATGTGACCCAGCTAGCAGCCTTCTGAGCGCATAGCTTAGCCAGGAGGGAATCAGCTGAGAAGCACACAGCTGGTGGTTCCTATGAACCACAAGATTGCAGGTCAGTGCACAGCATTCAGTCGGATTGCAACGGGCAGGCCTGACATCCGGCTAGTGTTGGTGACTACTGATCCTGTAGAAGTCAGTTTGGTGGTCGCAGAAAATGTGACTCTAGGGGGGAATCAAGCAAATACGTGGGCCTACTCTCTGAGCTCAGTGAGATGTAAACCATGTAGCCCTTGAAATGAAACCTTGAAATAGCTTAAATCAGACAAAAGACCTGCATGGCGTACTTATAGCTCCCAATAAATCTAGCAGAGCAATGTTTGGAGATTATTAGATCAAGACTCGTGAAGGCCAACAATGAGTCCTTTCTTTGCTTTATTAAAGCCACTAAGGAACTTTTATTAGGGCCCGAGCACCGACAACGTCGGGCCGCGAGCTCCCTATTGAAACTGTAGGAATTATTATTATTCTTTTTCTCTCAAATGAATCGCCTTTTTGAGGGCTTTATCACATCCCAAAACTCCCCATATTTGGCGAGCATATCAGGACTGCGGGAGAACTTGATATTTTATGGGTCCCATGCTCGAGTATGACAAAATTGATCGCTAGCGCCCCCTAGAAGTTGGAAAGACAAGCCCCGACAGCCTGTATGTTCAAATGACTTAACATTTTACGGACATGAGCAACTGAATGAGATCTACAAAAAATCCTTTTGGGACCCTAAGCTCCGCCTACAAAAAATGTCCGCAGTTTTTCATTTTGTAAAAAAAAAAAAAAACTTCACTTCTCCTAGACCCTGGGTCTGATTGGTACCAAATTAGCTGTGAATCATTATAGGATCTATATCATCAAAAGTTATGAAAAGCTTGTTGATATTTTTGTGTTGAATTCGGACCAGTGAGATTCGTATTTGCTACATTCACAACTTTCATGGACAAAAGTGTTTCAGTGGCGTCTTTCTCTGTGTAAGTGTTTCTGAATGCCGTATAGAACTTTTGATCTATAATCCATCTGTATGTCTCTATCTATGTAACCAATACAGATGTTAGATGTTAACATACTGTTGAGCATCCCCATTGCCTGCAGGAAGTGTGTCGTCACTGCAGTCACCTCCCGTAGCTGCCTCCGGTTCAACACACCCTTCCTCACACGCACGCTGAAAGGCCGGGGTGCTGCACGCACACACATACACAAACAAACAAACAAAAATCTCAGATATTACTGCTGTTGCTGACTGTTGCGCATCTACAAATTAACTGCATGCTGTGTTTGGCCATGTGGAAAAATAATCAAAAAACCAGTACAGCATATTACTGGAAGGCCATTCTCCCTTTTTTTATTTTGCGAGACAAATACTGAACCAGTACTGGACACAGTCTCCTCATGTCACCATCTATCAGCGTGGAAAATGTTAGCTGCAGCTTGTGCAACATCAGAAGCAATCATGTACCAGCCCTGCTGTAAGTCCCATCTGTGATTGTAGCTCTGCTGGTGCTACAGCTAGCAATCAGATGGCTTATTTTCGGCCATTAGAGAAGAAGCTCTGGGATATGGTCGGTAGTTGTGGAAATGCAGACTAAGTATTATTTTGATAACCATTCATAAAAAGTAAAGAGAGAAAAAAAGAGTCTGTTTTACAAAGACTAAGCCAGAACAAAAAAATCATTATCGAGTACGGTAAGATTAGGGTTGTAATGAAAATCTAATTTTCTACGAGGCACTTGGATGTATAAAGTAGCTCATTATGTCAATGGATGGAAAGCTACAGGAAATAATACTGTCTAGAAGTTGAGCAATAAAAATGATAGGTTATGAAATAACCCTTTTTTGAGTCTGTGTTCCTTGAGATTGAATGCCCCGAAACCGGTGATGCCTACCTGTTTTTGTTACGACATTTGAGGATATAGATAATGATGATAACGGTCTCCAAAACAAGGAAGGCTGCAGCAGAAATAGCCCCAATCTTCCATGCCTCCAGGCCCTGCTCACTTGTCTCTGCATTAAGGCAGAGAGAGAGAGAAAGGGAGAGCAATAAAAGGGAGGGCAGACGAGGAGGAAACTTGACATCTGATGCACACTACACTTTGCAGATAAAGGAGGCTGTACTCTGACATTCCATCTGTTTTAGACTATCACATTAAAGTTTTCCAGGAAAAAAGAAAAGAAAAAAAAACTGCTTTTTATTGTCATGTCATTTTACGAGCTGTTTTCAAATCAGTTCAAAGGGGCATTTGTTTGATGCATAGAGGGCATAGAAACCGTATGAAGTAAATACTTCTCGTCCATTTCGGTGAGGCAGAAAATAGCACATATTGTGACGGGAGTGTCCCAACTTTCTGGTCTTCCCCACCAGCCAGTGTGTAGTCAGCCTGCTCCACTGTTTATTGAAGTGGAAAAACAACAACTTGGCCATCTGCATATTGCGCTGGCAGAATCTCGATGATGATCTGTTTTCATCTTCTCCACTCTACCCAAGTTTTAAGCTGCAGAAAATCTGCTGTAATATATACCCAAACCCATTTTAGCCAGATATGCAAGTCCTGAAACTGCACTAGAGAACAGTGTGTATTGTTTTTTACTAACTCCACTCAAATTTTTCTTAAGATGAGCGTCGGCAGGCAAAAACATCAATTGAATAATTTTGAGATTTTAGGCTATTTTGCTTCCATAACACATCTTTCTTCTGACTAGTGGAAAGAAAACATCCAAAATACACATTTAAGAGCTGAATTCACTACTTTGTCTATTTGCTTCTCTAGATTTCTCCTGAATTCAACAAAAGGTAGCATAAGATAATGCCTCATTCTATATTTGCATATCTTAATGTAAGTAAGTTTCATGGTGATATATAATAGTTCCAATATTCACCCCATAGGGGACCTGGAGAGTCTCCCCTTTATTGAGACATAATGATATATGAATGAATGAAGAGTAAATACGGGAGTCAACTGTGATATATGTTTTCATGTTCCATTTTACCTTTGTTTCCGGCGGCATCTTCCACCAGCTCATTGGCCTCCCCTGGTTCCTCCCCTTCTGCCTGAGGGGGTTCAGCTAAAACATCCTTCACAAAATGATCCAGTGTAGGTTGGGCCTCAACAGGGTCATGTGGCGAAAGGTCAACTGTTGGGGCGATGATCTCATTGCCATTGTTGGGTGTTTCCTCACCAAGGGCATTTTCTCCAGGCTCCACCCCACCTAGGGATGGTCTGGGGGTGGGAGCCTGGTTCTCGGGGCTCAGCTCCATGGAGGCCTCATCACCGTCCTCCGGCTCTGGGGCAGAGATCACCGGCACTTCTATAAGAAGGGTTTGGTATGTGACACACAGATGAAAATGAAGCCGAGAGGTCAAGGTTTAGGGTTTGTCGAGTGGACCTATGAAATGTAGAATAATGCATAGATGTGCTCCAGCCGAGATTGGAAGGTGGTTCATGACTTGTATGCTTACTCAAAGTATTGCAATGTCTTCACAGTGCTGAATGTGTATTTAGAATACCAGTCTTTTTGCATGCGTCACAACAACCATTGGGCTTTCAGAGATTTTTTTTGGAAGTTTCGACTGATCAATGATTAATGTTTGTGTCAGGATATTCTGAGTAAACATTTTCTCAAGCGCTTTCTACCAAAAGCTTGTTGAAAACATGTCAAAACCTCAGTCGTTTCCCAATCCAACCAGAGCAGCTAATGTTGAATGTTTTGCCTCGATTTTTCAGGACACGGGCTGGTAAATAATATTATTGTAAAGTGTATAAAAGGGGCTTATAATCTTCATTTAGGAGCTTTCCTCTCTTAAAGTAGGTTAATATGCAAACAATGCAGGCTCAACCAAAGCTGCTGAGTCTAATGCAACTGAATGTTTAAAGACAAATACCATTGCAGTTTTAGGTTTTTGTGACCCAAATAATGAACGGGTTTTTACATATTCAACATTTCAGATGTTATATTATCATTAGATAAGGATTTGCTGAAAGTAAAGTGAGCTGAAATATGGAGCTCATTAATAAAATGGGAAGAAATATCGACGAGAAGATTTGGATTTGTTGGGAGTTTTGAGGTTTCGGATGTTATTTGTGGATTCAGCCGGGGCATGGTGCCAGCCTCAGACCACCTCACCAAGACCTAATTTCTCACCTTGATCCTCTTTTTCACTGCCATGTGAGGTCTCCAAAGCAATCTGCTTCTCTTCTCCCGCTTGTTGGTCACCCCCCTCATTCGCCAGGGCCACTGATTCTCCCTTGATTACACTCTCTTCCCCCACTTCCGTACCTTCTGCCCCAAAGTCTTCAGGAGCGCCTCCCCCCACCACTAAATGGCCTTGTTCGTCCTCTACCTCCGGTCCTTCGGCATTATTCACTATGTTTATCTCCTCTACTGGCTCCCCTACTACCGTCTGTGTGGTCTCTATCTCCAAATTATCAATATGCGGGACTATGGCGTCGCCTTCCATTTTATCAACCTGAGTTCCTTCATTTACCCACACGTCCTCTATCTGCTCCACGCCAGCCACCGCCAGGCTGGGGTCGGACTCTACCACGGTCTCTGGCTCTCCATCTACTGCCACCTCCTCTACCTCCTGCGTTTCTGTTTCAGCTGCTACTTTTTCTTCCGACAATACAGCTTGCTCCTCGCCGTCCTCCGCCCCTGCCTCCCCGACCTCCAAATACCCTCCTGTCTCTTCTAACGCAGCCACAGTGTCTTCTACAATCCCCTGACTGACTTCGGTGCCTAGAGACTCGTCGATAACCTCCACTCTCTCTGCCTCTACGCCTGCTGTGGTCTCCTCCACAGATCCAGTCTTGGCCTCCCCTTCCCCCTCGACAACCCCTTTGCTCTCCTCAGCTACAACTTCTAATGCATCCACCACCGCTACCTCCTGCTCTTCTTCCGCACCATTATATCCCCCCTCGGCGCCCATATCTTTGCCCTCCGCCTCCTCCACTGCCTGCTCCAACACCTCTGCCTTTGTGTCAGTTTCCACCTCTCCTTTATCAGCCTCAAGGGCATCCTCCTCAGCCGCCTCCTGCACTGCTTCCTCATCTGCTTTTGCTTCACCTCCTACTTCCACTTGCCCCCAAGCTGCCTCCACCACCCTCTCCAGCAGCTCCTTCAGCACTTCCTCTGCCCCGCGGCTCTCCACCTGCTCTGAGGCCTCCTGCACGGCCTGCTGCACCTCCTTCAGGCTAGGGGGGGCCACCACGGGTACCACCTCAGCAGGGGGCAGCTCTGGTTCCTGGGGTATGGCTGGACCATCTTGCAAGGTGACCGCTGTGGAGGATTGGATGGAAGTAGACGGATCTGAGGAGATAGTATCAAAAATTGATGGTGTTTTGTAGCAGCTGTAATCGTCAGACAAACCTGGAATATGTGATCAAGGGTGTGTGTTATATTGATACCGATGATGAGGGAATGTTGACCACTCAAGGAACTGGACCAAAGATTATAGTTACGATTATATTATTGATTATAATGCCATATGTGGCACCATACCAACTGCAAATCCCTTCATTTAACATTCTGTGTCCTTACCATTGGCTGATAATGCAATTATTCACTGAAGACAGAAGGGTCAGTTAAAAGTCATCACTACTTGTAGGCGCAAGTCTATTGGAAATGATCAAGTAAATTTGCGGTTTGGATTTCTTTTCAACAAAACACGTTACATATCATCACATAGATAATCAAGACTATTTGTATAATGCCACCCTACCTTCAGACGTGCAGTGTTGTATCAACAAAACCACTAGGAATCCTGTCAAAAAGCAGTACTCCATGTTGTCAGAGAAAACATTAAAAAAACGATACTCCAAAAACAATCCACGGTCTCTGCCAGGAGAACACTCTTTACTTCCTTTCAATTCCTTCAATCTTGCTCAAACGTCAAGTGTGAGCATGTACACCGCCACAAGACCGTACACTGAGTGTGTAGAGTAAATTGGGCCCGGGGCAGGGAGGGCAAAGTTAGTGGGTGACGCTGAAAGGAGGGAGGGTGAAAAAACGAACATCGCCATGTTAAATGTTGCCACCCCGAGGTGTCTCCGTGCCACCAGGTGTCTCTATGGGAGTTGGGAGGGGGAGGGGGTAAAGTAGCACTTCAGTGCTAAATGCTACCGAGACCCTTACAAGGGCTGTGGTGAAGCTTGGGCGGCATGTCACACACATAGTGAACCCTAGAAGAGCAATTATAGATGAGCTGCGAGTTTGGGGCATGACTGATGCTACCATTAGGGCTTGACATAGAGTTAGAGAAAGTAGAGCAAATGCAAAAGTTCATAATATCGCAATGCGCCTGACAATAAAGTAGCATTGTTTTGAGTAAGGGTTAGTGAAATGGTGTCCCTTATGTGTGCGTGTTTAACAAGTGTTTTTATGAATCGCTTCATATGGCCTTTCTTTCTACTACACTATACACCACACTTCTACGCCACCAGTGCAGAGTAAGGGTTAGAATGGCCCGATGATGCCACGTGGTTTCCAACTGTTAGGTTATCTAATGAAGACATCCATGTCTATCATGTTATGTAATACAAAGAATGTTTATTTTATATGGATGTCTAGCGTCTGCCTGTTTTGTCTCACGATAGCAAGGTTAGTGTAGGGATTCACGGAAATTGGAAGTAGGTGTTACATAAATTGGGATCTATCTGTAAATGTACAGTGGCAGCCACAGTGTATTGCCGGAGGCAATGAGAAATCCCCAGCTGAGTTTATGTGCAGGCAGTTTATTTATATTCATATCCAGGTTGGCATCATTGACACATCCCAAGCGTACACAAAAAATTACTTGGACTGAAATGTTTAAATTGTCTCTGTGGACGCAGCCAGGTATGAGATTGACCATCTGTGTTTTTGCAATCCCAAATTTCTCCATTGGAAAAAATTATGAAATTTATATTTGCTTGAATGCAAGCAAACACGCAGGTCCATGCTGTAAGCTGAGAGTTCAGTAATAAAGGGGTGAATTGGCCAAACAAACTTAGTGCTAAATACAGTGGAGGTAATATAGGGCCTAGTGTTATGCCACGCTAGTTTTGTGGCTCTTGGTCCACCACAATGGTCCCAACTGAACTATCTCAACAACTTTTGGATGGATTGCCGTAAAACTCTATGAAAGAAAGACTATGAATCCAAATTGATTTTGGTCACTGCACTGATTTTGGTCCTTTATTGCAACCGTGAGATTGACATGTGTGGTCTCAACTCATACTGGATGGATTGCCATTCAATTTGGTACCCAAATCCATGTACCCTCAGGATGAATTGTTACCACTTTGTGAACTCTTCAACTTTTCATCACCAGCTCAAAACTTAATTTGTATTTTACTTTTGTTTATGACCACATACTGGCAAAACTGACATTCCCATGAGCCTCAGCTGCTCTTTGTGGTCAGCGCTAATTTAGCAAATGTTAGCATGTTAGCAAAAAAACGCTTAACTAAGAAGGTGAACATGGCAAGCATTGCACCTGTCAATCGTCAGCAAGCTAGCATTGTCATTGTGAGCATGTTAGCATGCTGACATTACTGAATGCACTGTGAATCACTGTGCCTCACAGAGCTTCTAGCATGGCTGTTAAGTCTTGTTTAGTGTCATTTGACACAACTGTGAAAGCAGACGACTTAGTTAATGTATGCAAATTATTTAAACAGCATTTGTACTGTATGGGAATGATACTGTCCCAAGCTTTTTTACCCAGACAGCTCTATTCATTGATTGCTAGGTCAGTGGGAAACAATGATGGAGGCTTAATAATGCGTAATAATAGTCGCCCCTCTGAGAAGCTAACATGTAACTTCCCTTTCAATGAAATCAGCTGATCCTGACCTAAGGCTCCATTGACTCTCATGCCAAAAGACCAGCGTGACAAAGCTATAAACCTGTGTCACGGAGCCAATGACATTTCCAGACCCACCAGCTTATTATCTGGCTGGCCCCTCAGCAGGAAAACTGACAGTCTGCTCCGAGCTATAAAACTAACTACGGAAATAATAGAGACATTTTATGCTCTCAGTGTTGGTATGAGAACATGACAGTGTTATTCTCTGTGGTACCTTTGTTGCTTTTGAAGCCACGGGGGGTGTTGCACAGTGATCTCTGCTTCAATTCGATTTATTTGACAATTCAGCGGCAAATCTGCGCTTCTGTATATCAAGAGTCTCTGTCTCAAAACAAACCATAGATAGAAACAGAGTCTGGGGGGCTTCAGAGAAGCAACAAAACGTATGCCAATTGTTTTTTTCTCTGCTTACATTGTTGTTTTCTCTGGAAATCGCTCTAACTTTTATATTTTCTGATCTCTCTCTCTCTCTCTCTCTCTTGCTTTCTCTCATTCGTGACTGCAGGAGATTAGGTCTGAAAGGTTAATACAGTCACATGAGCTTCACATTGTGCTTTGTGCTACCAGGCAGTTAGCACAAAGCACTACTTGGCTTGTGACTGGGCTGGAGAGGGGGATTATTACAATGATGCATACTGTATATTGTCTACATACACATAGTACCTGCAGCCACTTCACCCTCAATATCTCAACACATTCAAACACGCACACACACACACACAAACATACACATATGTACTGTGTACAATCACACACAAACACTAACTAGCATAAAAACTGTATAGTAATGGAAAACCGAATTAGAGTGAGTTTCACACAAATATTTCTGAGGCCAAATTGCGTGTTAGCTTGTAAACTTTGAAACAAATATGGGGGAAAACAAATGTATTGAATTGCATGATTTCCCTTTTTTTGGAATACGTATGAACAAACTCAAAAGTTAAATTGCATATTTCTCTACAGAAACCATCAGCGACCCTTAAACGCAACTCTCTCTCTCTCTCTCTGTCTCTCTCTCTCTCTCTCTCTCTAAGTAATGGGTTTCCCCAAAGCCCCCTAAGTGTTGGGGCAACATGTAATTTGATAAACCAAAATAATAGTGGCGACGGTAAAGCATGGTGCATGGTTTGTGTAGCTTCTGAAGCCGGTCTATGTTTAGGGTGGGGAAGAGCAAGACCCTGCGCTGTGCTGTGAGGCCATAGGAGTTGCTGTCTGTATTTCACATCTCACTGTTGGTATTTCAGATGTGCTCTCCATGAAAAGAGGGCGGTGGGGGGGGGGGGGGGAGAGTAACCAACACTAACCTCCACCCCAGCCTGGTCCACGGTCCAAACTCACTGACACTAACTACTGAAAAATATCGCACATCTAGTCGCTTTTGAACACACTATTTACATCCATTACACACAGTTTATGGGGACGCTCCATTAGTGATTTGGACATAAAAGATTCTTTCGTTCTATCGACTTTCAATTTATTATGAGGAACAAGTGGACAAGACATAATATGATATGACAGTGGAACACTATTGTCTTCAAAATTTGCAAATGTAAACGTTAGGGGTGTAACGGTTCACAAAATTCTCGGTTTGGTTCAATACAATACAGTGGTGCCACGGTTCAGTTCGGTTCGGCATGGTTTAATACAGCAAAAAAGCAGAAATGCCATCATAAAGTATGTTCTTTTTTTACTTTGAACAATGATGGATTAATTTGTGTACAGGAAGCTGCAGCAACTCCTGTTTTGTCTTTAACACGTGGGCTGCTGTGGTGCTTCAGTGAAAGAAGGTCACAATCTCTCTGATCTTTGGAGGAGGCGATCTTTGACGTTGCTTTCTGAGATGCTAGATTAATGACATCGGCCTATTTGTGTCGTTAGTCAGCTAGCTTTGGTTTGCCCGTGACGTCTGTTGTCAGAGCAGCAGCGGAAGCTTTGGACATTTGATTCTCTGTTTGGGCTTTTGTTTTCTTTTACAAAGCAGTAATTATGCTCTGGTGAAATGGGCTCGTGAAGGAGTAGTGTCACAGGGCTCAATAGCATTAAGCATGTTAGTACAGCCTACGTTTTCAACTCCAGAGTAGCGTCTCATATCCGCGGCTATAAATATACCTTTAGCCCTGTTTGAATCGATTGGGAATAGCTACCTAAATGATAGTTTGTAGCGTGGGTGCTGCTGTTGGTTTTCCTGGTAAGCTAGTTTAGCATAGCGTGTAGAATGTTGTTCTTCCGTGGAAGGAGGGTCAGTTGTTGTCTGTTACGTTGAGTGGGTTGCCATGTTGAGCGCAATGGCTCCACCGAGAGAACATTATATTTCCCACAATTTAAGCTTTAGCTTAAATGCAATAGTATTATTCAAACGTATTGTTCGGGTCGTAATGCGTACCGAACCGTAAGCCTCGTACCGAACGGTTCAATACAAATACGTGTATTGTTACTTACACCCCTAGTAAACGTTATGCCCCCATTTGTCATATTGCTGTCTGATGCAGTTCAAAAGCGTTTGTCATCTACAGGAGGATCTGTCATTTTATCCATGGCAACATTTTTAGCATTGAGCAATTTAACAGCAGCATCAGCAGTAATGATGTGCAGATGTAGATGCCAATGTGCGCCATCTACAGGCAAGGAAAGCTCTCGCCTCTGCAGTTCTGACACGAGCCACCTGCAAAGTTGTTTTTGGTCTACTTTAAGTATTTTTTATAAATCTGTGTCGTACTTTGCAACATTTTGAATTAGCATTTGTTAGTAAGAACAAACAAAAGTTACATAAAAAAGTCATGATAAACTCTGTGAGAAAAAAGAGAGGAGCCAGATCAGGAGCTGCAGCAGAGAAGAAGCTGCTGCTGTGGAAAAGATACATGTTGAATGCGTACATTCACGTCCTGGGTGACGACTGTCGCACAAGGGCCATTAACTGTAGTGAACAGTACAAAAATGCACAATGATGAAATCAAATTAAGGATTGCACCATTGTGGGCTCTGATTGCAATTGTTGTTCTTCTGCATAAAGAAAAAAAGGTTGGAGCTACCTTAGTCAATCACTGATTTAATGCACCACCCGGCAATCACTCTAACTGACCCAAATCAAACACCCACAATGTTGCATCACTAACAGTTGCACTGCTGGGCCTGAAAAAGTGCTTAATGCTAAAATGCTCATGGTGGATCCTCCAGCAGGGACTTCTATGTGAGGGCCGAACGGACTGGTCATAGTGTGCTTTGAGAATAAATGAGCAGAGAAGTTGAGCCAAGAGCAAATTGAGGAGGACTTTGCAGTGCTCGAGACAGGTTTCAACAGGTGAGCACAACAACAACACATTCTCCAGATGAGAACGTCAGCAATCACAGCGTTGCCTAGCAATGTAGTTCTGTGTGCAGCTCTCTTTTTGCTTTAATACATTTGTGGCTGCAGCGGCTGGGGATTTTATATTTTTTATTCACCTCCATGTTGTTTGCCTTGGTGACGTTTCATTTTGCTATTGATTCTACAAGAAGTCACAAGTTAAATACATGTATGTAGTTTAATATTGCTTATTGCACCTGCCACACTGTCCTTTTTCTTAATTTTTTTGACTTTGTCGCCCATTTTTGTGTACTTGTCTGAGTTTTGTCTCTTGTCTGGGTGAGGCAATGCTTGAATTGAGTATGATAACCTAGTAGTCTTTCCATTCCTGTTGGTTACACATAGCACTATACAGAGCCCTTTCTCAGAGTGGGGAGCGATGACTTTAAAGTGGAGCACACTTGCCCTCACAATGAAGAATATCAATTATGAAATATGAACATTGCAGGTTGGTAAGATGAATAAGCAATTTGTATACTCATACCTCTCTCACTTGATCTCAGTGGTGCAATGCTAAAATAATGCAATGGTAAAAGCTCACGTTGGATTCTGGGTAAGATTTGTCTTTTGACTTTACATTGGACGCTGCAGGGTCAGTGGGGATTCCCAGAGGAAGGGCTTGTTCAACCACTGTTGGAACCGGCTGAGGGTGGGAGGCTCTTGTGGTTGTCATTGCCAGAGGCCAGCAGGTGGGGCTATCAGCTTTAAATGGGCATTGATAATGACGGCATGTCCATAATCTTAAATATAACTTAAACACTTGAAAATAGATAAGAGTTCTTCGTAGTCATACGAGAACTGTGTTCATGCTTGATAGAGCAGAGAGATGTTTGAAATGATATGTCAGTCACAATAAACTTCCATTCCATATCATCTCTCCCTCTACTCTCTTTTCTCTGTCTGTCCTCCTTCTTTCTCTCTCTCTGTCTCTCTTTCTTCTCCTCTGTGCTCTCTGTCTCTCTGTCTGTAGTTTCAGGAATTTTTCAAAAGGATGTTCCCCAAATATCTAGGACATCTTTTTGGGTCACCATTAAAATGATCCTCCAAACTTATAAAACATGCAGAGAAGTTACCTTTTTTCTTTTGCATATATGGAGATCTGAGCCTTCCTGCCGACACAAACAACAACAACATCAACCAGTACCAACAACAGAAATAATGTATGCTCTCATTATTATTCCTATTTAGAGTTCTAATTTATTCGGCCTTAGTGGGGGAACAGCAGTTTCAAAGGAAAAACCACCAAGAGTGGCTTGTTGATAAGGCACGAAAGTTAAGTCGAATTATTCAGTCTTCCCCTCTGTTTTTTTTCCCGCAATCATTTCCTCTCACACATGAAAACACACACTCTACATGCACACATCACTCAGCATCCTCTTTTCAAGCGGTGGCAATTTACAATTAATTAGAAGGAATCCATATTTTCTTGCTTGTTTGTGCCTTTTGCAAAAAGCTGTGTGATCCGCAGCTCAAAGCAGAGCAGTGGAGACAGAAGCCCGAAACCTCCCCCGTCAGCTCCATATGCTCGGAGCAGCCTTTATCGCTGAGCGATTGACAGCCACGTATGAACTGCCAAATAAAACATCCCAGTCGCTCCCCCTCATAAGTGTACATCCAACACCAGAATAGAGTGGCGAAGTTGGTGCTCTTTTTGCTTTTCATTTGTGGTGGTGGAGTTCAGATAACATGCTAAGGATATGTTTGCAGCGACTGATCCGTAACCATGTTACATGTTAGTTATAGGTGTTTGTATTGCATGTGTTCCTCTATGTGAACACTTGATGTGAGGGAGCCAGAGAGGGAACCGATTTGTTCAAACTCCTTTCAACCACTTCTCTCATATGTTCTCGCTGTTGTCTGCCAACATACAACAGTTTCTTTCTTTTTTTTTTTTTTTTTTACATCACAGAAAAAAGAAAGAAAACAATACCTCCCTGCACATTTCTGCTTCTCCTTGTAAAATGGAACACTTATATAAGGCACCATTGTGGATTACATAAATGTCTCAAAGTTATCAATATTTCATCCTCTGTGCGTTTGATGTGTTTGGTAATTGGATATTTATGTTGTGGGCTCCCCTCTCTCAAAACCCCCGTTGCACTTTTCCTATTTGTGTACGTGCGCGTGTCTGCGTGTGTGTGTATTTATAGTACTGTATATAGTTGCAATGTGTTTGTTTGTGGGTGTGCATTTGTTTTTTGCGTATGTGTGCGCTTGTCTGTGTTTCTTCTCCTGTTTCGCTTTTGCAGTTTTCTTGGAAAGGCGATGACATCGGTGGTCTTAATAGTGGAGTCATTCAAAAGGAGAAATGTAAAGTGTGTGTGTGTGTGTGTGTGTGTGTGTGTGTGTTCTATTGTCTTCAAGTATGCAGATGGAACAGTGCTGCTATTATTGCATTTACGTCTGCATATGTTTTCCCCACATCACACTGGGATGGTCAAGTAGGGTAGAGAGCTGGGAGGGTTCTCCCCCCCGGGTAGAGAGCTGGGAGGGTTCTCCCCCCCCCCCCAGACCGAGCTGGTGGTTTTTCTTTGATGAAGGCAGAAAACAAGGAAAGGATGAGAAGAGGAGGAGCACTAGTATGGGACTCCTTAGTGGGAACTTGAGTCGAATAAATGTTTCACGTTTCTGACAGTTTACATGACAAAAGAACCGTCTGTGTCTGGAAAGTATCCGACAAAACCATTTGAGGGCCGACCCGGGTGTCGTTGCGCAACGGCACCGGGGCGAATGAAGGGGAAAGAGGGAGAAGGACGGGTGGAAGGAGATGGGTGGAGATGATGGAGGAGGTGGAGACACAGTGGGGGGAAGCGTGCTGCTCCATCTCTGGATGCAGTTTCCTTTTATGACCGAGTGAGGGAGCTGTTGGGTCTCAATTCAGCGCTCCCAGAGGAGTAGCTCGCAGAGACGAAAAAACCCCAGAAATGATGTCGAGATGGGAACAGGGAGGGAGGGAGAAACGGTGAGACAGAGAGGAGGAGGGAGCACGAAGAAAGAGCCTGACTAGTACCTTCACAGTCCATTACATCACTGCTCTGTATGAGAATACTCCTCACCGGCTTACGTCAGTGGGAAAGACTCCAATCACACTGTTGGTACAGGAGCAACACCTCCGTCCTGCTAGAACACAACAACAAATACAGTCCTGACAGCTCCAAGCGCTGCGGACGATGCGTGACATTCAGTGAGATCTTCGACATCATCGACATCATCACCTACTAGCACGCTGCGTGCTTTTGCAAGGACGAACTGCGTACACTGGAGACGTTGAATAGCATATAAAAGGAACGATGCGAGGCTGGGGAGTGTTTTTTTTGGGGGGGGGGGGGGGGGGGGGTTGGTAGAACAGGAGAGCAAAATGCGGCTCGTAGCTATTCTGGTGTTCCAGACAGCTTTACTGCTCATCAGACTAACAGCACCTCTGCCCCGCTGCTGATGTGCCTGCTTACCTGCTCTGCCTCCTCAGCAGTTCAGCAGAAAAGTTGTCTCAAAGTACACGGGGGGGTGGGGAGAAAAAGAGGCGACAGCAGAGTGCGAGTCGGTCTGTGCGCATGACAATGTGCCGGCATGTACGGGCACTTGTGCTTTAATTCTGTGCCCAGGTCTGTTGGTACATGCATGTTGAAGTGGGTTTGAAGGGGGGCGTTACAGAACTCTCTGTGTGTGTGTGTGTGTGTGTCTGTGTGTGTATGTGTGTGTGCGCGCACTAATGATCCCGAGCCCTCTTCTTCTCTCTCGTGCGAGAGCAGCTGAGCTCCTGGAGGTCCCAGATAACCTGTTTGTGTGATTTTGCTGTGGCTGCGGATTTTCCGGTCTTATCATCAATCATTAGACTTTCTCGCGAGCTGTTCGAATCGGGTTCACCCCGCTGCGAACACATTTAGTGTAACAGGATCCGTGTAGGTGTTGGTGTGTGTGTGTGTGTGTGTGTGTGTGTGTGTGTGTGTGTGTGTTGGTGTGTGTGTGTTGGTGTGCATGTGGTGTGAGTGTGAGTGCGCATTTCCCGCTGCGAACGCAGATCCAGCAACACTCAGCACTGGACATCGCAGCGGGAGTACACCTGAGAGAGATTGAGAAAGGAACGTGTGTGTGCGCGCGTGTGTGAGTGGTGGGAAAACGCTGCTCAATGAAAAGATGGAGAGTGGTGGAAGGAGACAGGAGGAGGGAGTGAGTGTGTAATCCCATCAGCGAGCGCCAAACAGAGCTGTACAGTAATACCCGAGAGAGACAGGGTGCTTCTTCTCACAGACAAGCATGCACACACGCACCATCCAGGTGGCTTGGCTGGTGTCTGCTTGTGATGAAAAAGCTACTCACAGGCAGAAATAGGTCAATGACCTCAGGGCCTCTAGAGTCAGCAAGACTAGCCTAAACACACACACACGCACACACACTTACACACACTACATCCGGTCTCAGGGCTATACTGTAACCTGCCATATGTACAAATATAGACCCAGCCAACTTAAACATATCATTATGAGTTAACATCCCAAAAGGAGATTTGCTTTGCTCTAGTATAGACATATCATGAACACATGCACAACTACGGACACTTTTTTGTGCGTTTTACTGGAGTATCAGAATCCTTTTTATTGACCAAGTGTGTGTGAGAGAGATTCGACTGGTTTTCACTTCCAGTTTCAGTTCTACACTGTAAAAAAAATCCATGTGGTTCAACTTAAAAACGTAAGTACAATTGCTGCCTTAAACTTTCAAGTCAAGTCAAATTGGATTTACAATTTGTTTCAACTCATCACTTTGAGTTTACTTTAGCTTTGGATTGCTCTTTGTAAGTTCACATTAATGTATAGTATGAGTTTATTCAACTTAGCAAAATGAGTGAAAAAGATATACAACTTATCATCATGCATTCTGTTCACTTGACCAAATAAGTGGTTTCAATTTAGCAAAATGAGTGAAAAAGATATATAACTTATTATCATGCATTCTGTTCACTTGTCCCAACTAGTGATTTCAACTCACATATTTTAGTTAGAAGGAAGTCTTGACATTACTTTCCTAGTTAAAATGACCTAAAAGTATGAGTCGTTTCAAATGACTAGTTATAAGAAAACACCATGTCTTGAGGCAAAAATCAAATTTATTTTCTTGCATTAAAATAGTTTACATTAAAACATGCAGATCGCCAACAACTTCCATACTGTAGTTAAACAGAATATTCACAAAAAGTTCCACCTCAGCAGAGAATAACCTTAAAGTCACTGTATATTTAAACATTAACATACAAATCTCCAAGACCAACCGTAAACAAATGAGTGTCCAAGTTGTAGGATTTAGTGGTATCTACTGACGAATGAACTGAATAACCCTCCACTCACTCGTCCCTTTCCAAGCATGGTTGAGAACTACAGCGGCCTTCAGGTAACGTAACACAAACCAAACACTGTCCATTCTGGGCTACTTCAGAAACATAGCAGACTCCGTGCTCATTCTAATGTATCAAAAACACAACATTCATATTTTCAGGTTATTATATATTAAAGAAAACACATACATATACACATACATATTATATTCCAATTTCTGGAATAAAAGAGTGGGTGTGCGTTCTAGTGAGAGACTGCACTGAATGTGTAACTGTATGAAAAAAAAGAAAAAGAACAATGAGCACAATTTTAACAGGACCAACTGACAGGATTTAGCAAATCTTGAGTCCTTTTCTGTCTTTTACAATTTGTACCTCAGGAGTTTGTTTCTCAATCCATGTACTCTTGCAGAGGCTTGTTCTGGTTTGATCTTCATCACCACTCGCTGGAGAAATTCGAAGGAATACTTCATGGCTTGTGGATACTCAAGATTCACAGAGTATATAATGCCCATAAGCATGGCAAAGCTGCATGGCACATCTTTCATGTTATGGAGCACAATTGTCTCCTCGACCACAACTGCGACGTTGAAGACCTCGCCTGGAACTGCATCCCGTTCCGGACCTTCGTAGCCTATCAGAAGGCCAACTTGCATCCCCTTCATGGCTGCATCCAGTCTCACCATGAGCCTTGAAAAGCAGAAATAATAGTGTTTGACCTTTTACATCTTTAAGTACATATGCTCTACAAGCAGTGAGGGAAAGTAATTAAGTGCATTTACTCAAGTACTCCACTTAAGTATAATTTTGAGGTACTTATACTGTACTTGATTATTTTATGTTACTTTCTACTTCTACTCCACTAAATCTTAGAGGTAAATATTGTACTTTTCACTCCATATATTTAGTTACCAGTCACTTTACAGATTCGTATTCAGTGTGGCTTTGTAGCACAAAGGCAGTAAAACTGCCTGTGCCAAAGCACACTGTATATAATCCATAGAGCTTAATCATAATAATAATAATAATAATAATAATCTTTATCCATTAAGTTTGGCGAGCTTCTCCTCACACAGCGTTGCCAACACCTGCGCAAAAAATACATCAAAACGTGCGGCCTGATCGGGAGTCGTGTGCTAAGTATTTTTTAGAGAGAATCACCCAGCGGTTTTCCCGAAAAACTGAGCAAAATTTCTCCATTCACTTGAATGGGGTTTCGGCGTGAAGAGAGCTAAAAAAAACACTTAACTTTGGGCCCATATTGACTAGCCACATCAACGCATTCGACAGTCTTATCTTTCTATGCAGGTCCTGCATTATTTTGAATGCAGGACTTACACTTGTAACAGTATTTCTTCCACCACTGTCTTCAAGGCTAATTCATGTCACTAAAATTGTTCTTCGGATGTTCGCAAACTCCTTTCTATTTATCTATGTACAGCCTGTGCTCAAATTGAGGGTGACTTTCCTGCTCTAGTAGAGAGGCAACAAACTTCTTACTGTCATCATACAACCTATAGGACATGTTATTCCATCTTCACATGACTACACAACGATGCCGACTTTGCCGTTGAGGTCATTTAAAAAAGAAAAGAAAAGAAAATTCAGATTCCTCAATGCATCAGAGGGCCTACATAATATCTGACAACACAATTATGTTAAAATCTATACACGTAACCACAGTTTTGCATTAAGGAAATACATAATGTCTTACGTCACACATCCTGATGACGTCTGATGGATCTTCGGATATGTAATGTGGCAGGCCAAGCAAAGCAGCAGTCCTCCTTTCATTTGTGTCCTACAAGACCGAGAAATATGCAGTGAGATGACAATGTTGTAGCACACATAGCATCAATTTACAAATAATCAGCAACCCCTTACATCTTTCTCAAGACAGTTCAAAATGTCTTTGAGTGCCTGCTTCTTTCCAGACATGGTTGCAGCTTTGTAGACCTCCAGCAGTCTTGGGACCAGGCCATCAAGTCCGTCAAGAAAACACTCGAGAAGGTCTGTGGTGACGACTCTCTTGAATTCTGCCCTTATCTGAGGAGACGCAAACAGATAGTAAATACTAGTCAAACAACATTTCTGAATAGGACACGCAGTTTACACAGTATGACAAGCAGTGTGACTGCCTACCTGTCTCTCAAGGAACAGAGCTGGCCATCTGGAAAGGACCTCTGCGACGAGTGGCTGATCTCCAATAATCTCTTTTCGGCGCTGGGAACGTAGCTGTCATCAGGTGTTCCACCAGCTGGTGATCAGGGTCTTTGTTAAGCATTTCCACCTCCAACATCTTTCGCTTTTCCTCCATGTTTTCAGAACTCTGTCCTTCTGGTGGATCTGGACAGTAGTTGACCTCACCTTTCTTTGACTTCTTAACACGTTTCCCCTTTGCAAATGTCCTTTTAAATGAAGGAAATTGTTTTATCTTGCTTGGTGCTGAAAAATTACAAAGTTCACAGCGAATTTTAGCAACTGGACTGGTTACTTCCTTGTGCTCCTTTATATGCTGCGTAAATTCCACATGGGATTAGAGATATGTTAGACAGTTTGGGTATATACAGCTGAAACCCCGTCTTCCACGTCCATGATTGTCTTTGTAATGACTCACAATTGTTTTTTCATTGTATGAGGCAAAACTGCAGAACTTACAACTCCACTTCATCAACAGCAACCAAACTCAATGAATGAACCATCAGCACCTGAAACACAGAAAATCAATCAATATAACATGATATAGCAAAACCTTTAGTCATATGAACGGCAAACTTCATTTAAGAGAGTAAAATGCACACAATAGCCACAGAACAATGAGCTTCTAATCAATTTATGATCTTAGGATACGAGGTAGTTTCCATAACCTATGGTGAGTTTTTTTTAATTAACAAAATCATAAGAAACTGAGGGAATTCATGAGCAGGAATGACATTAAAATAACTTGACCCGTGGTGGAAAGCCCTGTGGTGGGGGAGATTTTAAAAAAAGCTAGAGTGGCGCGAACACAGATAGCTCGCTAAAGTACGCTACTAGCTAACTAGCTAGCGAGCTAATTATCTTCACAACCATGTAGGTTAAGCTACACCATGTGCGCCGAGTTACTTAGCTAGTTCCCGTTTTCGAGCGGCCGTGTTTAGCCAAAAGCAGTTTAAGAAGCCAGCCAGCAGAAATTTAAACTGATTAAAATATTCAATTTAATTAGGTTTCAAATGTACTAACTTAGCTACTGACATTTTAGCCAGACAACAAATAGTCCATAAGCTTACCGTAGCCAACTGTCTGTAGACCGCCATGTTGCTAAACGTCGGCTAAGTTACATTGAGAAGCTGCCCAAAAACATTAGCTTATTTAAATTACTTTTTTCTAAATGCCCTCTGAAACATTCTTGATAGGACTTCGTATACTATTGTTCATTAACCTTATATCGTGTTCGGGTCCAATTAGATCGGTTATGAGGATTTACACGGCTCAAATGTGACCATTAAAAACGAACTTATACGCTAGACTGTTTGCCATATTGGACCAACTGCATTACACTTTAAGCGTTATGCATTTACAGACAATATAATAACATGACAGCAGATACTTTCTATACATTTACGAATTGGGTTGACTGATATTGCTGACGCATCCACTCACCTCACTTCGCCTTTGTCCTTCCGAGCCGTGCGCCGCTTGTCAATGGTCGGTTGGTTGACGTTCATCGTCTCGCTGGCTAACCATATTCATCCGCCGCTTGGTTCGCTGAACCGACGTACTGCGTGGTCAGGTTCAGGTCACGTTCGTGATCCGGCTGCCAAAACGTATTGGTCCGCCGCGTGGCTTAGGTTAGTTCGCCGTCTGGTATTTACATAGGTTGGTGACGCAGCTGAGCAGACAGACAGCTTGCGACCTGCTGCGGCACCCACCTGTCACTCAAAGCGGCCACGCTCTCAATTATGCATAACTTTCAGCCTCAATATAATTGAAATGTATTAGTTATATACAAGTCACCTCTGTACAGTTCATGAAGGGGCAAATTAACTGAAGAGACCAAGAAGATACGTTTTTTTGTAGCAAGCTGTATGCATTTGTATTTCTGCTTAGAAGTTAGACAATTTAACATGGGGTCCTATGGAAATTGAATCGCTTTTAAAGCCTCAAGTGGCCGTTTGAGGAACTGCAGTTATTGGCACTTGTTTTTGACTGTTAGACATAGCCATACTTATAACTCACAGTATTCAGTTAATTTAACTTCTTGAAATTTACATTTCATTGAACTGGCTTAAATACCTGAGTTGGAGTACCGAAAACTTATACAATTGAGTTCAAATTGTATAAATCATCATGATAAGTTGAAGTAAATGACAGAAAGAAGTTAACATGACTTATTGTTCAAATCCTTTTTTACAGTGTAGGGGCAATTTTCAGGAGGATGGAAAAACGCTAAAAACGAGGATATGCTGAACGAGTACGGGCAAACATTCAATTGTTATATTTTTTATCACAAATCACAAAATTGCCAATCCGTAGGGCACACAACATCCTCTGTCCTTGGACCCTCGCATCGGAAACTCTTCCAAAAAAAAGACCTTTAATGACTGAGAAAGAAAAGAAAATGTGGATAAACACAAACATTACATATACAGTATAGTCTCAGAGCTATACTGATATATATATCTACAATTTAGGATTCCTTTGCATTAAAGCATGTGATTAGACAAGGCACTGTGTGCACTGCAAGTTGCATGCAAGTGTGCGATTGGACAACAAACTAACCATAACTGACATGCAAACTTGCAGTTGGACGAGCACAGACCATCCATAGTGTCCGTGACTCGTGGAACACAATTTATGGCCGACAGCTCACAGCAGGGTTGCATCGCCATGGAAATGAAAAAACAAACAAACAAACAAAACAAAAACACAAAAAATCCTGAAAACTAAATGGATCTCAACTAAATCCAAGTGAATAACAATCATTCAGTTTCAAGAAAGAGAATACAATTTACAGAAGAGAAGAATAAAACCAACTGTTACTATAGGCCTACTATGTTTCAATACGCTTATATAATATATAACTATTATTGGGATAATAGCTTTTAAACCACCTTCTGTTTCCATTAAATTTCCATTAAGAGTGATGAAACTGAACACTAATTAATTACAGCTCAAAGTGCAGAAACTAATTGTGACGGACAAGTGAATTACAGAACAGCCTTCCACCTGGAGGACCAGGAAACCAAGATGTGTCTTTTCAAAGTTTCATTTTTCGGTAAATTAGGTTTTGTTTACTATTTCTTCTCCCTTAAATTAAATATGATCCATCTTCATTCCATGTCAGTTCTGGTTTGGGTAGATTGGTAATACAGAAAAGGACTTTTCGATACTGTTGGGACTGCGAACGGCAGCATTATTTTTCTTCCCCACAAAATATTTTCACTCAATTCAAATACATCATTAACTGACTTTCACAGGAAACGACTGTTTGAATTCCAAAACAATTGAATGTGCGAGCAGATGCGTCATCATTCTATATTCGGAAAGTGTTGTTTCTTTTAGACCGTATTATCTGATTGGCTTTCTTCGACAGCGAGATCCTTCTGCTGACTGAACTACGAACTCATACACAAAAACATGGAAACTAATAACTGTTCACGTACAGTGTGTTTTATATTAATTCAATTTAGAAGCAAACAAACTTGTGTTTTGGTCAGACAAGCTGCAGTACGCACGTTTAGAGGTGAATAACACACAGCTCCTGACCTGCAGATAGAAGTCACGGAAATTAGTCAGCAACCATTAGTTTGTGGATTTAATGTGGCGTCTATTTGCCAAACACACTGACAACACAGCACATTATTAAGCTGCCTCTCACTCTCTCTCTCTTCCCAGCTCTTCTCCTCTGTATCTGGAAGTGGGATTAGCGGTCATGGCCGAGGTATGGGAACGAGGTTTACCTGCGAGTGAGTGGGGGCCTAGTCCTCAATCCCTTAGCTGAGGAGAGGGAGATTAGCCCTCGTAAGTAAACACACTGGGATTACTCACTACCAAGGATTAATGGATGCATGGATGCACTGTTGGGTTATGATCCAACAGCATGTATATTTATGCATTTTCATGTGCTTTGATAGCTGGGGCTTTCTCAGATTACCTCCACTGAGACTCGGAGCACTTTCAAACGCCCGATGGAGGGAAGATTAGTCAGCAAATCTAAATCGACACCTGACAAACTCTGGAGATACTCCCCCTCCCGTTTCAAATTTGAATCAGGCCGTGTTGTTTACGAGTTGCGCCCCTGTCAGTCAGTCGGCGGCTATTTGTTTGTTCGAAATCAATATTGGTTTTGTTTTTTGTATTCTGTTTACTCGCCCAGTCAGTGAGTCCGCATCTATTTTGTTTGTCCAAAATCAATATTTTTGTTACATCCTCACATGCTAGGCAAAGCAGCTACCATCGCGGGGAGAAGAGTTTACGTAACTCGGCATGGTGCCCGCCAATGTGAACGGACAAAAGACACGTTTGTGTGTGTGTGTGTGTGTGTGTGTGTGTGTGTGTGTGTGTGTGTGTGTGTGTGTGTTTGAGTTTGTGTGTGCATGCATGTGTGCATATCGCTCTACGCTTTGCTCTCTCGTTTTCTGCAGGAGGCAAAACCAAGGGAAGGGCAGTGGTTTCCGTGTGCCTCATTTGAAGCACAGCTCGGAGACGTAATTGGTCTCCTGACACATGCAATTGCGCGCACAGACAGACGCGCTCCCGCTCGCTCGCTCGCTCACATGTGCGCCCCCCTCGCTCGCAACGATCTCTGTTTTCCATGCCTTTGAACCCATCAGAATGCATTAGCCGGAGAACAAAGACTGTGTACTTTGGATGGTGTTGATTAGTCAATTACACAACAGGGAGTATCTCATGAATATAGAGCCTCATTATGTCCTCCACCGGCTCTTTATTTTGAGAGGGTTCCCCCTACTTTTGATAGATCGTCACAGCCAAAATCGGCGTTGGGATAGGGAGTACCATATAGGTAGTCAATCAGCCTCTGGGGACATGAGAACATCTTACGTCATAACTATGATAAACACTTGGAATACCTATCACCTATGAAGTATTAATGTTCCCCATGTTGAAATGTCATGAGCATTGATGGGCGCCTTTCATTGTAGGGTATGCGTGACATTTTCCACTGTAAAAATGTAATTTTTATCTTTAAAAAGGTTTCAAACAGTTACACAGCAGGATCAATTATTATGTCCTGGAATTTCCTCTAATAATAATAGAAGTGTGGAAATGGTTCCCCTTTCGAAGTTGTAGTTCAGACACAGCAACCTCATAACATTTTACAATAAAATACAATATGAGCGTGTCTATTCCTTCAATCTGCTTTTTTCGATCCCTGGATACATATGTCTTGACTATCTGTCAAATAGTAGGTCAGGCATGTCAGAGGATCCTTCTTCTTGTTCGTTATTCTCTGGCTTACTGAGGGAGACATGAAGGAGTGTCTTCTCCCGGCTTCAGGTTTCAAAGGTGCGTCACAGCCACGCACTGGAAACAAAGCATATGTTTTTCATCTCGACTTTTAAGAGAACCTACTTGTTATTTATATCCCGTCACCGGCAGAGGAGAGATGACAGCCTCGTCTCTTCTCGTGCTTTCTCTCCATCTAAACTTTCTCTGATGAAAAGAATTAAGCAATCAGTCAGTTTCTCTCCTCCCTACAGCATTCGCTTTTGCGAAGCATTCGGCGCAAATGTGTGTGTGTGTGCGTGCGTGTCTGTATGTGCGCTGTATCTGACTAGAGTCCCTGATGCCTCACCTATATAACAAGTACCGAGCCAGTTAACTGTCACCTTCGGATGACAACCTCAGCAATTCAAAGGCGTAGCGCAACTTCGGGAAATACACAAATACATATTTGACATTCAATTTCAAATAAAATAACTGTAAATAATATCTATCGAACAAAATGTGTGCTTTCGGGAGATGTTAGGTGCGAAGATGAAAGGGGTAATTCTGCTGTTGTGCTTTGGAAGGGTGGGGAAGCACAGAGGCACAAAGGAGAGAACAGATAAGTGAGCACGACAAACACATCGTCTGACAGGTGGCACACTTTCTCTGCGATGTTCCTCTGAATCTGTTAATAAGACACCTTGCAAATTGTGCAAAACAGAAGAAAACTCTTGAACAGTGTTCATACCTGTTCTCAAGGATCAATGTGCAGCACGCACTGCAATGTGTAGTTCGTACGGAAGTGACTTCATCTGAAGAAATGCTGTTGGTCAAAGGTTTCAGCATATTTCATTTTAAACATAACTATAAACACTAAAAGGTTAAGATTAACTACATTTACTTAAGTTTCAGTGGCGGGCCGTCAGGGCCTGCAAGGCCTTCTCTGCTGGCCTAACAGAATCACAAAGTTATAGCTATTTTATAATTTAATAATTTTTCTTAAATACACTACATGTATTATAATTTATAAAAATATTTTTCCCATTATCTTATTTTCTCATTGCACAGCTACTGTCTTCCTCAGTTGCTCTGCTTCCAGTGCAGCTTGTTTTAAGTAGAGCTTTTATCCAATCAGATTTCACCTCTGTGTCTCTAGGTAAGAAGAGAGGCCCCAGGCCTGCAGACTCACAAGTGAATCCCTTTGCACTTTAAGTGAATGGGGACGATATTGTTGATTGTCATAGTGTTCAACCAATCAGATCTTTAGTTTGACATGTTGGGCGTATTCTTTGACATGCCAGAGCCTTCTAGCTGGCCTAGCCATACGTGATTGGTCAGTGGGCTAGCGGGACATGTTGGGCACCATTTTCAGCCTTCAAACGCATTGAAACGTATTCAAGAAATACAACTGGGGAGGCTCGACTGTCTTCACTGGCGTCCATGAATCGAGAAGGACTTCTTACTGGAACTAAAACGCACCGATGTACTGAACAACCGTGAGATTAAACTCTTTGTTAACAAAGAAAGGAGGATGGACTTTGTCTTTAAGTGAACAACAGCTTTGGTAAGTTAACTGCTTTTGTTTTTACATCTGCAGTAGCTTTAATATGCTTGTTTATATATTATTATTTGTACAACTTGTTGAAGAAATCAATGTCAAACACAAATTTTCTTCCTTTTTGTGCTACGTTTATTAATTTTAAGTTCTAGAATCTTAAATTACAATTTTTTAATCATAAGTTACAATTTTAGACTGTTAAATTTCCGTTTTAGAATGTAAAGTTAGAGTTCTAGAATGCTCATTCAAAAATCTAGAATGTACAGTTGCATTTCTAGAATGTTAAGTTATAGTTTTACAATCTAAAGTAAGAATCTTAGAATGCTGTGATGTAATTTTAGAATTTTCAGTTACAATTCTAGATTCATCAGTAACAATTCTAGTATGATGTTGTGCTTTACAATGTAAAGTTACAAGGTTACAATCCTAGAATGTGAGGTTACAGTTCTCAAACTGGCTGTCTGAATATACCCGTATTCACCCTCTGTCTGAAACACACCCTGCTTTGGCACATTTCAATGGAATTGAATCGATTGGCAACAGCTTGGGTCCATGTTTACTTTCTTGTAAACTTGTCAGCTGATGACATCCACTTACACTGCAACCAGAAAAATACTGAAATAAAAAATTCCAGTTCTAGAAATTTTAGTGTCAGTTCCAAAATATTAAATTACAATTTTACAATGTTAAGTTGCAATTTGATATGGTCAGATTGTAGTTCTATAATGTTACATTACATAACTGATCCTTCTAGACTGGTAGAGGAATATGCTAGGACTGTAAATAAACATTCTTAAATTGCTACTTAACATTCTAGAATTGTGACTTAACATTTACAACTGTCACTAAACATTCTAGAACTTAACTTGCTAAATTTCAAATGAACATGTCACCCTCTACTGTTATTATTATTTTTTGTTTCTGCTGAGAAACAGTCAGTAACGCCCAACAACAAAACATGCCATTGATATCTTTATTTGAAATATCTCCAAGTGCCTATGTGGACCTTTTGATGTGCCTTGTTCTGTCTTGTGTTTATGTATTGTGGAAAAGACAATAAAAAAAAAACATTGCAATTTTTGAGTAGTTAATGAGTAAATGGGTCATGATTTCTGGCAAAAAAATTGCTGTTGAGTATTGAAAAAATGCACATCCACAAGCCAAACACCAATGCACCGAAATCAATGTCAATTTCAAAATCATGTCAATCCATGTTAGTTAATTAAAATGTTTAACCCAGTGAGAGTGGGAAAAAATAATATTATATAATACTTTTATATTATTAATTAATACAATTTCTGTAACTATACCAGAGCAACTTTTTTATAGTCAGCCATAAGGGTTACGACTTAAACACACGAGAGATAATACTTGAGATCAGACTTAAGAAATGGATCAACAATTGTTTTTTCTCAGAGTTTCTGTACTTGTACATATTTCTATGATTTCAACATGGATTTGTATTTCACAATGTAGCATTATCAGGGAAAAAATATTGTGTGCCACCTAGAAGCATCGATACAGAATTTACTACATCCTTTCAGACTTAAGCGCGTCACAGACGCAGGACACGTACCGACCAACATCACTGAATCACTGTCAGGGCGACATTTGAGCCTTGTGTTCTTCATGTCCCAAACTGTGGTGGTTTTTTGAAAGTTCAACCTGCATCTTCATTATGACATCAATAACTTAAAGGTGACAAGAAACATGCATCATATTCCTTACAATTGAATTCAAATTCAAAAGATACTCCCAATTTCCCGAAATTTCCGATTTCCCTAGCATTACTAATAATTGATTCAAGTTGAACTGGACGCCAGCAGACAATCCAATATGAAAAGATAACAGCTCTGAGATATCTCTGTAATATGCTAACAGTTACAACGGTTAATAATGATTTTCTGGCCATCAAGTGTTACACATCCTCATCTAATGGGATTCATCTAATTACCCTGTTTTCTGTTTTTTGTCTTGCCTCTGGGAATCCTGACTGTTGAGTTCTCTCGCTCTATCTAGCCTCCAGGAGCCCTCTAAATCTGAGATCACAGAACCTGAGGAACATTTTAATGGCTGCTGAAATGAGCATCTCTTCAGGCAACAGCCCAACTTTCTCCCACTCAGAAACTTTCCTGAAGCATTACATGCGACCCACCAAGTACTTCTTTGCTGTTGCCTACTCTCTCTCCTTCATGCAGGGTCCTCCCACCAGTGCCTACATCTTGTGGCTAATAGTAAATGGAGCAGAGAGGGGAGTTATTTTAATTCTAACAGCTTGGGAGACCATCTATTGCTTAATTGCCTTTAGAGGTTTTGTGGGGTTTTATATTGTGCATGAAGCCTTCAGCACTTAGACTGTTTTTTCGCAATATGTATTAGTATCAGATTTATAGGAGCATTTCAGAGCTGTATCTGTCCAGAGTGATACCTGCTGTACCGGTGTACTTTCTGGTGTTCAACACATCTCTGACACCCAAAACTGCTCGTTTAGTCTGAAGCCTGGATGGCGGTCGGTCATTGTGTGAGTTTTGGTACAGAAGCACAATGTATGCTCTGCTAACCTACAGCTGTTTTAACTTATTGTCTCACAGGAGTAGGGACAGCTAGTGGTCAGCTTATTTGAATAAAATATATATCCAGCACCAGGGGGCTGCTCTACCAGTGGGCATTAGTTGTACAGGCAATAGAGCATTTTTACAGCAGTAATTGTATCTTGTCTTTCCAGGAAACACACAAATGTAATCTACAATAATGGGGCCTCAATTCCAGTAAGACAACGTCAACATACAGCTGTTTTCACTTATTGCCTCAGAGGAGATAAGGCTTATCATGATTGGTTGATGAGCCTTACTCTCCCACTTGCACCTGACCTCCTGGTGCGTTTTGGGTGACATCTACCTCAACCAAAGCAGAGGTCTAATCAGCCACAATAATTGAAAACACCGAGGTGTGGGTGCAGGACCTTCAATGTTACAATAGAGTGACACTAGTGGTCAGCTTATTCAAAATATAATAATAATTTCAGCTCCATGAGGCTGCTCTACCAGAGGAAATTTGTTTCACAGGCATCCAATAGACCAATTTTACAGCAGACATTGTATTTTGTCATTCCAGCAAACACACAATTGTAATCTACATTAATGATGGCTCAGTTCTAGTAAGTGTCCCAGCAAGCCATGCACCAGCATGCACACTAGATCTTTTGACATGTCATAGCAGGACAAGCACATGTGTAATTAATGACATTAATGATGGCTGCAGTCCATTTTGCTGTGCAGGTTTAAGGGGTCCCGGGACAAGGAGACATCATTAGATTCATCAGTAACACCTGTGCTTTTCCTGCTGTGACAAGTCAACAATGTCTGCTGTGAAACAGGTGTCCAGAACACACTGTAACAGCTTCTGTAATGAGAGCAAATAGTGTAAGCATGCACAAATTGAAAGGTTCTGGCTAAAAGCTAGTAAGTCATTATTAACCGTAACCGTATGTTGCCTGGTATTACGTTAGAACTTCTATTACATCAGCAGTCTTTTGGTTGGTATTACGAGTAATCAAAAAGGGTTTACCAATGAGTCCTTTCTGGTTTACACAAGAGGTACCTTTTTTTGCAGCCTCTTGCAATGTCATCACAAAACAGGTTTGGCGGTGATTAAAAATACCATTATATTTAATGAGATAACACTGCAGACAATTTGATGTCAACATATCAGGTTGACCACAGTAATGAGGAATTGATTCAACTGAAGTGTAGCTCATCATAGCCACGAATTACTGGTGCCATCTGAATAAAATCATAGCGTAGGTGTAAAACAATCCTGACACGATAATAATAAATAGTCAAACTTGTTGCCTGAGACTTGCTGCCCACAAGAGAAAGGTTTTCTTATTCTTCCCACTCAGCATGTGTGTTAACTTTTTTCCCCATCTTGGAAATTACACAGATCATTCTCAGTCAGCATACATTTGTTTCTTATTATTTTTAGATTTATCTGTCATTATTAATTCATAAAATGGCGATTGGTGACAACTACGGGAAATATTTAGTTGACATTGATGTTTGGAGTGGTTTTAGTTCATAAAATCTTTCACACTCAAATCTTACGTGTAGAGTTACAAATGTATATGTATATCCAACATTTTACCTTTCCGAGTCAGTCAGCTTGTTTTACATGGTCATATCTAAATATCTGTTTTTCATCATCGCCAAAGAAAAACATTATTTTGCCAGATTATTAAAGCTACTTACTATTTGGGAAGTGCTATTATTAATTTGGGAAGTCCTGTTGGTTATCTGAACAGGACAATGTTATGTTAAAGAAAAATAATATTTGAATTTGTAAATATTGAACATTTCTCACAAGCATATTACTTCTCACACTGACTTTGTGCCATTGATGTGCAATAAAATGACAATTTGCTGTTGGCTATCTGAGACAATTTAACCAGAAAAGGATTTAATTGCAGTTGTACCTCCTTCTTTGTTCGGCATATTCATAGTGTAAAAAGTAAACGTCACTTTTAAAGTTGTCATTTCTAGTGTTTATGTGAGGGCTACATTGACAGTACTCATGACAAGTCTTTGCAAACTGGGGTAAACTAAGAGCGCCATAATAATGGAAGGCTCCTAAGGGGGTAAACATTAAGACAAAATGCTTAGCTTGCCCAAATTTCTTTTTCTTTTTTTATTGAACAGCTTAAGGCTTTACATCTGTTTGACACGATGATTAGTCTTGGTTCCCAGCTTTCAAAAGACATTTCAATTCACAGTTAATGATTGGACAGTTCTGGGTCACAAGATAGTAGCATGAAGTGTGAATTGATAAATGAGAGTGAATTGTAAGGCTTAATACAGATGTGATCGGGCACGGTTCCAGGAATTCGATTTCCTTTTCTTTAACACCGTTTCAGAGAATAAACCAAGCTCTTCCTACTTTGCGGTATATTCCCTGTATTCAGCGCAATAATAATCAATAACTATGATTTCAAAAAAAATGATTACTTGCCATTGATTCTAGTTATGTTTACCTTTTCATTTTCTCATAGACGTCTATAAAATCAGACTATTTTTGCAACAAGAGTCTCCCCCTGCTGGCCATTAAAAATAATGCAAGTACTGGCTATACTTTTCAGAACCGGAGGTTGTCGCCTGGTTTACGTATTGTTAATTGGATGGTGTAAAAAAAATATATTAATATTAGATAGTTGTGTGAGGATTTAAATTCTTGTGTCCCGTGTGAAACTAAAAGTAAACGTTGACATTTAGTCACGTGACTTGTTTGTCACTCGCTAGTCGTTAGTTAGTGAAGTTAACATCATCAACGCTGTTTCCCTAAACCCTAGTGGTTTTGTTGCCTAAACCTTACTTCCTTTGAAGACAGAAGTTTATTGTGAAAAGACATTATGCATTTACCGAGTTTATTGAAACGCCGTCCCTGACGCATTGAACACCGATGCTAGATTGATACCTAGAGCGTCATAGTTGGAAGCTTCGGAGCCCTGACCTAGCTTGGGTATTTGACACAATGGGTTGAGAACGTGTTGAAAATCCTCGGTGGTGAGTCTATTGTATGATCTTACAATCTAATTGAGTAGTTAACGTTTCCAATTATGTGTACTTCGAGACTGTGCTCACCAGAAAAATAATAGCATCGGTAGCTTCAAATGCCTGACGAAGCCCTCTTGTGGCGATTAGTATTGAGACCTTTGCACCTTTGACCTTTGAACTACGGTCTTTCCCTTACCTTAACAATGATGTGACTTTATCCAAAACAATGCAAGTGCCCTAACCTTAATCTTAACAAAGTTATTTTAGACCTCATCTCTCTCACGCTGTCATCGCAGAAAACAGTTTCCTTTTGAAACGTTTTGGAAGACACTGACAAACAATGTTGTGTTAGGAAGGAGGTTTAGGTGGATGGCTGGCCAGTGGCCATACAACGTTTTTGACTTTGATCCCAGAGACTCGTAATGCTTTTGTAAGGATCTGACAAGAAACCCTTTTTGTCTTGTGTTTTTGGACTTGTGTATTTTGTGCTTTTGAGTAATAACCTTCTATTGATAATTAGTGAAATGATGAAATGTTTTTGCTTGAAGAGATTTTGATGTTAACCTATTGATTATAAAGTGCTTCATAAACCCATGATGGCTGAACATTTTATTCTGCCTCAGAGAAGCATGTAATCCTTCATCACATAACGGCACTGGAAAACTAGAGAAGTCAGATAATGTCTTAATAATCAGCAGGGATATGGTTATTCATCATTTCACCTTAAATAATACAATAAAGAGATCATTTATGCGTCATTCCGCTAATTAATAGTTGCAGTAGTACATAGTCTATTGTTGTAGCAAATATTGTCTGTTCAAAGCACCATTCTTGCTTAATTTAAAAGTCATGCCTCAACAACTGGGCAAACTTAAATGTATTTTAAAGACATTATTTGCTAACATAGATCATTAGTCTACACCATTTTGTTCTCTTCTCCCCTTTTACATGGTTACGATTCACTTACTGTTACACCAGCCATGAACTTTTGTTTATATAAACCATATAGGGTTCTTTAGCCCCCCCCCCCCCCCCCCCCCCCCTCCCCCCTCCCCCTTTCCAAAACAGGTTATTTGGATGGAAAGGGTTCTTAACTAAACCCGTAGTCTTATAAAGAACCAGAATAATTGTGCATGCAGTTCATATTCCATACAAAAGAAAACTATACAGAAGCTATACTTTTCCATTTTCCCTAAGTTTTCCCAGTTCCCTAAGTTTACTACTGACATTCCAAGAGCTTTGAAACATTTCTGCTCCGGCACTGAGGACAGAGGAGTGATTAACAATAGTTTCATCAATTTCATTATTTCAATAACCCTTGTTGAACTGATTAATTGCATTCCTTAAATTGTGATCACTCATTCCCGTCCTTATGGGAGCATTAATCTCAATAGATTTAGCCCCTACATTTGTTATCACCGTGTGTTTTTCAACTTTCTCCCTCTTACCTCACAAAGGCTGGAAAACTCTCCTCTATCACTGAGATCAGTGAGGCCTAAGAACAAAAAGTTATCTTGTTCAAAATCTCAAAGGTTTTGTTCATCCATTTAGCCAATCAAGTGAGTGGTTGGTAAATGTTAGTGAGTGCTGTGCTTCTCATCAAAAGTTTTCTTTGCCGAGGTCTACCCACCTGTTCTTGTATGAGCTCTTCTCGGTATGCAAATACGAAACGATGGAAGGTCTGCTCTGTGCAAAAGCAAAGCGTCACAGGTCATTGTTTTTGCAAATCATTGTTTTGGACGATTTACAAATTTTAATCGAGATATGACTTATAAAGAAAGGTGTTTTTAGCCTTCACGCGTGTGCAAATTCAAATCCACCCTGTATTAGAATTGTCTAAAATAATAGCTTAAATCTTTAGGTAATGCTTTGGACCAGATAATTTAGCCATCTTAAATATATTTTTGAAAAAGGATTATATTACATTCAGTGACATCAACGACACTATTGGTAAAAAAGAATCTAACCCGTCACAGCTTATCACAGATTCTGCCACGGATAATATAATGTATATCACATTAATAGTTATATTTGTGACAGACATTTTAATAGGCTATGTAATAGATGTGAAATGTGTTCACACAACTCTAATAATGATTGTTCAATTACAATGAGTGCACATATAGTTCTGCATGATTTAATAGTATTACAGTTTGCCTAATTTGAAGTGTTGGAATGTGTCAGTGTTTAAATTGTAAATTGAAATCTTGTATTCTTTAAGTGTTTTAGATGTACTTTGGACCTCTGACTCCTTTGAAAAATATCTGGCTGCTTCATTGTTTCATTGTTGTGGAAGCAGAGACACGTGCAATTCATTTTTGATTGTGCTTTATCTGTTGGTTTGGTTGCGAATGATTAAAGTCTGCCGGAACTCAAAGTACATGTAGAGAGTTTTCTGCTTAAAGCTACCACAAGGAACTTTACTTTTCTGTTGCTTTTGGCGGTCCCTGTGGACGGAAGTGGTAGCGTTCCTGAGTCCCTTTAAAAAAACTCTACATCAGTGTTTAGAAGTTGTCATTTTACTTATGTTGGTCATATTGAGTAATCCGTATCAAATTGAGACTGTTTCATAACCATTTACAAATGTCTCACATTAACTTTAATTATTGGTTAGTCTGGTGGTTGGTTCAGAGATTTGGATGTTTATTACACTAACCTTTGGTGACACACAATTTTCTTGTCTTCAAATTGAACTATGTTTTACTAGTCACAGGACTCACCACCTTCTTAACAGTACCACCTCAAATGTGTGCTTTTCCCCCCCACCTCATATACATTAAACACCATATTAAGGATGCTGTATAACAATTTAAATAACTACCTCTATCATATTTAGCAACCATTTTCTTTCTGTGACCTTTGAATCTGATGTTTTATTGCTTTTTTTATCGCTCTGGTTGGCTCAGACTATAATCACTGCTGCTTCCTCTGTTATCAAAGTAAGCTTGGGCTTGCGACTGTGCTGCCAAAGCGTTATCAATCAGGTCTTAGGCGATGGCCCGTGCACTTTAGAATTTGCATATGCGTGCACCTCGGGTTTCGTAATTTAAGGAGATGCAAACAGTATCCGACTGTTGGGGAACATTCGTTGAAAAGACAGCAGGAGCACTAATAATCAAGTGGAGGGAGATAACGCCCGCAAATAACAGGTTTGGAGCTGCTATTTCAATTGTTAAAATATCTATGATAATGGTTAATTAGCTTAAGAAGAGAGTGGAGATTAATTTTCGAACAAAAACTTTAGGGTCTTTGTTTCATGGCTCTCACCTTCATATTTAGTATTTTGTTCTGATGTAACATTTTCTGCGCCAGATGAAATGTAGGCTGCATATCACGAAAAAAAAATGTCATTATTTGGACAGGGACTGCTTTGGATGTAATTCATTTGTGTATTTCAAATCACAGATCACAGAATGAAAAAGTCTCTTAAAGGTGTTTTTCATTTTTGTGATTTCATATCAATATACAGGTGTGAGTAAAAAATGCTTTTATTGTCCTATCATGTACTTTAAACTCCAACTAACTGTTGCTAAAAATGGAATGAGATTTGTTTTCCCAAATGTACTGAAAAGATAATGCCATGTTTCTTTCCGTAGGCCACCAGGATGAATATCACTATTTTTGAGAACGCCTCCTTGCCGCTATCCAGTGAAATCTTCTCCACGATCAACATAAAACTGATACCCAATCTTGTCAGCCTGATCCTCCGACTCCCAGTCAATATCTACATCCTGCAGCTGATCATTTCGGGAAACTTGATCACATCAGAGTTCTATACTCTCAATGAGGCCATTTGTGAAGTGATCTGCCTCTACGATGTTTTAGGAGTGGTCATATTCATATTCCCAAACGTGTATTTGAGCAAGATCAAAAGGTTTTTCCTGGGATTCATAGTCACAGGTCGTCCGTGTCTTCTGGCGTTGATTTGCGTGGAGCGCTACCTAGCAGTCGTTAAACCTGTCACTTTCTTGAGGTTGAAGCTGCTGAAGTACAAACTGGCCATGTCAGGGATTATCTGGTTGTGGACTCTGGCCTCTTGCGTGTGCAACTTAATGTTGGAGGACTTTCAAGTGTATTTTGTGTGGCAAATCACCATATATTGCATGGTGAACCTTTACTGTTGCATTGCCACTCTTCTCGCGCTGAAAAGGCCCGGTCCAGGAGTAGGGCTCAGGCAGAACGAGGGGATGAGCAACATAAAACTGAAGGCTTTTAGGATAATATTGATCATCACAGTGACAATCTTTCTCATGTATGTCCCCTTGGTGCTTGTTGTTCTTTTAAATAGTTACTTTACAGTCGAAGACTTTCTGGACATCCTTAATGCGTGCTACGTCTGCACCGCCGCTTCAGGCTTTGTCCAGGCTTCGCTGTTCCTCCAAAGGTCTGGTAAACTGCCCTTTCTCAAGTGGCCGTGACATGTAAGTCTGAGTATCGAACTCTGTGATCTCTGATGCAGCCTCAATCACTGAGTCACTGTGATAACACATAGCGCTGCGAAACGCTATTCTTTGAGAAATACCACTTAATTCAGCCTCGTCAATCGTGAATAACTTACACATTATATATTTGAATGACACAGACAGGTTCACTGTACTTCAGCCTGTACATTTATGCAAAGCTACAAATTCTGCGGGATACAGTCAAACACTAACTGTAGCTCAAGGACTTTTGTGTGTTTGCATGTAATTTGCAAAAAGGGTTTACATTAGCACTCTAGTTTCAAACAGCCGAGAAGTTCACTCGAACAGCAGATGGACCGTCCAAAGTCACACCCTACAAAAGTACGATTTTAATTTGGAATCGGAGCACGCTCAATCTATCGGCCAAAAGTCATCTCTGTGTGTCCATTTTCTTCAACCAAGTTAGGCTACATCCAAGAATCTATTTTTTTTTTTGCAGTGGTAAGTAGTTGTTTTTGGTTTATGATCCCCAAACATGGTAATTTAGCAGTCAATTTAGTCTTCCTGAGAATTCTACTTTTAATACCACATGCAGATTCAAAGTCATTTTAATGGGCTGGTACCAATATACCAACATAGCTGACTGCATCTTTCTACTTACTGTACCTTTTTATGTCCAACCAGTGGCTATTAGCTACACAAATTACAAAAAATGAACAAGTTATCAAATCTGCATGTACATAGTTGGTATCACTGTTTTGTTTTGTTTTTAATCTGGATGTTATCAGCTACCTAACACATATATGTTTAAATCTATGGGTAACTACTGATCACAGCTTTTCTGATGCTACACTTGATGCAATGCAGGTCATGACTGTAAATGCTCACAGATAAGAAACATTTGTTTACTGGTGACGATTCAAGATTTTCTTTCTATTGGTGTAATTACTGAAACCATGGTATAACAGCAATCATATTCTAAAAGAAGTTCAATACCGGTTCACTGCAATTCAATGCAATCATTGTTTAAATGATTGTTTACTAGATTTAAGATATCTTATTATCTCTATTTTGTTAGTCACTGAGGGAATTGATTTTTCTGACGTCCTCTTCCACCCTGTCCGAAGAAAAGTAGATATTCTGAAAGTATGCTTGATCTTTTTATAGGGCAGCTAGATGACAAGATGGATGGAAATCACAGTCTATTGGATGTTGTAGCTCTCCAGATCCCCTGTACAGATGTCCAGCTTCCGTGCATAATCAATGTAGCTCTTGGCAGAAATCTTTTCTCTTAACCAGGCCGTGTGTGAAGTTGCCATCTGTATGGCAAATGTTGTGTTCTTGATCACAATAAATACAAGTGTCCAATGTTTTTACCCTCCCCTGGTATAGCATCAGAATTAACTGGGGATTAATGTTTTCAGGGCGCCCACTGTTCATGAGCTTCGTCTGCTTTGAGCGCTATTTGGCAGTCGTGCGTCCTGTGACGTTCCTGAGGTACAAGCCCTTGAGATACCGACTAGCTGCAACTATCGGTTCTTGGCTGACAGTGCTGGTGTGTTCTACAATACTTTTATGGGTGCCATATCCAGACATTTGCTTTGTGCTCTTTGGCATGGCCTTCCCCTGGTTTCCGGTACAGCTCTTTTGTTGTGTTGAGACACTACGTGCACTTGTAAAGCCGGGACCCGGAGAAGATATCCAGGGCAGCAACAGGATGAGCGGTGCAAAGCTGAATGCTTCCAAAATCATTATAATCATCTTTGTGGCTACAGCTCTCTGCAATCTACCCTATATCTTTTCAATGATTTTGTTTGGTCATGTATCAAAAGAGTACAGCTCTAAAATGTTCTGCATTGCTAACTACACTGCTTTGGTTACTTGGTTCATCCCACCCCTCCTCTACATTGATAGAGTTAGAAGACTGTAACATTCTGTTAAAGATGCAGAATAAATATCAGCAACATGACGCCGAATGCTTAAAGGATCAAAGTAAAAATGAAGAGAATGTTTATATCCCAAATGTTGAACTTAAGTTAAGCTAAATAAACTAGATTTATGTTGTTGTTTTGTAATTTTATGTCTGCAGGTTTCCTTAACTAGTTTGACACATCCAAAGTCTTACGAAACACAGTTAGAGAGCAACATTATACGATCTGAAAATGACCAACAACTGGAGATCACTTCGCCCTGCTGCAGTGATGTAGAAGTGTGCTCAAGGGCGTGGCCAGTGCACTGTAACATCACAAGCTGTGTTTCCATTCACATATTTGGTTGCGCATTTTGAAGTATCACATTAAAAAAGTTGTACGGGAAACTGCAATGCAATAAAACTTCCTCAATTGCGATAAAAAGTTTCAAAGTTTTCAGAGCTCGCTTGAGGTAGTTTTTTTGCCATCGCCGAAAAAGAGTTCATGTGCTAAATGGGATATGAAAATGCCTTTGCCGAATAAATTCTTACTTAACGAACATCACATGACTGAGCAGCTGTTTCTGCTGTCAGCGTCTTCTCCGATATTCCCAAAACGGGATGAGGCTTGTCTACAGACAGCATGAAACATGGCCAATACTAGCGGACATGAAAGGTCAATTTTAACTTGTGCGAATGAAACAAAAAATCTGAATCAAAAGTGAGTCAAGTTCAGATTGTTACTTTTTGGCTGAGTTGAGTTGCAATGTGTTGTAATTTTGATGATTTGACATGTTCAATAGCATTCATTCATGGACTGTACAGCTGTACATCTGCCGCTTCTGTTTTGTTTTTATACGCTTGCATATAAGAAAAAAAAGATAGTGTATTTCCTATTCTTGTCTGCTCATTTTTGCTCATTGTTGTGTTTTTCAGAGTTGTTTGGCTTTTCTTCTCACTCAAAGACAGCGTGGAGGCATCTGTGAGTTTTAGAACTTAGTGAATCATGTTTCTGTTTGTTGTTGATCATTTGAATATGCAAATACCAGACCCCACATTCAAAACTGTCAAAGCCAACATCCCTTTGTAACTAAATAGAGGTGAGTAGTTGAAACACCTGATTGACTTAAAAACAGGAAACAAATCAATTCCAAGGTTTGCTCTGAAACCCTGGAGTCGTACCGTGTCTATAGTTTGTAGATGAACTTTGTTACAAGAGTTAACGATTAAGTTAATGATTTAATGATTCCATTCATTTGTTTGATTGAAAGTGTGTGATTGTTATGTTTGTCGCTTATCTTGTCTGGTGATATTGGAAAGATGTTACACACTGATTTGTGGTATGAAAAATATCAATTAGGCCTTAAAGTCGCATGCCTGTTAACATCGAGTCGTGTGCTTTTCTTTCTCTCTAGCTCAGCTGAGTGCAGTTTTTTGTGATGACTAAGACTGAGAGAGACTGTTCACTAGAGACCCCTACACACACACACCCCACCACCACCCTCCCCCCAACAGCCACCTGCTTGTCATGAACGGAGTCTTTGTGATTGACGCAACAACCTCATCGGCCTTCCCCTCACGGCCCAGCAAACGCTGCGTCCAAAAAGCAGTGACCTAGTCCGTTTGACGGGAGCGGATCATAAACTTGATTTTAAAGTGTTGTTGGAAAATCAACCTCGATTAAATTTGTTCCCCAGCCGCAAATTACAACCGCCGTCACTGACTCACAACCCCTCCTTCAAAACATGAGAAATACTAGAGTGTGAGTTACTTATCCTCCGCCGTCATTATCATCCTTTTTCTATTTTACACTTTTTCTCTCGACCTTCCTCAATAACCACTCCAGTCCTGTGTTCGGTTAAAAAGCTGTTGTCTCCAGGATGAATCGCAATCATACCAATGAGCTAAATGAGGGTTTTTAGAAAATATCAAAAAGCATCACCTCCACACAGTGACTATGTAAACCCATTTTAACCAATTTCAACAACAACAAAAAAGTCAATGTGTTTGAACTTTAGAGGAACCAGTTCATTTCATGATTTATTTTAATAAATTTCCAGATTGATGAATGCAGGACTAATTTCTGCACTCTCTCATCACCAGAAAATGTGTGTAAGCAGCACTTTGGATAAAATATTTAACTTTAATTAAAGTTACTATGAGGAACTTTTAACTGCTTATGAAACAGTATAAATGTAATATTGATGCCTCTATATGACCTAAATAAGTAAACGAGGCCATCAGCGAACAGATTGGCTATTTCTGGAAAGTTATTGTTAATGATTGCGGTGGTGACTTCTGGTCGGATTCTGCGAGACATATGAAATCACGCAGGTTCGCCAGAAACTCCCTGCGGTCAGACTCCAGATCCGACTTCGCTGCCGCAGTCGGTAAGCTCTGGTGTGAGGAGGAGGGTTCAGCGCCCCGTAGCAGCGTCTCCTCTTCAGGCCAGGAGCCAGAGCTTTGCCTCGCATGCTCCACAGACACCACGCTGCTGAACGCCAAGGCCATATCGCTGGGCCCGCTGGACCGAAAGGGAGGCGCGGGAGAACCAGTATATGTGGACTGAGCGGGGAATAGTGTGAGACCCTGCTGCTGCTAAAATGTGAGGTTTTCTAAAGGGACCCTGGAAACACGACCACTTTCGACCACGACAAGTTCCTTGTAATAGCTTTAATGACAAAAACAAACATCTTTTTGCGATCATGTTTTTGAAGCTAGTGGTGGTAATTCAAATCACACTGTTACAGTACTTGATTTGGCTCTATTTGATACCACGTACAATAGCCACTTGTATTAACGTAGGCTATGTATTTGATATTCAAATGGTAAACCAATGCAAAGCAGCCTCTAGGTTTGGTGTTGTGCCTCTTGCGTTGTTTTGTTGCTTTATTTTTGGAAGGAAAGTAAAGGCTTTAAGTGCAGCTGCAGGCTAGCCTGTTGGCAGCTGTATGCTAATGGCTTTGCCTTTGAAATCAAAGCAAGTCTTCTTCTGGTCAGCGCCGGCCTTAAGGCTGCCAGTGTTAAATAAATCATTGAATGAATAAAACCAATTTATTTATCGCCATTGACAAAAGACTCATGTCTCTGCAAGTTGTTTAGAAGCTACATGCTAAAAATAAAAGAACTTTTTTTTTTTACTGTCATAGCAGCAGCAGGTCTGGTCAGGAAAAAACTAAAAAAAACTTTTAGGGACTTGAAAGAAAGGTGTAAAAACTTCATTTGTGACTTTATTTTGCAAAAACAAGAGATTTGGGGACGGAAATGAAGGCGAAATCCCACAACTAGGCACCGCAGATGAAGTGATTGTCGCAGCATTTCGTTCTAATCACTTCAGATCCGCAGATCTTTCTTTGCGCCTCACGCTCCCTTCAACCCCCCCCCCCCCCCCATTCTTTACCTTGCGAGTTTCTCATTGAATCCCTTTTCAGTCTATCCTCAGTTCTCTTTTCCCTTTTCCTGCCTCCGTATCCTCTGTCTCTCTCTATCTTTCATGCCTCCCTCCCTTCCGCTCCGTGTAGGACTGTGTGATATGTAAATGCGCAGACAGCTGCTCCCGTTCTCCGAGTTCTTGATTCAGCGGTCGCCGTAATTAACGGCTCCGCGAACTGTGACTCATCCCAAACTAGGTGAGAGCAGCTCTCTGTCAGCTTTCTCTCTCCCCCCCCCCCCCCCCCTCTCACCGTGGTCTCCTCTCACAAGTCGTAGGGTATTTACTGAGACGTTCGCCCAGCCGCTTGCGCGCCATATCCCCCAGAACCAACCCTGAAACACTCCCATCTCTCACCTGGCTGACTGGTTTGCGTTGTTAGCCCCTCTCCTGTCCGGGGCCTTTCCTCATTTGATTCCTGTCATCTTCCTCCTCCTCCTCCTCCTCCTTTCTATTTTTCCTGCTACACCCTGCAGTAATTTCTCTGCTCTCTGGCCCCTCTCCTCCTCCACTGAGCCTACTTATCTCTTTAATGGGGATATCAATTAACACGGGAAACTGGGACCTCAAGGCCCCCTCAGAGAATTAATGCATAACATCTTAAGCCACAGAGACAGCTCTGCTCCCTCTCCTGTACTTTCTTCTCTCCCCTCCTATTTTTCTTCCATATAGTTGGCTCTCTGCAGAGAGGGGACTATTCATTTTCTCCGAAACCTCTTCCTGGGTTTGAGCCACTTGCTTGTTTATGCAGCAGCAGAAAGTTTTATGTCACGTTTTTTTATGATTTGGCAGGGGGCTGGTGAGCCGCGTCCGCACACTTCTCCCGGTATGTTACTTATGTATTCTCTGTTTTGACAACATGGCAGGTGTGGAGATTTGGCTATGGAGATTTGGCTATGGAGATTTGGCTATGGAGATTTGGCTATGGTGATGGCCCTTGTGCCTGTAAAAAAAAGAAAGAACATGAAGCAGGCAGAATTATTTTTATGCTTCAAATCTAAAATGACCCAAGGGGCAATTTAACGAAAATGGATAGTTACATAAACGTGCAATCAGCAGCATAACTGTCATCATACTATACTACTATGTCATCATAGTAGTACAGAGAAGCTGGATGCTTTGTTCTTTTTGATTGGATGCACATAATAATATCACCATTACAAGTGTAAGTCGAATCCAGGTGTCCTGTCCACTGCAGCAAGATCAACAAATAACGCAAATCTGTAAAAGCACTCGATTAGGAAGCACAGTAGTCATCGCACTCCATCCTGTCGCTATAGTGAGATTTGCCTGAACCACCAACAGGTTTTCAACCATGTGCACAGGAAGTAACACACACAGAGAGAGATGGAGAGGCTCGCAGCAAGCTCAAGCCTCTCACCAAACAGACCGTTGATATGGGATGATTTTGTGAAACCTGTTCAAATGCAACATTTTTGAATAATTATCGGCAATAACTATTTGAATTAGGATCCCTGCAAAGACACGGCAACCAAACTAGGGTAACTTTATAATCAGCGTCTGGCGACTAAATTGTCTGAGACTATGGGTGTCATGGACCCTGGCCAACGCGAGTTCGACGCGGAGCACAACCATCCATCCCTCACACCTTTCACCATAAACGTCACACCGCATATTGCATTGGCACCGGACGCTGGTATTGGATATAAATCTCATCCTGCAGAATCACCCGATATGGACGTCACACTCCTACAGGAAAGCTGGGCTGGGTGGTGTGAGAAATGCATTGCATTTCTTCAGCAGACATTATACAAACGGCAGTTAAATCCGATTTTTAAGAAAGTAACAGGTCCTTCTTAAGGAACAGTGCTGATGTGACACAGAAGACCATATTAGTACCATATAATTTCTTGCCCGTTTAACTTCCCCTAACTGTGGCCAGCGGTAACATTTCACTGGCTCTTTGAACAAAAGACTTAATACATCAGCAGGGGTTTGTGAGCACAGCTGCTCAAAGTCATTCACTCCTCTGCTAAATCAGTGGCTGCTTTGCTTTGACTTCAAGCGTATCTGAACTGGCGGGCTGGCTTGATTGTGTTTGCTGGAAAAAGCCACAAGAAAGCACCAGGGCACCCTGATCCACAACCAAACTTTACCTCCAGTGCCAACCCAACAAGTGTGTTGTGACAGGCCTCCGCCCCTTTTTTTTTTTTCCACAGCAGACATTATGACTTATCGTAGACGCACAGGTGGAACCAATAACATTAACGGTGACTCTGTTTCTATTCGAGTGCTCCGGTAAGACGTGACAGCGAGCACAATACCTGGACCCTAAAAACCGAAGCAGCTGAATGGAATTAAGCCATCGTTCATTTGATTATTCGCACCTGTGCTTTTCCGACTAAATTAAATTGATTTCTCCAAAGTGCGAGTGCGGCTGAGCTAAAGAGCAGCATTTGAGAGGCAGAAGGAGCACTGGATCAGAGCACTTCAGTACCGAGGCAGACTTGGCTTTAGAATTGTTCGAAGGGTAAGCAACCTGTTTTTGGTTCGATGCCTAAAATAAGGTCTGTGGTCATGATTTAGGGGGGAAATATTGGCAGAAATTAACTATAATATTCATAACTATGTTTTCATTAGTTTATGATCACCTGAAACTAAGAATCGTTGGGTTTTTGTTACATCAGCATGAGCCTTTTCTGTCTACATAGACGGAGTCCACCATGTTTCTACAGTACCCCAGAACGGACAAACCAAACACCGGCCCACAACACCTGTTACCTGTAACGTTACCTGAACGCCACCGTAGTTCTCTGACACACGAAAATGGAGGGTAGTTTGGAATAGTATTCAGCAGGAAGCAATCTGCAGCCTCACCACTAGATGCCACTAAATCCGACACGCTACTCCTTTAACGCAAGCTTTAGCTCGCACAATGCAAGAGATATTATCCTTTTGTTCCGAGATGTAAAATGTGTCAGTAAATACCAGCTTTTACGTATCTTAAAAAAAGGCAGTTGCTAACAAGTGGCTAAATGAGACAACAAAACGCCATCACGCCTACTGGTCCGCCAACTTTACAGCCTCGTTGTGTGTACTCACGATCATGCAACCTTGATGTCAATAGTTTAGTCAAAAATTTGCTTTTTTTTATGTCGATTGCATTCCCGCTAAAAAAATCATAAAAGTGGTCTTCATATGTGAAGATTATCTTGCTGAACAAAATGTGGAAGTATCATAAACGTTTGCTTGCCACAGAATGGATTTTCTGCAGTAATCTAAAATCCTGTATTTAAAAAATCCCATTGGCTTTTTGTGGAGGGAACCAGTGTGATGCTAACTTCCGGGTCGGCCTTCAAAAATACGTCATCCCTGCGCCACTCTACAACATTAGCCAAATAACATGAGCTAGCTAGCTACCAGCTAATTTTGACGCTAAACAGCATATGCGAACATAGTAATTCACACTGTGAAAATACAAACTTTATGCACGATACGTTCCCATTTATCGCACTGTCTGAGAGCTATCTGTATCTCTACAGTACTTTATATTTCTCTGCCACCACAATCCCAAAAATTGCACCTTTTTAATAATAGTGAATCTGGATCAGTAGAGGCATGAGTAGTAGACACTGGGGTGAACAAACGTGTTGTATAACTAACAGCGTATTTCACAGGAAAAAGCTTAGAGGCCACAATCTTCAAGATGACTCAGTGTGTTACTGCCTCCCTCCATCATAAATATTTTCTGAAACCTCCAATATCCAACTAGGTGACTTGACCTTACGGTGTGAGGTTACATTAGGGTTCTATTTTCTGCTGCGTTGGAGCGTAAGGTCCTAAGGTCAACAGTGAAATGACTAAATCAATGTCTAAACTGAGACACAGTTGGGGGTGATGACCTGTAGTGGCAGAAAAGGATCTAGGGTAATATTAATGGCATTATTGATAGTCCCGGTCATCTCAAAATAAAAACTCTTAAATCCCACCCCAACCCCTGACCCACCCCCACCCCACATCCCCCTCTTCGACACAGACGAGCGCTGCTGTAAGCTTTTTTGGACTAATGAGCTCGCAGTTTGCTTTGCTTTCCTCAAACATTTAAACTAAAAAGAAAAAGAAAAATGATTAATACTCCAAAAATGTATTCACGCTCACTTGATCCTCGTGCAAACATGTCCTATCGATACAAGCGCTTTCAAACCCAGCACACGCAGCGGAAACGGTTTCAGCTTTGACTCATGCGACCACCGATGTGGTCAGAGGGTGAGCTTAAACCGCCGCCTCCTCCGAAGATAAAATTCAAAACTAATCAGAGCTGATCCCATTCATATCCATTATGCCGTCAGCTGGATCGATAGTGACAAGGTCTGCAGCGCATCGCTCTGGGCCTGTCAGCAGGTGGAAGTCCTAATCTATAGGAAAATGGCCGGCCACCAGCGCAAGACACGTATAAATGAAACATGGATGTTTATCAAACCGGATAGGATTTATTTAGACGTGTGTGCGACTAAGTGTTTGATGTTGCTCTTTGAACACAATGTGAGCCAGGGGTTTATCCGATGGGAGGGGTGCTCCCGTCTGCTGTGTGCGTGTGCATATGTGTTGTATTTTTTTTTTCCCCTGTTATGTCGTTTGAAACGCTTTTTTTCTTTTCTTATTTAAACCATGTTGCTTTGGTACCCCCTGAGCTTTTAAACCCCTGGGTGGTCGATATGGCCTAGTTTTTGAAATTTCCTGCTGCACACGAAGAAGCGCACACAAACAACTGGCACACACACACACACTCGCACAACGCACCGTCAGCCCGGTTCGCACGGCAGACACAGACGTTGTAAGCGAATCGACAGAACACGTATGTAGGTGCTTTTGTTCTTTTCAATTTTCATGCTATTGCAGGGAGGAAAGCGTCTGAGGAGGGAAAAGGGAGGACAGAGGAAGAAAAGGGAGGAGGTGAGGGGGAGGAGATGGGAAGAAGGGGGGAGAAGAAGGAGGAAGAGGAGGGGAAGACAGAGTATAATAATGTGTCACAGTATATGGAGCCAAGCCAAGACACACGCTGTGAATAATCTGTGGTGTTTTTTTTTTTTGCTGAGCCGGTTGTTGTAGCATTAAAAATATAATGCCAAGTATGTCCCGGTGTCTGGCTCGCCTTAATGATGACAGCCCAAGGGGGGATGGATAATTAAGACAAAAAGCATGAGGAGTTTGCCTGCATATAGTTTTAATACTTTCACAATGGGTCTTATCCAATGTTATTGCACATGACATCGATAGGTTGAACAACTCAGGACTATTCCATCGCTTTGTCACGATTCTATGTTCTGTTTGCGTTCAGTTCCATGTGATCCTGAGCCACATCGATGCATGAAAGGAAATGACAAAAGCTGTTTTACAGGTACAGAAAAGCACAAGAGGACTTGCCGACAAGCCGAGCCTGCATAAAATGATATATAGACGAAGAATTTCCTGTTATTATTTCTGTGAATCTTGAAAGCGAAATACAGATGGACAGATGGATACAGATAACCGCAGGTGCATAGCAATAAGATTCATCATCTTGAAATCCAGGTTTAGGCCTAAATCTACCGAAGTGTTGAGTCCCGGAGTGTCTGAAATAAACCCGCTCTGCAGGAAAGAACGTCTGAAACTTTAAATCCATAAAGTAAAAGGCTTTATAATGTACACTCCTGCCCTTCCCTTTGACTTCCCTCTCTCCCTCCCTCCGCAAGGAGACACCAAAACGACGTGATTGATCGACGAATTATCCAACCGGCCGATTGATTAAAATACGGGGAGTTATCTTTTGGTTGTTGCTGTTAGTAAACAGTTCCATATGGTTAACATTTGATCGCACATAAACGCAAGAGAGTTGTATTCCACGCGGCGCAAAGCAACGGATCGATATTCCAACTAAATCACAAATAAACCCACATGCGTACACATGCAGCGCGGATGCACAAAGCTGACACACAAACACTTCATCCCACATGCTCTGTAAATAGAGAGCAGGATGTTGCAGACATTTGGGTGCATGAACAAACAAGAGAGGCTCCTGGAGAGAGAGAGAGCGAGAGAGAGATGGAGAGGATGAAGACGGAGAGCTCGGGGTAGGTGGACAGATGAAGTGGTGACTCAGGAATGAGATGTGAAAAGAAAAAGATCCAGCACTTGGAATTATTCTTACTCCCCCTAGCTCCTCTCTCGCTCGTTCCAGCAAAAGTGGCATTAGATGGACACGGATCTCACCCTGACCTCTGCCCCCTCTTCCCTACTCGCCCCATCCATCTTCTCTCCTCCCTGCTCCCGTCCCGTCTCTTTCCTCCTCTCTTTTTTGTTTTTATCCTCGCACGAGGAGACCGTCCAGAAGCCTGCCACTCTCGCTTTTGTGAGCAGCAGCCCCAGCGAGTCGTCGAGATTGCAGCAAATGAAAGAAAGGATATTCAGGAGATGGGGCACAAACCTTCTGCCTGCAGAAGTTTCTTTTTTTACATGATAGAATGAAAAAAGAATAACAGGTGAAATGAAATACACCTGTGGTTGGCACTGTTGGCTCACACCAAAAAAAGTATTGCTTTAAAAATGGAATATTAGACTTACATGTTTTCTTTAGTAGCGTTTAACTCCTGCTATCGTTGTGAAATAAAGAAAGTGTCACCTTTGTGATTTGGATATATGTATGTATATATACAGTATATGTATATATACTGTATATATGTATGCATTTGACATGGAAATTGTGTCGCAGAGTAGGTAAGATGTTGATGCATCTTGTCTCATTGTCAATTTAGTTAGTAGATGATCTGACTTAATAATAGTCGTGCTCATTAAATAAATTGCATTTGTTGTGTGAAATGGCCCCTCTGCTCTTTCTTCTGTACAGGTTAAGGCTTTATTTTATTAAAGTTTATTCATTTTTCAATATATTTCTTTATGGGTTTTTTTTCCAGACAAGCTGGCCCAGTACTGCTTTAAAAAGGAAACCCTGCTCTAGGCGTGAGTGTATGGAAGTGTTAAATCATTTTCGTGGATTCATGAATTCATTTTCGGTTGTCGCGGTGCATTCATCAAAATCTGGAAGGATTAGTGGTTTTCACCAGATGAATGTTTGGATGATAAACACCGCTGCTGGTGCTGCAAGTCTCTGGAGCGTTGCCTCTGCCGCCTGAGGTATACTGTGAGTCTGGCTGTGAGCCAAAAAGTCCTGGGTCATCTCTTGAAAGCATCTTTGAGGAGCATGAAGGTAGATGAAGTCTGAAGTTATCACCCTCTCTCTTTCTCTTCAGCCTAAGCAAGTAGCTGACGACATTGGCAGGACAGGTTGTACGATATTGTCTCCACCATGGGGATTATGCGATGGGTCACGTGTGTGTGTGTGTGTGTGTGCGCGGTTCCTTGAGTGAGTGTGCACCTTTGTGTCTGTCCACGGCTTATCTCCCATTCTGCTGCAGCAAACTGCATAATAGTTTTTTGGGCGGACAGTTATGGCTGCATGCTCAAGGACCTCTAGTGGTTGCGTTGATTCATACTTTCTCTAAAACACCTTTTACTGCCTGTTTTATATACTGCCTGCTGACTTCTCACTCACTAGTCTTGACCGGCCCCCGGGCAGTAGGGTCCGCTAGTGATAACACAGCTGGGGCCCAAAGATACAGCGGGGATAAAAAAAAGTTTGCTTACTTTATTGTTATGGACGGTGTGTTTGCCTAACCGCTAACAGCTAACAGAACTACCAGTACACAGACTGCTGAGTACCTCGCCGCCAGTCGCTGCTACGCGACTACGCGGGGAGACAGCTTGGTGACTTTAATTTTGTTTTTGGCAAGATTGTATAAAATCTCTCATACGACGACAACAAGCCGATTGCCTGCACACATCTCAACTTCTTTTTGAGTTTGAACGAAGTGTGTTTTGTGACGCCAATTGCCAATTTCGACTCTTATTCATTCAACCTCACAATACAGTGGTGGTCTTTCCACACCTTCGGGAAATCTGCAATCCTTCTATTTGTACATTATTGTGTGGGGGGGGGGGGGGGGGCTATTAGCCTCAGGGCATGTTGACTGTTACCAGCATACATCACAACAGGCTGTACTGTATTGTATTGTAGCTCTTAACATGCACCTCAGATGCATTTGAGCTCCTCCGGAAAACTCAACATTATTTATCAAGACGTTTTGCTGAGTTCACGTCGTATATTTTTGGGTAATGCATGGGCCCTTTATGTTTCACATCTTGACCTAGTTGAATAACTTTTAAGTGGCGGATTGTTTAATGCAATTCTCTGAATCGGTCTCTCACTACTGCACATCTGATCTCTCTCTCTCTCTCTCTCTCCCTCCCTCCCTCTCTCCCTCTCCTCCGGAGCTTATCTCGGTGCGCATCGTCAGCATCAGTTTGAAGTCAAATCTGACAGCCGCTGCCTTTGCCTGGTATCTTTTTTTTCACCCCGCCTCGCTCACTCTCCGGTGGTCATCCCGGCCCGTTTTAAGAGGTACAGTCCCGGATTAGTGGGCTAAACGCGTGTAATTATTGATCGCACTTTCTTTTTGGGGTGGATGGGATGGGCGGTTGTAGTGAGGTGGGGGAGTGGAAGCTTGACCTCGATTGCCGCCCAGGATGTGAGAGAGTCCATAAACTGCCGTGCTTTCTCTCAATCTGGTCTTACCTTTTTTTTTTTTTTACCTCTCTTCGCAGTTCGGTCGGGACCGTGGGAGCGCGTCCGATCGCCGTCTTCAACTTGGGGCGAAGAAAGACACAGGAAACTCCTCGGGATTCTCCGTACACCGAGCTCTGATCCGGATATTCTGGTGAGCACACTTTGGCACAACATTGTTGCTTGGTTATTCATTTTTTATTTTTTATTTATTTCTTAATCATTCATTCCAGTAAAACATGTTGAAAGTGCTCGCTCGAATTGCTCTTGGTGATCTGGAAAGGAGCGTGTCTGAATTGATCCGAGCGCTTTAAAAAATAATTATGATAAAATGATCACTGTAAAACACTTCAAGGAAGCGTACTCGTGAAATTGTTTGCACTTGCTGCAAAAAAAAGAAAGAAAAGGAAGACAGCGTGGTTCGCTCATCTCTTTCAAAACGTTTACCCCATGGCGGAGAAGTTCGCTCGCTTATTATGCACGGGAATTAAACGTTGGCCATTTGTGTCAATTACCAGTCGGTATTCCTTACACGGAGGGTGATGGGAGTAAAACACAGCCGACCAGGGGTAGGGGTAGGGGTAGGGGGGGGGGGGGATTAGGAGTGTGAGAAGAAAGAAACATTTGAGGGATCCCTCAGGGAAGTGCTGCTCCCCTTCTTTTATGAGAGGGGTTTTATTACTCCTTTTTATTTCTCCACAATGATGACATTGTCTGATATTGTTCTAAAGCCTCTACTTGATATGCTATTAGGCTGTATTGTCAGTGCCATCACTCCGCATCACATATACAGTGACATTCTCTAGTGCAGCTGGCAGAAATCGATGGGACCATTTGCTGCTTTTTTATTGTCCTGTTTATCAATTAAGCTTGTCTATAATGGAGATATCACACTTCCTCCAACATAAAACATTACTCTCCCACACACCATCCGCTAGCATCTCACCTCCCACATAGCCACACTGGCTGTGTCCGCGGCCGATTATCTGGTTATGTGCCACCATTTGCACTAATAGAGAGGCCCCTACTTAATGTAATGACAGCTCGATCTGTCAGCCCGTGTGCAACAAAGGGGGCCCGCTCAAAGGCTCATGAGCGGGTGTCATCGAGGGCAGATTGAGGAGCCGCGAAGACGCGGCGGACATGACAAAGTGCCTGGGAGAGGAGCGCACGAGTAGTTTGCTGATGTGTTTTATTGTCCGTGTACAGTGTGGGGGGCCCTCGTTGTGGAGCATGTACCCAGGAATGTGTGTGTGTCCTGGTCTGTGTGGGTGTGTGTGTGTGACATCTCTGCTCAGTCATGTGTATGCAAGGAAAGTATAAGTGAGCAAAAAGAAAAGAGGGACAGACAGAGGGAGGGTGGGAGAGAGAGAGATTATGCTAACTCAAAGTATTGGAGGAAGAGGAAAACCCATGTAAGCAGTTTTTCTTTTAGCTTATTTATATATTTAGCTGTCAGGGCCCTCACACAGCGGGTTCTTCTGGCTTTGACATGCTTGTCACCGTAGCGCGAGATTTATATGAAAGAAGGCCACTGCTTATTTTAGCTAAGCTACTGCGACTGCGAGACAAACAAGGGGAGGCTAAGAGGATTGACCAAAACAAGACCACCGACTTAAACGCTAACGAGGCCAGCTTATAACTCAGGTGACACGAGGGGAGATTTGCAGGGACAGCAGTTTAGGGTCCGCCGTACTGCATCCTTGCTCAGTGGCCTAAAGGGCGACGGGTGAGAGCGCAGGAGGAAATGATACGGAGATGTGGATACTATAATAATAATAATAATAATCAGAGTATATTTCATGTCGTTGGTTACATTTAAGTTGAAAAATAGTAACGCATCAAAGGGAATTTATTTCATTCAGCGAGCGCCCAGTGTCCACCCCTCCTCAATTTTACCGCCTCTCTTTCTTGTCTGGGATTCACACAGATGTTTCAGCACAGATATTGACCCTAATTGTAGACATGGCCAGGCAATCATGCAATGAACCAATCAATTAGCCTCGGCCAACCCCATCAGTTGTTTTTTTATCGGGTGAAAATGAGATGATGCATTCTCAGCTGATGTGTATGACATGGTGTCGCTGATGGCAGTCAAAGTGATGGTGATGATAGTGTTGCTCTGGCTCTTAATAGGGCCTGTTCTCAAAAAGTGAAAAGTAATTCTCTATAATTCATATACGACCCACGTAATCGGGAGGCAAGATGCGCAGGGCGGCCTCTGAGGAAGTCAGGTGACGTAGTACAAGGAGCTACAAAGTCTGCGTAAGGGGAAAGGTGGGGCGGACAACTTATTTGACCTTACTTTTGTTACAAAACTTAAAGTAACTTTTCGTAAGATATCTTCCGAACCGTTGCACAAGGATACATCAGTGTTGTAGTCAAGATCACCTAAACCGAGACCAAGTCACGACCAAGACCGGAGTGTATCAAAGACAAGACACAGACTTTGAGGGGTTAGACTGAGTTTAAGAGCAAGGCTGGACCGAGACCAAAACGTTGAGGGGTTGAGACAGAGTTAAGACCAAGACCAGAGTGTATGGAAACCCGAGACAAGACCAAAACTTTGAGGGTTGTGACCAAGTCGAGACCAAGACCAGACCAGTGCGAGTCCCACACTGCACTACACACTTCCGATTAAATGTGGAACATGCAAACCATAGTCACTCCTCAAATTGGTCTGAAAAATTCTACATTCCCATAAAAACAACAGCAGAAAACAAATGAAGATTCCTCTTCATTCACCTCTTTTATTGCCTTATCTACTGTATATGTGTGTGTATGTATGAGTGTACCAGGAGTTGTTCCAAAAGTGAGTCTTATTGCTGGGATTTGTTTCTTTGTTTTCTATGAGTAGTCACAGTAATGATGTTAACAAATAATAAGGCAATTTAATGAAATCGCGCAGTTGTGGTCGGGAATGAAATCCAGAGTCCTCTTCGTCAGAGACCGAGACAAGGTCGGGTAAATATGTAGTCAATTACGAGACGAGACCTTTAAAAAAAGTGGTCTTGAGACAGGTCTCGAGTACTGCAACACCAGGATGCGTTGCCTCATGATACCGATCATCTGATCATCACTTTAAACTGACAATAAAGTAGGAATCTAGGTGCATTACATCATGGTGATAACGCTGGTACAGTGCTGTAGTCTGGAGCAGGGCGCTACATCTTACACCAGAAGAAGATCAAAGGGACTTGATTTCCCAGAATGCTCCTCACTCTTAAGAGCTGTGTGACTTCTATTGGAACAGAGGCGAGCACCGGGCTAAGGGGGCTCTCGCAAGAAGCAGACGAATCCGAGCGTGTTTTGACAGCATGAAAGAGCGGATCTACTTGTATCTGGTGTTGCTGTTGAGATGGTGGGCTGGCAGCATCATCGCAGCCTTAAGAACATGACAGTCCGTGCAAAATGATAGCGGCATTCAAAGCCAATCCTGATTTCTCCTTGTGACAGATTGTGCGTGTGTCTTTTTCTTTCATTCTTTCTTGCCTTCATTTTTGTCTTTTGTTCTCTCAGACACTCACACACTAAATCCCACTTAACGGCTTTACATGTGCACTTAACGCACTCCCATTTTTAACATGGGCCATGACGAACGAAGCGTCCTCAAAAGTACCAAAACAACGCGCGGATGCAGGCCCCGCGGTCGCAGTCGCCTACACTCAGGTGCAACCTCATAGTGTGTCGGACCCGTCCGCCCATTCTGTCATACTGTACACGGCCTTGGGCTTATAAATATCTGAGCACAGACACACACACATGCCCACGGACACACACACACACACACACACACACACACAGTTTTATGCAGGGACAGCCCTGGTGTGCTGGCGCCAAACCAAAGAGCCGGTGATAACGAGGTTGAAGTTAGTTAGGATTTTTAGCTGCGCCTCAACCTCCTAACACCCTTTTCTAAATCTGATTCATCCCAAAAATGAGATGTTTTTCCAAGAGAGGGAGATAAAAACATTCTCTCTCCCTTTTCCCTTTCTCTCTCCCTCCCTTCTTTCCTTGCCAAATACAGTTGAGCTCCCCCCCCCACAAACACACACACACACACACACTTTCTATTACTCTCACACACTATCTGTTTCACACCCCGCTTCCTCCCTCCCAGTTCTCTCACATCTCTCTCTTCTCTCCTCCCCTGGCACCTCGATGTGTTTCTCTTTAATTGAGATGCATTTCAATGTGGTGCAAATTAGCTTTTCTACAGCTCCAGTCTAAACTTGCAACCTGTGTGCGTGTGAGTGTGTGAGACCATGCATGTATGTGTGCACTTGCAATCTATATATGTGTGTGTGTGTGTGTGTGAAAAGAATTCCCACAGTAGACAGTGAAGGCGCTTACCTTCCTGTTTCGGTTTCTCCAACGCATCTTATGATGCCTCCTCCTCCCTCCCACAAAAATGTACACTTTTAGAACAGCATTAATAACACTCACTGGTTTGTAGGACTCCTTTTAGATTGTGTCTCTTGGCTGGAGGAGCCCCCCCCCCCCCCCCCCCCCCCCTCTCCGGATTTGAACTCAGATCTGTGCCTCTGAGAGATGACAGGGCATGGCAGCTCATTAGGGAGCGGGCCGGGAATCATGAGGGTCAGGTTTTTTTTGAAAGACGCGTTTCAGTTATGCAATGCTCGTCTTCCTCAGTTGATCTGATGCTGTTGGTGTTTTGCTAAAAGGAAAAAGGCTGGCTGGTGATATTCTGTACACTGTGCAGGAGGGCACAAGTGTGGTGGGGGGCTAAAGTATTAAAAGTCATGTTTTTTTGAGGAACAAGCAAAGCATTGCCAATGAATGGGTTGGAGTGAGTTTCCTCCTCTCTTGAGAAACTTGAAAATGATCTACAAATTGGATTTCTAGTTTCCAACATTTCTGCTATACAACTTTAGTTTAGGATTTCTTACTGTCCGTCCGTCAGGTCCATTCTCATGAACGTGATATCTCTGGAACGCTTGCAGGGAATCTTCTCAAATTTGGCGCAAACGTCCATCAGGACTCAAGAATGAAATGATTTGAATTTAGTGGTCAAGGGTCACTGTGACCTCACCTCCGACCCATTCTCGTGAACTCGATATCTCAGGAACACCTGGAGTGAATTTCTTCATATTTGGCTGGTTGGACTGATCAGAATGTGGTGGTCGGTGGCCATAACTCAAGAACTCTAGCAAATTTTGACAATTTCTCACAAATGTCCAATTGGATAAAATGATGAAGCGATGGCATTTTGGATGTAAACTGCAACATGACATGGTTGGCGGAGGCATACAACCGCGGCACTCGAGGAGGCAATTCTAGTTTAATTGCAAAGTTTCTGGATTGTTTGAACTTTTCTGGCCCCCTAAAAACTCATCAAAGGGAAACGATCTGTGATGATTATTCTTTGGTTGAACAATCAGCATGCGCAACCGGTGAGATGCACGGCTGCAAATAGACATAGCTTCATGCCAAAGAGTTTGGCAACCGCTGAATTAGAGGGACCGGCATGCAGCCTCAATAGAAGCTTTCACAGGGGTAAAAAAAAGTTTGTAAATGGGAAATGATCTCTCCTACAGGCAGATACCGCCACTTCATTGGACACGAATGAACGTCTATCTAGATTCTAAGATACATACATCTGAGTATCTTGAAGCAGGTTTTTTGCGGGTGGTCTCTGCTGTGCGTATGCGAGATGTAGCGAGCGGAGTCGTTAGGGAGACTGATGCTGACAGTGGGGTGACCTTGGGGCTCCCAGTCTTCCTCCTGTCGATGAAGTGGATGACTTAGTGTCTCCCTCCCCGCCCATGATGGCTCATTTATTATCATTAGGCACACAGTCAAAACGACGCCGCTCAGGCCCTTTGAAAAACAGAGCGGGCGTGCACTTCGAGTGTGAGTGAGAGACGGGGCAAAGAAAAGGGGATGTCCTGCGCCGGAGCATATGTCCGCCTCACTGGTGCGCCTGCCTTTGCGCTAGCTCCCGAACGCGCGTTCCTCCGTATCTCGACGCATGAAACATGAATAACGGCTTCGTGCCACAGCCCTAACCTCGCCCCACCTCAGCCAGCCAGCGAGCAGCGCCAGTGGTATATGGGTACATCAGGGCTGCCTCTGTGCTATCGTTTCTCAGCGTGATGGATGGAGACTTCTGCGGGGCCAGTCAATACCCAATCTGAGCCCCACTGTCCTGATTTAAGATACAGCAGCACCCAGGTGACACACTCGGAGAGCACGCCACTTTAATCACTCCGAGCGTCAACCCCTCCGCGCTGCCAAGATTGGTGTGTGTGTGGGCGGTGTGTGTGTGTGTGTGTGTGTTTGTGGTTGTGTGTGTTTGTATTAGTATCTCACTCAGTCAAGCACTGCTGTAATCACACAGCGATCGGCAAGTGCCTGCACTTCTTACAGAGTTAACATTTCTTTAGAATTTAAAGGGAGTATCATAAATAACGGTCGCGTGGGGGGACTAGACGTGTAGCTTCAGCAGTAACATAAAACATACATGAAGAGTTATCTAAAAGGGGGCTGGAATTTGTATGGAGCCTTGTGTAAACTCAATAGTGTTTTTATATTGCTTGGCTAAATGGAGGAAATGTCATTTCTGCCTGTTTTTTTTAATTTTTGAATCCAATCCATGAAGAGAGGAGGAGAGAAGTATTTTCCTTAACATAAACCAGTTGTCTAAACAAACCCATAAAAATATAACATAGTTGTATCTAAGTGTCATTTTTTTTTATCAGACATGGCTGCATTCAGATACACCAAAATCTAACCGGCAAAATATGACAAATTCATACGAATTGTACCCGTATGTGAGGATGGAGAATGTTTCGAATTCAAATTCCGGCATCCTCAATGTGTACAATCTCGCTGTTTACGAGGGCATCATGCGGGGCGAGAACGCTCTGACGCGTGCGGTAATCAAAGGGGAAGATTGTGTTTGTGTGAGCGAGCGGCTGGATATCACTACTTTATCGGAGAGTAATCAGTTTGCGCCGGTTCGAATTGTTCCCTCTTTGACATGTCATCATTCACATACATACACACGACGCACACTTCCTTGTGTACACGCACACACACACGCACACACTCTCCCCTCCACTTTGGCTGTTAGTCTAATTTATGAGGTGCCGTTAATTTGGCCTAAACGCTCGTTGCGAGACCTCCCTCCTCCTCTCATCCCTTCGTTCCCGCATCCCCTCCTTCTCATCCTCCCTCTCATCAGTCACTCGGCAGAGTAAATCAGAGGGGTGGTATTGCACAGCAGGCAATACATAGACTGGACACCTTGACTAATATACCGCTGTCCTCCCTCCCTCGCTCTCTCCCTGTCTATCTAAGTCTCTCCCTCTCTCGCCCGCCTGGCTAAATCAAATTTGGCTCCTCTCATCCGTTCCTCTTTTAGTTTAGCTCCCCCCATCGTCACCATCCGCACTTCCTTCTCTTCTCTTGTGCCTGCTTTCCTGTGCGCTTTCTCTCTCCACTCTTCTGCTTTCCCCCCCACCCCACCCAACCCAACCACTGTCTCTGTAACGGACTTGGAATGGCATGGAAGGAGACGACTCAGAGGGTAGCTTTCCAGCATTTATTCGCTGCAGAAAACAGTACAACACACACATAAATTGACGTCTGGTCTCTCTCTGCACTTCTGCTCCCCTCAACAGTACGAAACACCACTGTCCGCAAGTCGGGACTAACAGCGACATCAATGGACAAAACAAACAACTACATGAGGTGGAATGATTAACAGAACCCGCGAAAATTATAACAAACAAAGGAAAATACATACCTGCAGAAAACAGTACAACACACACATAAATTGACGTCTGGTCTCTCTCTGCACTTCTGCTCCCTAAACATGGAAAATAACAGAATTTACACCAGGAACGACCGCCGAACTCTGCGTTGCTACGTCTTTTTCTATATGACAGCACTCTCTCTGTCTGCCTGACGTGAAAGCAAATAGCGCCTAAAAGGCTAACTTAAAATGGCCACAAAACTTATATTTTAACGGTCAAAATGACACGTAACAACTAGATAAAGTGATCGTTTTAGCAGTTATTAAAGTGTGTAGCCTAAACAGTTTAATTTTAGGAGAATACGACAAAATAGTACAACAGCATTATTCCACACAACTTACCCTCAACAGTACGAAACACCACTGTGAGGGCAAGTCGGGATTACGGGGGCTTTGGAGGTACAAAAGAGGCGAGACGCCGCTTCCGCAGGGAGCATTAACAAAATAAAATGCTAAATAAAAATAGCTCATAAAGATATAATTCACACATACTCAACAGAATAATAAAGTACATTTTTAACTCTGTTACATCCACCCCCACTGAATTTTAGCGAATATGAGCACCGACTACACAGTATGCACTAAAGAAAACACTACAAATCGACAAATTACAAGGGTCATCATCAAGAGAACCAACATCTAATGTATCCCATAGGGATGAAGTGGTATGAGAGCAGCGCTTATCCCTCAATCCAGCAACTGGCAACAGGGTGCCTTGTACACCCCACAAGACCCAAACACAAAGTGCAGTGTAGTACAGGCTCATGTCAGATAAGAAAATTAAAACAGTGGAACATTATACCAAAAAAAAAAAACTTCCAAACCCATCATTGACATAAGCTACATGCCTACGGTTTCAATCAGGAAACACCAGGAACAGAGATTGTCAAACAACTTTAACATTGAACTTCTCCTGAACAACATCCTGCCTGGACATGGTCTGAATGAGTCTGTTCACAGGCTTGACTAAGCGACCAAATCTTGACCTGACCTGTGCATTAGAACGACCACAGATCGTGGGTGAGGTCTGAACATCAGTGTGCAAAATGTCAGATGTGTTATCTGTCTGTGTCATGGTGTCAAGAGCAGAGTCTGGCTGTCTCACATGTGCTGAGACACCTCCAACAGTCACAGAGCAAGAATCATAAGTCACAGACTGATCTTCTATGTGGTCTTCAACTGAAACAGAAGCATCCTGGGGATCAGAAGCAACACTTCTTATGTCAGAAGCGTCTGCCACAGACAGACTTGGTGCAGACAACTGAGTAATCCAATCAATGGTTCTCCTCTCCGAGTCCACAGGTACCGAATCAGCCAAGGGGCCCTGTCCATCTTCCACAGTCATAGGTGAGTGTCTGTCACTTTCAGTGTCAAGACTTTCACTAGCCACACCATGGGGCTCACCCTCTCTCCCAAACAAGGTCTCATCTGCCTCACTCACATCGTCATTTCCTGAAGCCGTGGATCCTGTAACCGGCATGGATGAGGCAAGGTCAGACATTCCACATGTGTCCCCCACAGGGAGGAAATTGGCCAGCATTATCAAGTTCCTGTGTATCACCTTCTCCCGTCCAGTGACTGTGTCGCGGAGTCTGTACGTGTGTGTCTCTGTATTCACATCCACCACGGTGTAGACGGTCAAGTCCCACCTGTCCGCAAGCTTCTTCTTACCCCTTTCCTTCCTGTTGGCCAAGAGCACTCGGTCACCGATTTCGATTTCGGATCCCTTTACTTTCCTGTTGTACAGCTGAGCATGTCGATTCTGCTCCTTTGTAGCATGGACCTGAGCAATAACCATTGCTTCTTTTAGATCATTGGCGAGACTCGCTACATACTTCTCATAGCTTATCACAGCAGAGTCACGAAGGACAGTACGGAAGAGTACATCAACAGGTAGGCGGGGAATCCGGCCAAACATGAGGTAAAAGGGGGGATAGCTTGTTGTCTCATGAGCTGTGCAGTTGTACATGAACGTCAGAGTCTGCAAGCGCCGCGGCCAGTCGGCCTTCTCTTCAGGGGGCAGCGCACGAATCATGCCACCTAAAGTCCGATTGAAACGTTCCACACTCCCATTACCCATCGGATGGTAGGGGGTTGTGTGCGATTTCCTGACACCAGAGACCCTGAGAAGCTCACTTATCAGCAGACTTTCAAAGTTAGCACCTTGGTCACTATGGATCCTTTCCGGGAATCCAAAGACACAGAAGTACCGGTCCCAGAGAACTCTTGCCACCTGCTTAGCTGTTTGGTCTTTACATGGAAATGCCTGGGCCATCCTCGTGAAATGGTCAGTTATGACCAAAACATCGACAGACTTGTTCTTGGAGTCTTCGGCCGACCAAAAGTCAATGCAGACCAACTCCAGTGGCCTGGTTGTTGTTATGCTCTCCAGGGGAGCCCGTCCCTCAGGTTCGACAGTCTTGCTGACGATGCATCGTTGACAATGCCGAACGTAGTCTCTCACGTCTCTGTCAAGGTTTGGCCAGAAAAACCTCTGTCTCGCCAAGCTGAGGCTCCTGAACTGAGCTTGATGTCCAGCCCTATCGTGAATCCCCTGCAGAACCTCGGCCTTAAGTGAGTCAGGAACAACATATTGAAAACGCTTCGCTTTGGTTTTCTGGTCTTTTGAAATCCTGTACAACACACCATCACTCACAGTGAGCCTATCCCAGTGCTTCAGATACCTTGTGACAAGAACAGACTCATTGAATCTTTCCCTCCTTGAAGGCCTCCGATGTCTCTCAACATAGGACAGAACACGAGAGAGAGTTCTATCCTCCAACTGCTTATCACGGAGGTCCTTCTCTGTGTAGGCGGGTAAGGCGTCCTGTCCAGGTGGAACCAACTGAGGTAAGTACTGCAACACCTCAACAGCACGGGCCCTTGGACCAGCATCCCATTCCATGTGTGACTGTAGTACAGCAGACACATCCTCCATTGCAACAGACTGAGTGTGCATGTGAAGCGGACTGCATGCAGACTGGTTATTGTTACTCAGAGACGAGGGTTCCCTGTGCTGGCTGGATGACCGAAAGGCATTTTGGACAGAGAAACTTGACATATCTTTGACCTCTGTGAGAAGACCTGCATAGGGTTCAGCAAGTAGCCTGTGGCCAACACTCCCCTTGACAAACGGCACACGGCTCAGGGCATCAGCCACGATGTTCTGTGGACCTGGAACATACTTGATGTCAAAGTCGTAACTCGCCAACTTGGCTACCCAGCGTTGCTCACAACAATCTAGCTTCGGCTTTGTCAGGATGTGAGTCAAAGGGTTATTGTCTGTCCAGACTGTGAATGTGTGGCCTTTCAGCCAGTGACTGAACTTTTCGCAGACTGACCATTTCAAGGCCAGAAACTCCAACCGATGAGCTGGATAGTTCTTTTGGGACTGAGACAATGACTTGCTAGCAAAAGCAATGGGCCTGGCCCGTGCTTCCCCCTCTTGAATTTGAGACAGAACCGCGCCTATGCCATCCAAGGAGGCATCAGTTGACAGCATGAATGGGCGGTTGAAATCGGGATGAGCTAAGACAACACTGTGAACCAGCAAAGTTTTCAGACTCTCAAAAGCCTGTCCCTGTTCCGGGGTCCAGTCAGCCGCACACAACTTCCTGCTTGACAGTTTGTTTTTATGTTTACCTTTTCTTTTCCCACCTTTCAACAGGTCAAACAGTGGCTTGGCAGTGGCAGAGTATCTGGGCACGAAGTGTTGATAGTAATTTACCATCCCCAAAAAGGATCTTATCCGCTTCTGGGACGGGGTCACGCCATCAGTCTCCATGAGATCAGTGTCTGTCATGTTGGTGATGTTCTCAACCTTACTGGGGTCGGTTGAAACACCATTCTCATCAATAATGTGGCCAAGAAACTTTACAGACCTCCTGAGGAAGAAGCACTTTTTGGGGGCTAGCTTCAAGTTATGGCCACGCAGCCTCTCAAACACCATCTCCAGGCGCAGCAAGGCAGTCTCCTCATCAGGCGCAAACACCAACAAGTCATCCAAATAGCACAGCAGACTCAAATAGTTTTGGTCTCCGAAAATGCTGGTCATCATGCGCATGAAGCTCCCAGGACTGTTGCAAAGGCCCTGCGGCAGACGGTTGTACTCATACAGACCCATGGGAGTGGTGAAGGCGGAGTACTTCCTATCGTCCTCATGGAGTGGCATGTTGTAAAACCCGGAGGTCAAATCCATCGTGCTGAAAAGGCAGTTGCCTCCTAGCGCTGCCAAACAATCTGCCTGGTGAGGAAGGGGGTGAGCGTCCTTCAGGGTCCTTTTATTTAACCAGCGAAAGTCTGTACAAATGCGGAGATCACCGTTCTTCTTCCACACAAGCACCAATGGTGAAGCGTATTCACTGGTTGATTTTCTGATGATCTCTTTTTGCTCCATCTCGCTCAGCACCTGGCACAACTTTTGGTACTGGCCAGGGGGCACTCTCCTGTATGGGAGTCTGAATGGTCTGTTGTCAGACAGGTGTATGCGATGTACAAAGTCCTTTGCCTCCCCACAATCAAGATGGTGGCGTGAAAAGACATCCTCATACTGCAAAACAAGATCAGCCATCCTCCTCTTACAATCCACTGACACTTCACATGACTCAATGTCAACAGTACTGAGCCCAACTGAATCGAGCTTGTCTTTGGCAGAATCTGCATCAACCGTAGGAGGCACGGTTGATTGGGTGCAACCGGCCAGGGGAACCTCTGTCTGTTCAGCAACATCCATGTCCTCAAGCGCTACACATGTGTAGATATCAGCCAGCTTTGCATTGCGCCTCAACAGCACAGGTCTGTCAGATGTATTGATGAGCTTTAGCGGGACCCGCCTGTCTCCCCACAGTGTAGTTACAATCTTTGCGACCAGAACACCTCTGGGAGCCGAACGGGACGACGTGGGCTCTGTTATGACGGTGCTACCTGGGGAAATAGCAGTGTTCTTTGGCAGTTTTCCCCAGAGAAGATATTCACGGCCAGGCTCAAGGTAAGTGGCTGAGTTACATCTGACTGTACCGACCTTGTCAGGAACCTCTCCTCCTTTCCAGGGGTTCACACCTGAGAGCATAGACAGGAAACGTTCTGTTTCTGGATCTTTGTCTGGGCAAGGTCCAGAGACTGTTTTCCAGTAGGACTCACATAGCTTAGACTGATGCAGGATGTGTTTTATAACATTTGTCCCAAGTATCAACTCATCGTGCTGTCCTGGGACAACAAGTGTGGGAACAAACATCTTACAGCCATACACTTCCATTTCCACATCAAAAGCACACTTAGGCCTAACACGAAGTCCGCCACATCCAACAAGGACTACATTCACATCAATCCGTTTTTGGTCGGTTATCACTCCAGCATCTCTCAGTTTCATCTCAGCTGTTTCATTAATGCTACATGCCATGGAACCACTGTCCAACATGCCTCCTATTGTCACTGTCGCACCCATCACCACAGGTGTGTAGAAAAGACTGTCACTACTGCCAACTCGGTGAATATTCTGATAAACGACAACTTCAGATTCATCACATGAGTCTCTCACAGATGTGTAAACAGTCTCAGCATCAGACATGTCGTCTATTTGGGAGTTTTTTGTGCGACCTGTACTGCCTCCCTCGGAATACAGGTCAGCTAGTTTCCCTCAGTTTGGGAATGGGGGGGGTTCTTGGCAGGGCAGTTCAGTTTGGTGTGACCAGGGGCGTGGCAAGCAAAACACAGTCTCTCGGACATACAATGTGTAATGGTGCTGTGATCCGAGTCATTACAGACCTTACAAACTGCCTCTCTGACGCGTTTCTCACGATAGGCACGTTGGAATCTCCCACCTTGCATTGGACGTGCAGCATCGCGCAGTTGCATTTTCTCCATCATCTCCTGAAACATGTCGACCACACGAGTGAGAAGTCTCTCCTCTGACTGTTGGAGATTCTGTGCCACAGCTGGTACAGAGGGATAACTCGTAACATGAGGTTCGCCTTGACCTGGGGTAGATGCAGGAGAGGGGCAAGGAGGATGACGCACATGATGCTGGCCTTGGAGAGAGAAAGGTGAGGGACTCGGAGTAAGACACTGCACAGACACCGTCTGACTTGTTGATGACTGACTAGGCTGCTCAGAGGCGGCTGCAGTGACGTAGTTTTTCAGTTCTGCAGTACCAGCGGCTCCACCACTGACCCTCAACTCCCTTTGATAGTCATCAATCCTCAGCTGAACATCACGTGAGGTCCATTCATGAAGTGGCTTACACTTTAAGGTGCAGGACAACTCTGGGTCTGGGCAGTGTTTGACGAACATGAGAGCCACTTCATCATTCATGTTCTCCGTCCGCTTCCCTTGTCTGCTTAGGCCCTCAAGTGCTAGGTCGGCAGCTTTGTTGAGTCTTATCCAGTAGTCAACTGGATTTTCTCTGTGCTTAGGCAGAGTGGCATAGAAGTCTGCTAGAGGGAGACATGAGGGCGCAACACTGAAGTAGTGGAGAAGAACATTGTACATCAGTTCAGGTCTCTGTTTAACGTCAAGTGTAGGATCACTACGCAAGGCAATCTTCACAACATCCCTGGCCTTGCCCATTAAATGGCTCATAACTTCCTCGGCTTGGTCGCACACAGGAATCTCTCGTTTTCTGAGATGTGTTTTAGTCATGTCAATCCAGTCCTGGACTGGGTATTTGTCGGTGTTATCCCCTCTGAATGTCTGGAGTCCTTTATCAGAGTTTACATGTACTGTCACATGTGGAGAACGGTCATGTTGGTCAACATCACAGTGTGTGTTCTGGGTGGTAGTAGTCTGGTGGTCACTGTTCATGTTTACTACACCAGCTGACATCAACTTTGCTACAATGGATTCCCCAATTTGAGCACCTAACTGCCCTACCATGTCTGTAAGATGATGAATAGCATCCAAATCACTGCCAGGAGTGGACGTGAGGGGACCGTCTCTCATAAGCCCACTAACAGGAGTACTACCTGGGCTCTGACCTAGCCCTGTATCCTCACAACTATCACGTGTTAGCTTAGAATGTCCCACATCCCTACTGCCCGCTATATGACTGAGCCAAACACCCCTACCTTTTGGCAGACGAGGACTAGCAAACTCATCCATTATTATTTTACCAGCCGTTTATAACCATTAAATGTACTTGCGTTGTGTGTACTTAGAACCAAAATGTAGTAGAAATGCAAGTTAATGTAAAAAAAAATAACTAACACAATAAGGATAGACAATTCAAAGCACTATGCCCTATTCCACAGTCTTTTATAAACCTTATATGACCACAGTAGTCTTGAAAAGGCAGATCAGGACGGCAGCACAGCATCCACGGCGACGAGCATCAAGCTGATCTGAAGATCCGGGTCACGGCACCAGTGTAACGGACTTGGAATGGCATGGAAGGAGACGACTCAGAGGGTAGCTTTCCAGCATTTATTCGCTGCAGAAAACAGTACAACACACACATAAATTGACGTCTGGTCTCTCTCTGCACTTCTGCTCCCCTCAACAGTACGAAACACCACTGTCCGCAAGTCGGGACTAACAGCGACATCAATGGACAAAACAAACAACTACATGAGGTGGAATGATTAACAGAACCCGCGAAAATTATAACAAACAAAGGAAAATACATACCTGCAGAAAACAGTACAACACACACATAAATTGACGTCTGGTCTCTCTCTGCACTTCTGCTCCCTAAACATGGAAAATAACAGAATTTACACCAGGAACGACCGCCGAACTCTGCGTTGCTACGTCTTTTTCTATATGACAGCACTCTCTCTGTCTGCCTGACGTGAAAGCAAATAGCGCCTAAAAGGCTAACTTAAAATGGCCACAAAACTTATATTTTAACGGTCAAAATGACACGTAAGAACTAGATAAAGTGATCGTTTTAGCAGTTATTAAAGTGTGTAGCCTAAACAGTTTAATTTTAGGAGAATACGACAAAATAGTACAACAGCATTATTCCACACAACTTACCCTCAACAGTACGAAACACCACTGTGAGGGCAAGTCGGGATTACGGGGGCTTTGGAGGTACAAAAGAGGCGAGACGCCGCTTCCGCAGGGAGCATTAACAAAATAAAATGCTAAATAAAAATAGCTCATAAAGATATAATTCACACATACTCAACAGAATAATAAAGTACATTTTTAACTCTGTTACATCTCCACACTTCTGTCCTCTCTCTTCCTCTACTCTCCTTCATCACTCCCTTACCTTGCCTTGCTCCTCCTCGCCTCCTCCCCGTTCTTCTGTTCTCATGTTAGGTGTAAATTTAGAACAGAAGGCATGAGGGGATGCTGTGTGTGTGTGTGTGTGTGTGTGTGTGTGTGTGTGTGTGTGTGTGTGTGTGTGTGTGTGTGTGTGTGTGTGTGTGTGTGTGTGTGTGTGTGTGTGTGTGTGTGTGTGTGTGTGTGAGAGTGAGAGAGAGAGAGAGAGAGAGAGAGAAACTCTACATGAAAGCTTCTCAGTCCCCATACAGCGCTCAGATGGGGCTGATTAAAAACCTAAAGCCTTGGTTTTCATCCACTTTTAGGATTCACATGAAATCAGATACACACACTTATGCGCACACATGCGTTCACACAGAACTTGAGTTTGGCGGATTGGCTGTCGCCATGTTGGCTTTTTGCAACCAGTGAACGGAAGTTAGTTACCGTATTTGGAATGCGGAGGAGTGACCTGTCAACCACAGTAAGCCCACCCTAAAGCATACTATGATTTATGGTCTATTTTACTCTAAATTAAACCACAATTTACCAAATGAACATCATGCTGTATTGAAGAAGACTTGAAACTAGAGATTGAGACCATAAACTCATGTTTTGAATGTTTACTGAGGTAATAAATCGAGAGAGAAGTAGTCATTTTCTCATAGACTTCTATACAATCTGACTTCTTTTTGCAACATTTTTATACACAACTTTCTTGCGCTAGAAGTGAACTTTGATATTCAAAAAAGCGCAACTGACCAGGCCCCACTGGTCAGTAGAAAGAATGCAAGTTTAACAAACTTCCACATTGGCTTCACTCTTAAGAACCGGAGGTTGCCGCCTGGTTTATGGTCTTAATTGCTAGTTTAAAGTCTTCTTCAATACAACATGATGTTCGTTTAGTAAATTATGGTACTGTTTAGAGTCAGTCGGTCAAAAAATGGCTTATTCAGCGTTCAGTTACTTAGCTCCACCCTCTCGTCTGGTTGCATAAAACCAAGATGGCAAAATCCAAAAACCAATAGGTAATGTCATGGTGACTACTTCAACTTCTTACATACAGTCTCTGGGCCCGCCTACATGGGACAGGGCCATAATTCATGTTATTAATTACACCTGTGTTTACCCTGCAAAGTCAAAATGGCTGCTGCGAAAAGGACGCAGTCTTCCCGACATACAGCGAACAGAAAGATCTTCAGACACCTGAGACTCCCTCATCGCTTTTACGCCACATTGTTCTCTCTAATTCCACACACGGCACACACACGCTTGGGAGTAACACCGCGATGCAAGCGCTGCTCTGGACTGCCCAGCACACCGATACATCACTGTCCATCTCTCCACCTCTTGCCTCTTGTCTCTCGCTGTCTCTTCCCCATCCTTCAGCCCACTTTAAATCACTCTGGGTTTCTTGTCTATTTGTCTTTTTCTCCTTTCCCTTCTTATTCCTCATCTTTCACGGCGTCGCTCTCCCATGCAAACACACTTACCGCTCCCACCCCCCCACCCTACCTCTCTCTGTCCCTTCTCTTCTCTCCTCTTCAAATTCCCATTCCACAAAGGGCTTAGCTCCCTCTCAATAAATGTAACAACATCTAGCCTCCTGTTCTCAGCCATACACCCCCTCCCCTCCCTCTCTCACCACCCCCCTCTTTCTCTGTCATTTCTCCCTCTCTCAGCGGGCTTCCTACCAGTGCACACTTACAGTCACTAGATAAAGCATGCTACCTCTGCCTCATCCCTCTGGGTATTATGTAAAGCCACCGGGGTCATCATTAGGCACCTTATACAATGCCACATTCTATATAAAGATCACTTTAGAGCAAAGGCTCGGCTTGATTAGAGTCAAATAGATTTTAAGGGTGATGCCCACTTTAAAAGGAAACAGCCGATGTTAGTTTTTGACATACTTATTATTGTTTACTCAACAAGGACAATGCAAAATGCAATTATTGCAGCAGACATAATGAGTTGAAAGATTTCACCTCAAAACAAACACAGTAAGAGGCTCTGGTTGACCTTGAGACAGCGTTAGATGATGTCACAGACTGCTGCAAAGATTGTGAAATAATAATCGCGGTCGAAAAATCAATGAATGTGAATGAAAAATGTCCCGAGACTAATTCTGAATGGAAAACTGCTGTGAAATTAAATCGTAAGTACATGACTGTAGTTCATTTTATACTTAAATTAAGAAAAGTGGGGCTGCAACAATCGGGCAACAAATTGACCGAAAATGAACCTGCAACTGTTTTGATAATCGATACATGATTTTGACAATTTTTCTTAAGAAATACATTTCTAAATGTGTTTCCTTGTGTAACGGTATACTATTGAGAATGAGACATTTCAGAGAGAAAACTACTCTTTGATTAATTGAGGAAATAATTGGCAGATTAATTGATAATCAATGTGTTTGTTGGTTGCCACTCTAAGGAACAAGAATAGAACAGAATGGTATACTGTATACTGAATAGCAAAGGTAAATAGTTTGTTTCAGTGGAAGCTCTTAACCTGCTATACTGCATGCTTGTCCTTACAACTGACTTGTGAAATAAATGCATTCAGGTCATGTTCTTCGGGATCAGCAGCATAAATCAGGACTTATCCGCTTCTGACAATACTGGCAGTCAGATAAGTGCAGAACTGTGGATGTTTTTTTCTTCCAACTTGACTTTTGGTTGATTGCAGAACACATCCATTACTTCGCCGGCGAAAAAGCATTTCGACGCAAGCATAATAAATGTGCTAATGTGTGGATTTACACATGCAAACAGCACAACCTTTATTTTCCCAACTCAACCCGGGGGCGCGACACTTTCGACTTAAATAATAATCCAATCCAATGACGGGGCGTGGAACTCGCAAATCAAGCACGAATCGGGTGCATTTTCTGGTGCGAATCCATTATGTGGCTGTATCCCTGCGAGATCTCTGGGACGCGGGCCAAGTGTCTCTGGCTGAGCCATCTCCATTCGCTATGTGTCTGTTCAGTCAGCCGCACAGAAGACAGATAGAACCACCGGTGTGCTTGCCCCTCCAGTCGCACCAATGTAATCAGACCTCAGCAGCCATAAACCAACCGGGCTATGGACACTCTGCCCGGCCCGCTGTCAAACACACACACACACACACAATCCCAAGTACACAGATCCAGACAAATGCACGCTAGTGCAAACACGTGCACGAGGATGGATTTGCGCGCGCATGCTGCAAAGACGCGAATGTAAAAGTTAGTACTGTTACGTATAGGCTCACACAGAGTCATCTGCTGTACATGCACGCACGCGTATCCTAAAGTGTGTCGGAGTGGTGGTCCTCTACGAGTTTAGGCTCTCTGCCCGACAGGAAGGATGTATTCCTGCCCCCTAGGGGTGGGGTGGGGTGGTGGGGGGGGGAGGAGGATCTTCATCATGTTGCTCATCCCGCCACCATAATGTGTGTGTATGTACGGCTGGAATACCGTCTACTGTTTGAGTAATGTGAAAGCTTGCGTCTTTATCTCCCCCTTCCCTCACAGTCTCCTTCCATCACTCTTTCAGCACCTCCATCAGTGTCTGTTTTCACCCCTCGCGTCTCGGACCATTGCGTGTCCGTTTGTCTTTTCGCTATCTCGTATCTTTTGTTCTACCCCCACCCCCATCGACAGACTAGCACTAGCCCCCCCTTCTTTCCTTACTCTCTCTTTCTCTCTCTCTCTCTCACTCTCTTTCTCTCTCTCTCTCTCACTCTCTCTCTCTCTCTCTCTCTCTCTCTCTCTCTCTCTTTCTCTCTATCACCAGCTTTGCGGTGTGAACAACGGTAGATGACTGTGCTTTAGGAGATTTACTGCTGGATCCTGCCTCTGTCAGGTGTCGAAAAAGAGACGAAAAGGGAAGCGATAGAAGGTGGAAGAGAGAGAGAGGGAGAGGCAGATGGAAGCAGTACACAGGGAGGTGAAGGAGGGAGGGAAGGAAATGGAATTGGAGGACGAGTGTAAAGAAAGGGGTGAGAACGAGAAGATTGCGCGGGGGAGGAGGGGGAACGTAGAATGAGTTAGAGGCAAGAAAAATGTGAATAGTGTAGAATGGAAAGAGAGGCTACACTATGTTTTTTTTAAAACTCTCTGAATGTAGTTTGGCAGAATTGCTCCGTGCTGTGATATTACCGAGGCTCCCTTCTCTCTTCTTACTTTCCCTCTTTTTTTCTCAGTTTCTCACACCAAGACATAAACACACTCACAAACTCGCACGGTTACGGACCCAAACAAACGAATCCGTGCTGTCATCTCCAAGTGAAACTCACATTCACGCTGACAAGAAACCAATTTGCGCTCTTCGGTAAATGCCAAGGTTTCGATAATCCCACACCGCTGCTGAGAACCGATACTCTCAGTCTCTTCTCTCAGGCTTTTTGGGAAGGAGGTTAGAGTTGTGGCCGAAGGGTCACTGTGAATGTGTTCAACCCACTTATAGGCCATTCGTACCCTGTAATGGCTCCCGAGAGGAAACAAACACAGGTGTGTTCAAAGACCAGCCGGATTGCCATGGCAGCAGAGCATACATTCACAGTACACACTTTTATCGCTGTTTTTCTGTAATTCTTACATAATTAGTCACTATAATATCATCAGGGTGCACTGAATTCTGGAGGGGTTTAGTCCATTCGATCAGTCGACCCTAATGGGACTAAATCAGGATGAACCAAGTTAAATAAAATAGTTCCAAAAACACAATGTGTCTACAACTTATAGAATCAATAATATCTGAATATCCTGTTTGATCATTTCCACATAAATTCAACGAAACATGTGATTTTGGATTTCAGCTGCGTCCTGTACAGATTTAAAAAGCTGCGCTGGCTGTGTTATCAAAAAATTGCTCATAAAGTGCCACTGCTCCACATCCTGTAAGGCCAAAAATAGCCCTGCATCAAAACAACACAAGGGGGGGCTGCGCACACGGTGTGGGCGGCGAGGGCCACAGGTACTGGTGAGAGGATGAAACCAGGAAGTCTTATCAAGCAACAAGACACTGCGCAGCAGCAGTTTGTGCTCCTCAAGAGGAAGGCTTTTACAACTCTGCGAGGTTCTCATGTCAGCAATAATTTGCTCCTCCGTCTGCGATGCTTCCGAGGTAAACAGAAGGATTAGCATGTTGCTACGTAGCACAAGATTTACACGCCATGCAGCTAAACGGTGGGCATTAACCACAGCACCCGATAGGCGATCTACAGAAAACATACAGACGACTTAAGTGTCTGCAACTGTGGTTTTGGTGTTAAAATGCGTCCGTGTGATCATACCGGGACGAATGTATTGTACACTCTGTGACTGGTGGTCACGTTCACACTATGTTAGTCTGTCAGCAGGCAGCAGTGTCGGCACAATCTGGACACCTCATGTCATTAAAACATGGCTCGTCTTCAGAAACGCTCGCGCTTAAAATGAGTATCAGAATGGTGGATAAAAAAAAGAATGCATTTTGGGGCTTAATTCAGATTTGAGTTGCATTGAAGAGTTGATACCACCAACTGTGCATATCAGTATTTCCCCGAAATGATATGGAGCTATCTTGAGCATTTGCCATTCGTTTTTTTGTTTGCAAGGAAAACAGTTCTGCTTCCTGTCAGTTTATAAGTAACCTCCAAAGTTTTTGGTTGCAAATCCTTTTAGTCTGAGCTGATTAATATTTTATCTTCAAACCGTCAAACCATTTTGTTCTGGTTTCAATTAAATACTTGCAATAGCTGGGCCAAATGTTTGCGCAAAAATACTATGTATTTGACTGCAATATTATTTCAATTACTCACAATAAGTCCGACCCATCTTCATCAGAATATGGTGCTGAATTGGCAGTCCAAATCCTAAAACAGAAGCAAATTGCCTACGTCTATTTGTAACTATTGAGTGTCTATTTGCATCTTGACTTCTAACCCATATAAATCTAACCGGTTACGGTGTCCCTACCGCAACAACACTAATAAATAATACAAAAATTCATTATTGAACACTTTATGTGTTCTCCCAAGGACAGTCGAACAAAAAAACGCTCTCGAACTCACGTTTGCACACAGTGACGCTCAATGCAAAAACATGTCAAACGTGTGTGCATGCATGAATGGCTGCATTATGCGACGAAGAGAAAAAAACAGAACACCAAAGATGTGATCAGAGAGAAAGAGAGAGCAGAAAAAAAGGAGATGGTTTGAGGCACCCATCTGTCAGAGAAAAAGAGGAGAGACGGGCTAAGGGAGACAGACAGAGTTGTCGAGAGAGTGACGGGGGGTTTGGGAAAATTTGACAAACTGCAAACAGCATGTGGATGTACAGGCGCGGGCTGTGAGACAGACAAAAAAAAAAAGAAAATAAAGGGTGGTGGGGGGGAGGAGTACAGAGACAGAGAGGAAACAGAGAGGAGACGGAGACACAGGAAGAGGGGAGTGAGAGACAGCCAGCCTGAGAGAGTGACAGAGTGCAGTCCTGGGAGGGAGAGTGTGTGGGTGAGTGTGAAAGCGGCGCTCGCTGACTCGTCTGTCAATCACGAATCTCTGATTGACACCTCGGGGTCCGGTGCTCCTCTCTTAGCCCACTGGCTCTTCCTGTCAGGATGTGGGGCAAGGGAAGGAGGGGTCACGCGCACACGCGCACACACACACACACACACACACACACATCCCCTTATATGATAGAAAACGCTGTCGTGCATATGTGCGGTGTCTCTTTTGTGTCAACACGCACTCTAACATCAGATACACACACACATGCAAGAGGGGTCTAGCAGAGGTGAGGTCTCCTGTGGAGTCCACTCTTGCTGACTGGACCTTAACCTTTGACTTATGACCTTTTGATCTTGTCAGCAATGCCATCTTTTCACTAGACCTCTCATCTTTCACATTGGACTGTCTGTATATCTATATACATATGTCTGTATACATGTTTATATACAACACACACACACACACAAACGTAGCAATGTCCTTCAATAGGGGATGATAACAATGTGTCCTCTAGTCAGTGTGTCCTGACCTCTCACAGTTACTCACACTCCAGGCTGAAACACTGCATCTTTGTGTATGTGTGTCAGAAAAATAGCAGCATTAGTATAGCACAGTTAAACTTGCACTTCTATTCATATTCATGTAATACAATTTTCTGAATTTCCTAAATATCTCAACTTTGAAATTGAAAAGAGATAAAACAGGTGTAATCCAGACAGGCCTTTGTAGGTAAACAATAAAAATACAGGGCGGGAAGTAGGAAGTAATATTCTGAGAAAAAACTTGTAATATGCAAGAAAAAGCATGGATATTCTTTGAGATTTATATTCATACAGAACCCAGAATACAAAAGAAAAGAAGTTACCATGAGAACACTATAACAAGTTACAAAATTCAAATGGGGGCCAAAATTGAGTTTTTATATAGACCGTAAATATGGACAAAGTCTTTGTCATAGGTTTCTGAAAAGCCGTTGTTAAGCTCAAAGTTGGCGGCTCCGGCAGTCCCCATCTTGGAAGTGAGGACCCAACCTAACTCTGGTTCGTTGGCGGACCTGAGGCGGGCCAGGTAACGCACTAGAGCAGACGGGGAGCAGCTAGCGACCTGGAACTGCAACCACCTGTCACTCAAACTGGCCATGCCCTCAATTATGCCTAACTTTAAGCCTCAATATAATTTAAAACGGGTGATTGAAATTTAAAGTCACCCTCCGTACGGTTGTCATGAAGGTGGAAACTGGCTATAGAGACCAAAACTGTTTTTTGTTCCAGGCTGTAAACATGTTTATTTCTGCTGTAAAGTTGTGCATTTTAACATAAAGGTCTATGGGGATCGACTCCCTTTTGGAACCAGCCTCATGTGGCCATTGGAAGAACTGCAGTTTTTGGCACCTTTACGTCAGCTTAACTTCTCAGCATGGGAGGTTGCGGATTGTTGTTTTTTCTCTCGTACATTTTTGAGATTTTTTGTCATACATTTACCACTTACATCACAAAGGATATCCAATTTCTTTGCTCACAAATTTCCGACTTTGATTACGGAAATTCAGTTTTTTTTCTTGGACTATTATCCTCCTCCTCTGGCTCCTTGTTTTATTATTTTTTCTAACCTACGCCCTAATATGCCGTCGTAATAGAAACACTACACACCATGCAAGACCATACGAGCACGAAACTAGATAATGGCTTGGATTTTATCCTGTAATTGCTGCATATTTTTTAATATCCTTCTACGTGTCCTTGCAGATATACTCTAGGGGACATATGTTATTGTTTTTCTTTTCTTTTTTTTTTTGCATATGTCTTTCATACAGTGTGAAAGTCAAGTGAGAACCTTCTTTCATGCATGCATATAATTAACAACATCTATTGAAAGACGTGATCGCACCAAAGGGCAAATTGGTGCATATTTAACGAGAGATGGATTTTTTGCATAATGTACTGCTTAAAGTGAAAAAATTAAAAATAAACACCAGCATTTATATTCATAATTATTTAAAAAAAATGTTTAGGTTTAATTTGAATGTGAATAAGCACTGATTTTTTTTTCTCTTCTAAAACCTGATCTTGGATCAGCTTTACCACAAACATCAACCTGCCCAAAATTCACCGAGCTGCTATTGAGAGATTTGAAATCACACTTGTTTTCTTTTTTTTTATCAGTGCAGTCTAACACCTGCATTGGCAGCGAAGCGAGGACGACCGATCCGTCCAATCAGCTTTCGTTGATGGATGGAGATGTGGTGTGGTCTTGCATTACATGTTGTTTCTGTGTAGCTTTCATATCTTACTTTAAAAATATCACATGCACTCAAACATTCACGCTAATGAGAGGAAGTGTCCATCTGGCGGTCTTCATGTGTGTGTGTGTGTGTGTGTGTGTGTGTGTGTTTAGGTGTGTGTGTGTGTGTGCACCAGTAGGGGGTTTGTGACTAATGGGGTCATTATTGATGCTGAGTCAGGATTGCCGCTGATTGCAATGGTTGGATACCGACCCAACGAGTGAGAAAATACACACACACCTCACACGTGCACGCATACGCACACCCTCTCTCTCTCTCTCTCTCACACACACACGCACACTCATTTTCATTTAGTTCAGTCTCTCATAGGTGCACTTATGCACATAAACCTCCCACATCAACCAATAAACTTACTCACCCAGAAATCCCCCTCTCAACCTCTCCAGACCTCCTTTGCTCTAGCACACGCACATACGCACACACTTTCACGCACACACCATGAGCTCCATATAACCAGACAGGCGGCAGGTGTTGTGCTCAGTAACCAGTCACTTCCTTCTTTTTGACAGTGCTACACATGATCACGATATAAGTGTGCACACCGGTACAGACAGTAAATTGACATAAATTACACATTTACCAGACAGAACATTGCTTGTTTGGAAGCAGTTGACAAAAATTTACTTCATTAAGTGTTGTTTTGACTACGAAATAGGGAAGACTAAATGTGATTTCAGTTCGAATTTAAAGAGAAATTGCATCAATTTTACCTGTCAGAATCATCTGGAGCGCTTGGATCTAGAAGAGCTTTGTCAAGTCAGGGAAACCACCCCTGATGATGTCATCCTACTGTATGTCATATCTGATTACCAGACAGGTATGGTCCAACAAAAAATATGCTATTGGTTGCATCATGGGAAATGTAAGATTCAGTATTTTTATGCCTCCATGCTGGGCGACAGGCATTATGTTTTGGGGTCGTCCGACCATCCGTCCAGTCCATTTCTCATATACGCGATATCCCGAGGAACGGCTGAAGGGAATTCTTCAAATTTGGCACAAATGTCCACCTGGACCCAATGATGACCTCATTAGATGTTGGTGGTCAGAGGTCAAGATCACTGTTACCTCACGTCCGTCCCATTCTTGTGAACGCGAAATCTCAGGAATGCCTTCAGTGAACTTCTTGACTAAATGATGAAGGGGTTTAGAATGTAGAGGTCAAAGGTCACTGTAATTATAATTGGAGCTTGCTCTGTGTCTTAAGCCCTGGACCCTTCTGTTTTTTTGGCCACACCAGCGTCATGGCTCCAGGAATGGCAATGTCAGTTATTGGTTCAACACTTTGCTCCAGGCTGAAATATCTGAACAAATATTCCATAGATTGCCATACAGACGTTCAGGTTCCCCAGAGAAAGAATTCTGCTAATTTTGCTGATTATCGGTCAGTTCCCCTACCTATCTATGTAACACTTTTGTTTACCATGAGCATTTTGTTTACCTCATAGAGCTTAGGCAGCAACCTCCGGTTCTGAAAAGTGAAGCCAATGCAGAAGTGCCTTCAACTTGCTTTCTCTCTACTGGCCAGCAGGGGGCGACTCCTCCGGTTGCAAAAAAGAAGTCTGATTGAATAGAAGTCTATGAGAAAATGTCTCTACTTCTCACTTGATTTATTATCTCAGTAAACATTGTAAATATGAGTTTATGGCCTCAATTGCTAGTTGTAATTCTTCGTCAATACAGCATGATGTTCATTTAGTAAATGATGGTCCCATTTAGAGTCAAATAGACCATAAAGAGGTGTATGCTTTAGGGCGTGGCTAGCTTGTGATCGACAGTTTGCTGCCACAGTGTTGTCCGGTCTGGGAGTACTCCGTGTTTTTGTTATAGAAACTTCTTTGTCTTAGACTTCCGGTCACCTAAAAACAACTGTCTTTGGTACTTGGCTTCCGCTCTTTTGTAACTTTTGGTTAAAAAATAAAAAACAAGATGGTGACGGCCAAAAACCAAGATGGTGACAGCAAAATGACAAACTTGCAGCCTCGAAACATTGGTCTATAAACCAATGGGGGATGTCACAGTGACTACGTCCAGTGATAAGTCTATGATAAAGCTGCAAGCGAGTCCGTAGACTCTTCTTAATCTGTCTCTTGTGAGTGCAACAGTATATTACTGAAATGCCCCTTTAACGTGTAAAAGCAAACCACTACTTTTGTTGTATTTTTTTAATACCACTGGAATCTTGTAAAATAATAACCCGAAACTATCATTTCCCAATGTCTCTTTTTAAATCTGAACCGTTGCCGACCTTTGGCTCCGTCCCTGAGGTCCAAGGTGATCGGCGCTGCTCTCACCTTGGGGAAACCAAGAGCTCAGAGAGGTTCAAGTGATTTGCTGGTGATCATAAGCCCATACAGATAGGGTGATGCACCGCTTTGAACACGGACTAAATGTCAGCGTCGCGATCGCCCCCCCGCCTCGGCATCATGAATAAACCAGCGTTCGCACCAACAACGTTCCCAACATTTAACGGCACAATTTCTCCACATACATGCGCACACATGCGGTTGCGTCTGGTGTGTGTGTGTGTGTTTGTGTTTGTGGCCTCATTAAATCCCTCCGAGGGCGTTGGCCTCTCTAGAGTATCACAAACAGATATCTTCTTGATCCCCGAGCTGCTGATTATATCTATTCTTTGTTCAATAAGTCGTTAGCGTTACTGACACATGGAATAATGATAAGGCCTGGAGCCGCATGTGAGTGTTTTTAATTATGAAGTCGTTGGCTCCGGTGGTGGTTACAATATGCCTATGTATTTATTCAGCTGTGTTCCATCTTTTCGTGTGTTTCCGGTTGTTTCCAGGAGTGTTGCTCTTCAGCACACTCTTTCATTCTTCCTAATAACAAACTCTGTAGTGTAGCCCCAAGTTTTAATCAAAGTGTGAGAGGTATGTCACGTGTGTGTGTGTGTGTGTGTGTGTGTGTGTGTGTGTGTGTGTGTGTGTGTGTGTGTGTGTGTGTGTGTGTTTTTCCAGCTCTGTGTGCCATAGATGACAACGTTCATTGTTCCCTGAAAGCAACTCCTTTCTAAATCAAGTCTTTTATGAAGTTCTGCTGCTCTGGGCAGACCATTAACATTTCATGCCACCCTGGCTCACTCTCTTCCCAACTCCTGTGGGCATTAAGAAGAAGTTCACTCTTTGAATAATCCCTGCTGCAGTCTGCAAGAAGCAAACCACAGTGGCCATGCTTTGTTTATTGAGTTCTTAGATGGGGTATTTAAAAAAAAAAATTAAAAAAAAAGGTTAACCTTGACCCTGACCTCAACCTTTTGCACACAAACTTTGAATTCTAGTTTTAATGTTCATTTGGACAAAGTTATTTTTTTATAATGCCCGTGGATGAACAGATTTTTTTTAGAGCTGTAGGGGGTGTTAAATGTTCTCATAAGTTTCATCACTTCGCCCGACTTAATAGTCTCTTTCTCTCGCGGCGTCCTCGCTCTTTTAGCGCTCACCGCTCTCACTTGTCAGTCCTGCGGCGCAGCTCGCCTTAAGTATCGGGGATTCGGTGCGTAAGCTCGTCTCGTTATCCCCCGTTTGCGTCCGTCCGCGCTCACCTCCCCCCCCACCACACACCGTTCGAGCGCACTGGCCGACTGTGAGAGTGTGAGTGAGTGATGGGCGCGCATAAGCCCCCCTCTCCTGCGCTCCGTTTGAAATAAAGCGACAGATAATCGCAGGGCTCTGGCGAAGTGAGCTCATCTGAGCGCCGATCGATACGGGTGCCATAGCTTCAAAGCAACCCTTCAAAGAGGGGAAAAATAGCCATATGCTCAACGTGCTACGTGTGTGTGTGAGAGATAGAGGGAGGGTGAGAGAGCCAGATCAAATGTGTGCATAGAGAGAGAGAAAGAGAGAGAGAGAGAGATTGGGAGTGAGAGAACAAAAAGAGGGGAGGGAGAGAGACAGAGTCAGGGAGTCTCAGATGAAAACGGTTTTCATTTGCGAACGTTACCATATCACAGTTTGACACGCAAAGTGCTTGCGATGCAACCGACGTCGCTGTTTAAATTGGACAAAATCGTTGTTTCGTTAGCTGGTAATCTCCTGATATTACGGTTCTGTCATCTTGTATTCAGCGAACCAGCAGCAGCTGTGGCCTTTGTTGAGAAAATAGGGCTGGAAGGAGACACACACACACACACACACACACACACACACACACACACTGTCTCACACACTTACACGGAGAAAGAGAGAGAGAGGTAGTTTAAAGACAGGAGAATGTGTGTTTGTGTGTGTGTGAGAACATGCAGTGTACCGAGAGACACTCGGGAGCTGAAGGCAGGCAGGAAAGGAGCGCGAGGACGGTTCGAATGACGGAGTGAGAAAAGGGAGAAGGAGGTGTGCCGAAGATGTGTTTGTATGTGAGACTAAGAGAGGGGGAGAGGACGACAGAACCTCCCCCTCCCCCGAAAAAACCCATGCTGTGTTTAGCAGTGCCATCGCACCTTCACTCGGAGTGAAAATGAGAATGTATTTTTGACTCGTCGGTGTAAAAAAAAACAAAAAAAATAAAAAACTTGTTTGGAAGTTTGCGCGCGGGGGCCTCAGAGTGTGAGCGAATATGCGCCTCTACATGCAACATTTCTGAGGGGGTGCGTGTGTGTGTGTGTGTGTGTGTGCGTGTGTGTGCGTGTGTGTGCGTGTGTGTGTGTGTGTCGGCATGTTTAATTAGCAGAGACGAGCAGGTGTAAAGCAGTAATTAATGACACAACTGACTGACTTCGAATTATGTCCACATGGGCTTTTCCTGCTGGCTGAACAAGCACATGCTTTACATTTGCAACATGAGTCTTTATGTGTGTGTGTCTGTATTACATGCTTTACTTGCAAAACAGTGGAGCGACGGCGAGCGGAGTAAAGTGGACAATCATCACACGCGTCGCCATTCGGCCTCTCAAACACTCATTTAGTTTGCAAATGGTCTCATTACTAATGAATCACAAGCTGCTTTAGCGCAGGCTGAGCACACAGTAATGGCTTGGCCGTCCTCCAGAATACACACACACACACACACACACACACACACACACACATATTTGCACTGACAGAGATTGAGAGTGAGTGTCCAAAAGCCCCAATTACCTTCACATCCAATGTAAGAGAACAAGCTAGAGAGCTAATTACAAGTCCCACACGTGAAGACGAGGGAAACATTCAAGCACACACACACACACACACACACATACACACACACACACACACACACACACACACAGCAGATGATTTGTCAGCAGTAACGGCGTTCCTCTTGTTTTTCGCCTGTAATTGTTAGCGTCGACAACAAAGCCTTGTTACGTGAAATATGGCCGTGTTACTGTGTTATTACCATAAGTCACGATTGCAACCGTGCGATCGTTATTAAATCATCAATAAGGCCGTTGTAATTGAGTAATTCCAGTTTTAGCCGGATTGATTTAGACTTCGGCGCTCTGACGGGGGCTCGAATGAGATCAAATGATCTCAGACGCCTTCCGAATGCACCGCGTTGTCATTCAGTAAGTGAAATAAATATGTTTTTTGTATTCATCATTCGAGTCCTATCAATCTTTTTTTCTTCTTTTTTTTGGGTGGTTTGCCAAGACATAAATACTGCTGATTCTCTCTCTCGTCTGGGGAGTGAGTGAGTGTGATGGCAGTGATTGGACAGAGTAATTGGACCTAATGAATATGTCAACTGCCTGTTTCTTTCTCTCTCCATTAAACACAACTGGATTAGATTTACTGTGCTGCTTACTCGAACAACTTAAAGACTCCATCAGTAGGCTACTTTCCACGCATGCACGCACGCACACACACACACACACAGATTGGTTTAGCTCAGTAGATCAATGGCCTCTTGGTCAATGTCTCCTTCGGGAGGGTAATCTATCTGCTCCTCACTAATGAAACACTCTGAACGCTCTTAGTGTGTGTGCGCGTGTTTTTGTCTGTGTGTGTGTGTGTGTGTGGGGGGGGGGGGGGGGGGGGGGGTTTAAATGTCTTTGTGCATTCATGGGTGTCAGATTGTGTCTGGAGTGTATGGGTATGGTGTCATGTTTGTTCTTAGTTTAATTAGAGACTTTATGTACCATTAAGCAACACATATACACACACTATAAATAACTGTATTTCAAATGTGCCATTATGAGACTTTCATTCTACTATATCATGCCAATAATACTAAATGAACATCTTCACCTAGTATTAAAATATTCTCTCACGACTACAAAAAAAAAAAAACTAAAAACTCCATGGTACAAAATAAGAGTTGGTGGTGACACAGATGTGTAAGTTTGTCTCATTTGGCTGCCACTTTCTTAAAAACATTTTCAACACTTTCTTTTTCTGTCACATTGTTTTCTGTCAGCCCTTTTTTTTCTCCCTCTGAATAGTTTTACCAAAGTACTCTGAAGACCAAATTCTCTTTGACGGGTGACAAAAGTCGCTTCTGTATCTCTTTGGTGTCGAAAAAAATGTTTTCTTAAAGGAGCTTTATTAAACATTCCAAGCATTCATTTAATTAATTAGTCTATCCGAGCGGAGAATGAAGTCGCTCTCCCTCTGTGTGTTTTATAGTCCGAGCTTCTCCTTGCTTTGTTGACATATCCGGGCTGGCCGCTCATGCTTTTTAGCGCACGTTAGTGTGCCCTGCTGGTTAACTAATGGCCGCAGCTCTGCACCGCTCTCATACAGCGGTTAGAGCAGATAACGGCGTCCCGACCGAAGGCGACATCGCAAGAGCCGAGCACCCACCCTCAGATTAACACCGTTAGCACCTTTGCTGTAGTTTGTACTGTTAGCACCGTTAGCTGTGAGCTGCCGGCTCAGCGTTGACACATTCAGAGCAGTTGAGAGAAAGGGAGTAACAACACCTGTGTTTGTATTGAACCCTTCAGTACGGGACGTCCTGTGACCCAAACAGCTGTTTATGTCTACTAACGTAATTCTGAAGCGTGAGTTTTAGCTGGCAACCTTTGGCAGCGCACCGGTTGCTGTCAACTTGTGCAGAGTTCTGGCATGCAAGTTTGATTAGCCGCGTTAATCGAGCTCAATGGACCAGGATTTGCGTTATGAGGGCCCATGAGCAACTTGGCGTGAGTGAGAGTGAGAGTGAGCTGACCACAAGGGCCCTGAAGCCCCTGGGGATTAAAGCATGAGCTGAACACGAGGCCCCCTGGGTCTCTTGGTACAGACATCGAGCGTAACGCCCAGGCCCCTTGGCATATACAGTGTATGCTTAAAGCGAGAGCCTTTCAGTTTTTTCATAAAATAGTTTACTAGAACTCAAAATTGTTTATAAGAGCATGCCACAGGCGAGGTCACTTCAGCCAGAGCCACGATGACGGAAAGAGAGCGTAAAAATTATATTTCAAAGTTCAAGACAATCCACTATGTTTCCAAAGTCAATGTTAGTACATTCTCTCCTGGAAGACATTCAGTGTTGCCCTCCGTTGTTCACATGAAAAGTGGCAGAAATGGCTGTGTGTGTGAATGAAACAAGAGAGCTGGAGAGAGTTCAAACCCTTGGCTCCTTTCTCACCTGCGCACAGCTGGCCAATCACGGTGTGAAGTGGGTGTAACCGAAATAGTTGGACGCCTAATCCGACATCAAAAAGGTGTGGTGTGTGTGTGTGTGTGTATTCAAACCAGTCGATGAGCACTTCTGACGAGTATACTGGCAGCTTAAAGGTGTTTGCGTCGTCTCTTTCCAAGGCCGCAATGTCCAATGTACGGCAGCCAGGGGAGCGTAGCAGTGTGAAGTACAGTAGGCCATCGGTTGGCAAGGGAAGACAAGTGCCAAACATACCAGTCTCATCTCCCAACTTCCTGCTCCGCTCTACTGGGGTCTGACAAAGTCTCGAGCTGCAGAAGGAAGGAGGAGACGAATAAACATTGTACAGGTTCCAGAGATTCAGCAAAGCCACGAGGGGCTATTTCTGGAACATATGGTTTTTCTTTGTCTGTTTATTTAAACTCTGCAAGTTTTCTCTTAATAAGCCCCCTCAAACCGGATTCAAGAGCAGCCTCTTTTAGGATTTGTTTTGAAGCCGTCAAATGGTATTCAGTGCGTGCAGAAACTGCTTCACTTTGCTTCTTCATGGAGATCTAGTTCACATCCCCAGTGAACGCTATCAAAACCCACCTGTGCTGGACATGAAAAATTTACACAAAATAAAAGGCACCGTGTGTAGCATTTAGGGGGGCCTATTTGCAGAAATGGAATCTAGTATTATTAAGTCTGTTTTCTTTAGTTTTGTTACCTCAAAATCGTTACCTCAGAATGAACCGTTTGTATCCCCATACGGAGCGTGTCCTCTTCACGGAGCCCGCCATGTTTGTACCGTAGCCCAGAAAGGACAAACCGAACACTGACTGTAGATAGGGCCGTTGGCGTTATTTTCCCCCTCCAGCCACCGTAGTTCTCCCACACGTCGGAACACTTGGAAAAGTTTCAGTTGGTTGCAATCTGCAACCCCACCACTAGATGGCGGCACATCTGGAACACTGCACCTTTAGAATAGATAAATGATCTCGCAGATTGGTTCTAATTTAGTGATTTTTAAAAATGAATCTCTAAAACTGAGCTCATATCATTTGCATGCATTGCGCAAAAGGTCATTTTGTTTGTGCAACTACTTTAATTTCGCACTTCCATCAGAGAATGTTTTAATTTACTTTTGGGAACTCTTAATTTGCGGAGGAAAGACTTGGGAATTATATTAGCAATTTGCATGTGTGTTATTAAAGAATAGTTTGTGGATTAAAGTGGATTAAACCCTAAATAGGGTTGGGTACCGAAAACCGATGCCGGTATGGTACCGGTTCCTATACCACCGGTATCTACCGGACCGAAATGCAACGCAGATTTCAGTGCTTCCTTTCGGTGCCTGAGCCGATTGAAATACTTTTTTTACACTACTCTGATGACCCCGTCCTAGGTTAGCTCGTCCTAGGACCGATGCTAACAATAGCATCGGTCCTCCGCTCCTCACTCATAGTATTATTACAACCGGACGAGCTTAGAAACAAACCCCTCCATCATTCTGGCGAAGCTTCGGCCATGATTTATTAAAAAAACAAAAAAACGAGAATGAGATCTGTCATACGGCTGGCAGGCTACTGACTTCCTCCATCGACATCCGGGTACTTAGCGCTAACACCCACAGGCATGCGAAACCTTCTTCTTCTTCTTCTTTGAGGTGTAGTGGCGGTTGGCAAACGACGAATTGGCGCATTAGCGCCACCAACTGGTTAAATAAAATAAAATAAGTCAGGAGAGGTCGTATTTTGCCAGAGAAGGAAAATATGCTCATATTTCTGCAAAAGAATTGCTGAAGTTTGAAGCTGTAGTGTGTGTACAGAGTGTGTGTGTGTGTGTGTGTGTGTGTGTGTGTGTGTGTGTGTGTGTGTGTGTTTTGTATTTATTTTTATTTATTTAAGTATACTGTTAACAGTTAATATATTGTTCATAGTTTGAAGTTAAAAGGTTTGAAGCTGTAGTTTGAAGCCAAGTGTTTTGTATTTATTCATATTTATAGTATACTTTAAACACTTAATATATTGTTCAATTTGAAGAAAAAAGTATCAGTTCAGGCACCGTTTAGGCACCGGTATCGTTTTAGCACCGGTATCGGAAAAAACCCAAACGATACCCAACCCTAACCCTAAAGAGATTCAGTGTGCTCATAGGCCTGTATAGTAATACTTCTTTGGACGAAGAGGGAGAGACATTGCAGACAAATGCACAACAAAGCCCTCTTGTTTTACCTCGCATATTATCCTGCTAAGTGTCTTGGAAAGTTGTTCTTCTGTGACTACACCTCATGGTAATCTAATTTCAATTTTTTTTTTCTATCCCCCCCCCCCCTTTTCCCCTTCTCTTTGCAGTTTGACGTGTTGAAGTGCTTTTTAAGGTAAGAGAGAGAGAGAGAGAGAGAAAGTCTCATCTTTTATTTTCCCTCTCTTGTACTTTTCCTCTGATTTTCAAACCCATACAACGCAGCATGCCATCAGCACTTGGCACGGTGTGTGCGGCACGAAACAATCTGCGTCCTCAAAAAATGTATTTGGCTCCGGATTTTGCTCGCTCGAACACAATAACATTGTGTTAAGATAACAAAGAGACACTCTGGGTAACACTCCCACTGCACTCCCCTCCTGGTGAAGCCGTGGTCAGAAACGCAGGGAGCGAAAATCAGCAGCCAGTAGGACACTTTATCTAGGAATTATACAGCACGTGTCATAGATTTACATCCCGTCCTTCCATTCGTTATTAAATGCTTTCAATCAATAAGATATATCATAAGCGCTGCATAATAATTCTGCACAGTGCACACAACGAGTAATAATATACAGTAAATCCTCTTCCACGCTGTCTTGCAACTGAATCTGCCTGTCACAAGCTGTTAGTCATAACCGGGTCTGTCTGCAAAAAAAAAATCAAAAAAACCTGCCTTATAGTTTTTTAAAAGGCAAGGCCACTGTTATTGTTTATTTGGGGATTACAGGTTTCACCGTTGGTATATCTCAAACTTATTACTTTCAGACTGCTGTGTTCTGTAATAATATCAGCAGACTCGCAATATTTTTAAGAAGAAAATGAAAGTGTTACGGCCGTACAACCGGGCCTGACCTCGTGGCTTGGGCATACAGGTGTGTGTGTGTGTGTGTGTGTGTGTGTGTGTGTGTGTGTGTGTGTGTGTGTGTGTGTGTGTGTGTGTGTGTGTAATATCCGACTGCAGTGTATCAGTGTGAGCATGGGCAAATCCTGTGGTGTGCATGCAGGGGCTTTTCTTTTTTTAAACATTTAATAACCCCCCTAGTTTGTGTGATTGTCTTTATGGATTTTCAACATGTAATTGTAAAGATTGTTGTTTATAGTCTCTTCATATGTAGTTGACAAAATATAAATAAAATTTAAATATATAGTTAACAATTTTAACTATAAAGGAATAAAGTTACTAATTGCCCCCGCAAAAAAAAAAAAAGAGTACAGCCCTATATTTAAAATTGTCTTTCATGCTTTAGCTTCTAAAAACTCCTCTTTTCAAATAGATGAAGAGTTTGCAAAAAAAAAAAGTCCTGTTTAGTACACGGGGAACAAAACGCTGTACAATGGTTCAAACGGAGTGACAACAAGAGACAACAGTTGAAGAAATGGAAGACTTCACCAGTCACTGGTGAAATACACTGGAAGCTGAGCATCGACATGTGTGCAGATTCAAATAGAGACATATGTTTCAATGTCAAGTGTTTCAGAATAATGTAGCCTGTCACAAATCTTTCTATTCTTAAAACTTCACAATAGAAAAAGAAGGTTAGTCTCTGGTTTGTACTATCGGAGACCTCTTCAATCTAACCACTGAGTAGACTGCAGAGGAACCAAAGACAACCTGCTACCCAAAATATGGAGGGCCCAAATGCATTATTTTTTTTCCAATTTATATGAGATAAAAGGAAAAGTATAAAACTTAATATTTCTTTATCCATTTTAGTTATTTAACTGACAATAGTATTTAAATCAGAGTTGTCTGCGTTGTTAATGTGCCTGATTTGGCTTCTTCCCCGGACTGAGTGGGCGAAAACATACTGTGCTTTATTGACATTTCCCCTCACACTCTGTTACATTTGTTGCAACTGCAAAGGCTGGCCAGTTTAATACGTTCATTATTCCTACAGGCACATGTAGTTTACTGACCTCACGTTGTGCTCGGCATAGCTTCACCGAACTGAATCAGAAACCGGAGCAGCCTTATCAGCCACAATAACTGAAAGCATCTAACTTACCCTGGCAGGGTAATATTCTACAAAAACATTACATCCTGATAGCAATCAATGAATCAAATGCTCTGGCAGAAAAAGAAAGAAATCGGGTATCTGTGGCTGTCACAGGACAGTAATTAGCCCGTCCAGTCATTTCATTCGTCCCAAAAGTAACGATTGGACGGAGTGAAGTGACAAACTGTCAGTGTTGCCGACTTGGCAGCTTTCTCGCCAGATTTAGCGACTTTTGGTACTATCACTGCTAGCTACTTTCATTGGAAAACAGTTGGCAACACTGGGCCGAAATTTTTCGGTTGAATAATTATGAAGAAATAGCGTACTCTTGCTTGTTTCTCAAGATTGCCCATGTGGTATATTTTCAGGCCTTGCACGATACAGCGAAGACCCCAAGTGTAGTTGTCTTAGATGAAAACCAGATGTGCAGGAGACCAGGGGCAGAAGGGGGGATGTGTAGAATGAGGAGGCCACATACATTCTCTTACGTTCCGCCCAGATGTAAACATGACATGTACCCTATATAAAGATGAAGCGAGCGCCCTAGAAGCAGGGACTTTCAGATTCGACTTGAGACCTCCGGACGATCTAGACGTCCGTAATGGCATGTGTTGCTTGTTTGTATTAAACTTTATTATACCAGCAAGAACAGTGTCCACGGAGCATCCTTCCTCATCACTTCAACAGAACTGTCGCATGCAAGATACCACACCCACCTTAGCTTGAAGCTCCTATGCTGTATGGTGACTCACAGACCCAAAGCCACTAAGAATAAAAGCAACAACAGATACATGAATTATCACGGTTATCATCGGTTTCCTACCAACAAAAACTTTTTCCATCAGAAGAATTTGAAAGAAGTTATAATCACATAAAGCGCGACACATTTTTGAAATAACCATAATAAAATTTGGCTCCAACAATTTAGAGAAAAAAGACATTAGGCTTGCGGTTTTTTACCCTCCATTTTAATATGAAATGCTGCCACATACTGTATCATTGATAAAACGCTGTGATACTGTAACTACTACTGAATTTTGTCCAAGTCATCCACCCCTGCTTCAGATCTGAGGACCGGTAGAGAGAGGTGCCAGCCTTTCAAAGAAGTTAAGACATAAAAACACCACAATTTTAGCTACAAGGATTTTACCGAACACATGACATGTTGGTGTTTGTTTGCTGTGGTGCCATAGGTTGTGCGTCAGATTCTTTCTCAGATATGTGTGTGATTTTCTGTGTGTGTATGTGTGTGTGTGTGTGTCAGGGCATGCATCAACGCCTTGGTCTCTGTCTCCCTCCTTGTGTGTATCTGGTTCCTAGTGTTTGGAGTGGGCTCTGTTGGGACTGAATCTATGTAGAGCCTCATTAGTGGCTAAGTTTTGGCTAGCCCACTGCTACTGGAGACTCAATCGAGGGGGGGGGGGGGGGGGGCTGCGCAAAGTCATATGTACTCTCTACTGCTGGCCCAATCTGCCATATTGGCGCTTGCTTGAGACGGTGGGGTTTTGTATCTTTTACTGTGCACGTGTATCTTTCCAAGTGGTGGTGGTATTGTACAGTCATGAGGTGCTTGTTGTCCAACCTTGGGCACCAAAGCAAACGGATACAGTTATTTTTATTATTTAAAGCAGTGGGTCAGGACCCACAAGAGGGTTTCGGGAGATTATTGGGTCGCCAAATAAATTAGAATTCCATAGTCTTATTTTAAACAGGATGTAGTGAGAATCTCAACAAATATAACAAGAAATGTTTTTGAGGAAGATTGCCAACCCTGCCTTTAACTCCGCCTAAATGTATTTTGTTTAATTAAATGCTGAGAGGAAATGAAAAGAACGAGATAGTTCTTTTATTTCATTTACTTGGTCTACTTTAAAAGTATTCAACATGTGAATATATTTTCAATAACACATGCATAAAACAAAGTTTATTACATTAATCAAACCTTTACCTAATCAAGATAATATAAGGTGGTGCGGAAATAGCAGTACAGATAGTCAGGAACGTTACGCACAAATTCTTCTCATGATTTATAGATATGGATCGATTTTTAATCGTGCCGCTGTGTGTGACGGCAACTGCTAAAACTCTCTGCTTCACAGTTTGAAAACCTGAAAAAGGTTATTCTACACAGTATATGAAGCAGTCCAAATTGGCCCCACCCCGACCGACTATTTACATGGCTGGCTAGATACGTAGATAAATGTAGACACGGACAGGCGTCCAACCCACAAATGAACCGGTCCGGCGCACAGTGTTGCTGTATGCCTACAACTGCTTCAAACAACTTAAGTTGTGTAGTGTTGTGTTGTGTTCGTGATGAAACTCGTTTAAAGCCTTCGCTTTCATAGCTTTCGCTCAGCGGGAGAAAGGTTAATTATCACATCCTGTTACAGACAGACAGGACACCTCCTCCTGTCTCACACACACACACACACACACACACACACACACACACACACACACACACTCACACTCTGAACCACACAAACACGCAGACCATCAAACAAACTCTGTGTGTGTGTATCTGTCATATAAAGATGTAATCCAGCATCTGTTTGTCCTCGTTTGCCTCATCACTCAACTGAGGCCTTCATTTCCTTTCTTTTTCTCTACTAACTTCCTACTGCCTCTCTCCTTCCTCCTCCTCCTCCTCCTCCTCTTCCTTCATTCATGAAGTCGTTCATCAGGAAGGAAAACGGACGGAGTCCCCTCCGATCACGTTTCTCCGCTTTGATACGATGTGTGAATTGTGAAGGTTTATCACAGAGAAAAATTGGGGGGCGCGATTCAGAAATGACTGAGGAGTGGACAGAGGTGTTCAGCGGGTGTGAAGCATGTGATCCGCGCGAAAATGATTGCTGTTGTGTTCTCTGGAAGACGGCAAAAAAACATTTTGAGTGCAAAAGAACAAACAAAACAAAACTGACAACTCAAAAGGAACCGTGGAGAAGCAGTGGGTTTTCTTTTCTTCTAAAAATGAACAACTCCACTTCAGATCGCGATCCCCTTTTTTACAATAAATCCACACTCTTTCATGTCATCCACTCTTCTTATCACTCTCCTCAAATACTCCCGCTCCTCCTCAGAAGTCTCTCTCTTTTTGTACTCTTATCCTCCCGCATTTTTGCGCCCATCCACCTCCTCCTTCTTTCTCCATACTCATTTCATTGCCAGTCTAGACAGCTTCCGACAGCAGGTGCTGAGGTGAGGGAGAGGCGGGGGTGAGAAGGAGGGAGCAAGGGAGGAAAGGAGCCAAGGGGATAAGGAAGACCGAGTGAGAACAGAGAGAGATTAATAGATCAAGTGGAGAGGCATATGATGAAAGTTTAGAAGAGTATGGAGAGGGAAGGAAAGGAAATGAAAGGAGAGAAAAGAGGGATGAGGTCAGGTTGAGGTAGGATTGGAGCAAAGAGGAAGAAGGGGATGTGGGGGTAAGGAGGATATCTGAGTAAATCAGGTAGGCGCTATGCGGAGGGGAGAGGTGCGGAAGAGGCTATTTTAATGCAGGTTGGAAATCGGGTGCTCGAGGTGAGGAGAGAAGGAAGTGGCAAACAGAGGAGAAAGGGGGGGAAGTGTGGAGCGAATTAACTAAAGAGGCAAGAAGTGTGGAGGGAAGGAGGGGAAATAAAGAGGCTGATGGGGGAGGAGAAGGAGAAAAGGTGGGGGCTAAGTGAGAGAGAGGGGGGAGCAGATGGATGGATGGATGGATGGAGCATGTGTAGGGGAGAGGACAGGAACAGTGTTGTGCTTTTATGGGAGGACACCGACTGCACGGAAGTGAGGTGGGTAATAAGGCCATAGCTCATTCCTGTGGAGCAGCCTCTATCCTATTAGTGACTACCTCTCACTGGATGACTTATGTGCACCCCGTTTTTCACCAGCAGGATGACGACAGATGCTTGAGAAGAAACAAACACACGCGCACGCACGCACACACACACACACACACACACACACACATTCATACAGCCGCAGGAGCGATGACAGGAGAAATCTGCTCCTGCTTTCTGATGTGGAGAGAGAATGGCATCAGTGCAGAAAAACCAACAGCGTACAACAAAGTGTCAGATTGTTGAAGATAGGTGTACGTTATGAGATTCTAAGTGAAGAACAGCATTGACAAAGTAAAAAGATACTTTTCTAATTACTCAACCGCTAATGTAATTAGTCTATATTATTTCATTAGTCAGCCCAGGCCAGTCAAAGGTGTCTCTAACGATGCTGAATACCAGATTGGGATTGTTTCTATTGCCTCCACACGGCTCTCAACATGGTTGACGGCTGAAGCTTTGTCTATACTCGCGCTTGGTGCCATAGTGCAAGCCTCCACAGACGGCATGTGGAGCATGAACGGAGGCATTTATGCTCGATGCGATGTGCGCTGTATTATATTCTCTGAAACGCCAGAGGGCGTACAAACAACATGAACTATGAAGAATCAAAAAGACAATGAGTGTAACCCATAGAAATGCCCATAGACTGTAGGTGTCACAAAAAGCCATAAACCAACCTCCACAATGCCGAGGAGGGATTGCAATCTTGAAACTCATATCTCATAGACAACTTTATCGCTTTCATAAAAGCTCTGTCAAGAAAAAGGTCAAGTATTAAAAGCGTTATATAGAAGCAAAGGTTGAAAATCCTGTAAGCAATTTGATGTGGCTGGCAAAATATATACTCGTGAAGATTTTTAAGACCACCTGTTTCTAAAGCATTAAAAGGAAATTGGCCTTCTTTGTATAATCCCTAGACGATGTAGATGTAAATACTTTTATCAGTGAACTATTTGTGACAGTCAGATGATCGCGCCAAATTACACTTGCGCTCCACGCTCCATGCTTTTTTGGCGCACGTGTCTCGCGCCGGCTTCACTACGGCAACTAAACTTAAGCCGGCAGTTCACAGCTAATGCTGCTATCAGCGCTAACAGCGCAAACTACAGCAAAAGTGCGGACAGAGCTAATGGTGCTAACCTGAGGGGTAACCGGAGGGTAGGTGCTACGCTTCCACGACATTGCAGCTGGTCGGGACGGCGTTATCAGCCGTAACCGCTGTATAACTGAACCTCGCTTTTTGTCCTTTTGTCTTCTTCTTTTTCTGTTGACTTATATGGACGGTTGGCCTCCATAAGTGTTGCATCACCGCCCTCTGCTGGACTGTCCCTTGCCCCATCTATTTTGGCTTTGCCATGGCATGTGTGAAACATTGACTGTATACTAGAAGTGGAAGTAGTCGTTATGTCACCCATTGTCTTGTGGACTACGGTTTTGAAGCCTTGAGTTGGGCATTTTGTCCATCACCATCTTGTATTTTTTGCATCCAGTGAACGGATGTGACCATATATTGACTGCGGAGGAGTGACGGTTATACCCTAAATGGGACCATCATTTACTAATTGAACATCATGCTGTATTGAAAAAGACTTGAAACTAGAGATTGAGACCATAAACTCATGTTTACAATGTTTAGGTAATAAATCAAGTGAGAAATAGAGTCATTGTCTCATAGATAAGCATTCAATTGGATTTATTTTTCCAACCAGAGGCGCCCCCTGATGGCCATTAGAGAGAATGCAGGTTTAAGGCCCTTCCGCATTGGCTTCACTTTTCAGAACCGGAGGTTGCCGCCTGGTGTGAAAGAGGCTTACTTACAAAACAAGCATGTGAACCAGCTGTCATGAGTTGATGCACAGTCTTAGCTCACTCTGCCAGTCCAAGATCAGATTGATGTTCAGAGGCACCTATGGAAAAACTCAGCCTGCTCCAATCATGGAAACTGATCATCTTCTGTTCAGCTACCAACCTTGTACACATACAGTGGGTGTCTGGGTGCTGTATAATAAGTTGCTCCAGGGAATATTATAATTGCAAGATATTTAACAAAACCCTTTGCCATCTTGCTAGGGCTTGCAATTTGGACCAGGCCCCACACTTAGTTCATAAACCCTCCCCCATCATTTTTAATTTTTCTAAAACAGTGTCAGAACAATCAAATCAAAAAACATCCAAACAGAAAAGCCACCAGAAAATCCTTTTAGTCAAAACTAGAGGATTACTTAAAAATAAAAAATAAGAAACCTGATGGTCTTGGTTCCGCACACATAAACACACACTCACATACACAGTTAAAACATCTTTTCAATCCCACCATGTCCTTTAAAGTGAAAGTTCATCTGTGTTATTGTAATTTACCGTCTCTGTGGTGACATTTTCTCCCGAGAATGAAGGCTGACCCCGTCAGACTCCTCAACCGCTGGAGTCCAAGCGAACCCAAGGACTAATGGTTCGGAGAAAGGGGGGATATAAGAATATATTCCAATAATTCTTTGCCATTTTAATTAAATTTATGCATATTGGTTCCTTGTGAAGAATTTGGGGCAAGTGTATCAGCGAGAGGGGGGGGAGAAAAAGAGAGAAGGAAGAGAAAATGGGTCACATTGGGAGAGGGACTGAGAGCGCTTCATTAGGAAACCCATTGCAGTCATTCTGTGGCCATTCTAATTCTGCTCCAGTATTCCCATTCTGATTCTGGGATTCCAGTATCAGACTAACATTCGTGACCTCATCAAAAGCCAAAAATAAGCAGGTGTCAGGTCACGCCGGTCTCACCCAACCACCACCTCTGTGACAGTCGGCCGCCCTTTCTCCGTCTATTCCACCTAAATTAACGCTCCATCTCGCTCGCCTCTGAGAGAATCGTGACAGGTGTTCCTTATCCGGAACTGTGCAAGTTCTGGGTGAGAAATAGCTGTGCGCATTGTCTTTACCGGTGAAAGAATTAAGACTTTAGTGCCGAGACAATTTGATATTCAAGGGTATTAGATGTACTGTGTAATCTTGCCTTTCAAAGACGATAGCTGAGCAGATGGAACAGGGCAAAGCTTTTGTCAGTTCCTCCACTTTAGAATGTCTTCCTCCCTCTAATATCTCATTTGCCCTTTCTCATTTGCTAATTCTCCCCCCCACCCCACCATAACATCCATTCATTTTTCTTGCTCCCCCCCCCCTGTGTTGTAGACACTTTCTTTCACTTATGTCGCCCTCTCAGTCATTCGCTCTCTCTGCCCCCCGAAGCACAGTGGCGCCTAATATGTCTTTAAAAGTAGGACAGTGCTGAGTAATTTGTTGCACCTACCAAATGATAATTCAGAATTGTCACCGTATATCCATGATTGTGTGCCCCTCCGAGCACACGGTAGCATCTGCTGCTCAAAGAGAGCAGTCATCGAGATTTTCTCGCCATTGTGCCGTCAAAATGGAAATCTGAAAACGTAGAATTATTTCACAAAGACGTGACACCGTTTCTCAGCAGGGTTGCTTGTGCCCTTTATGTAAGCTGCGTGATTACACTGCCATTACATGGAATTTACCGTGTTGTAGATTGCTTACAGCCTCTCTGCTGCAGCTTTTCTTCCTTCCAGTAAGTGTGAAGTGTATAGCTTCCTTACATTTCAACCCTTTTTTCTCTGTGCTGTTCTGCCGTAATTGTGGCATTTTAAAGTAGTTTGGCCTCTCAAGAGGCAAAACGGACCGGATCGTTTACCGAAAGGTCTTGAAACTTCTGGAATATTCCAACAATTTTACACATGAAAGCCAGTTTAGTAGCCTTTAAGGGTATGTTTTAACCTGGATCCTATTCTCATATGATTTTGTGTCAAAGTGATTAATGAGGACAACAATTTTAGAAATTGGTCCGGTATTGAACAAGAGCACTGCAGCCACATAATCGCTTGGGGGGATTCCTCATTGTCAATGTACACCCATTAAAAGTGCTTGACAGGCTCATATCATTACTATAAGTGTCTGAAAGCTTAAAGAAAGGACCCAACAGGAAAACGCAATGTCGCTTGATCCTGTTTGTTTACATAATTGTGTCTTGGTTGGACACAATTATGTAATTATTGTGTCTTGCTCTGAAATCTCGCGTTGCATCCACATCGTCGTAATTAGCTAAATATTTAGCCGCGATGTTGAATTGTTTAGATGACACTAAGCTAAATGACAAACTCTGACCAGACCGGCACTCCTCTCTCCAACTCTCGCTCACATTTCCACCGCTGTCTTCTGGTAACAAGTCACATGACGCAATAGCAAACAGAGCGGATAAAGCGAAAGGTTTTCTCTGTGTTCTTTCCATAATGTCAGACATTTATAATGACGGTGGCGAAAAACAAACACTTTTGGTGGGCGTACATTGACGTAGAGGAATTTACCGGAACAATTCCATAGCTCTCCGGCTGCAGCGTTGTCCCTCAAAAACTGTTTGACAATTTAAAAAAACTTGTTGTTCCCATTAGTCACTTAAGCGTGTACAAAGGAGCAGAATGTATCTTATCCGCCGTGAGAGCTGCCACTTCTATGCAGGGAATTGCCGACTTTGAAATAGGCTGTGGAGGTTTTATCACTTTGACTCGGCACCTATCTACTGTGCGCACGAATCCCTTCTCCTCCAGTTTATCACTATTTTTGTGGACTTTATTCAGCATATTTTGTATGTTCTCTTCGAGTCAAAAGCAAGAGGTTCCGCGATTGAGCACTAGCTGCTCACACAGGCAGTGTGGCCTGGGGGTTAATACATGGGAAAAGATTGGGGTCCAGGTCGAAAAATACCAAAGTTATGTACTAATTAGCATGAAACGTTGTGTAGTGTCTTCTGTCGGGGGTTGAAACATCTGAGAAAATAAACCTAGTGAAGTCCTCCAGGTTATCTTGTCTTAGATCGGGAAGACGATAACGTTTTTAAGTGATGAACTGGCTTATCTAGCTGCGTTATTGGAAGCTTGACCCAAACTAGGGGACTAAAAGTCAAAGATGTCTCTCCCATTGCGACATTCTCGTTTCAATCTCTCTCTTCCAAGTAGTCCAACTTGCCATATTAAATACTCACTGGGCCGCTTGTAATTGTTGCTCCAACATATGAAACATGGAAGTGCATTTGAAACCTGCATTATTATTATGTTTGGCCACTTGGGGGGGGACAAACTGTTGACACACGATTGACGTCATCTCCTAACAAAGTTGATATAGTGAACACGCTAATAAACAATTAGCCTATTTACACATCCAGTAGACACACCGCTACATTAGCATTCATTTGGAGTCGGTTATCTCGCCATTGGAACTCCGAAATTCGCTCTCCATTCACTGCTGCTGGACACCAGTCAAAAGGATGTGTGTGTTTTTTTTGTTGAGACTGAACCAGTAAAGTTGCATGCTTTTTCAAACCGCAGCCATGAGTAGAAAGACGATTAAAATGCTCCGTGGAGCTGAGGGGAACGGCAGTTTGGTAATAATTCTCTGTGGGTTTGTTACTACAAGCGGCGCCTTGAGCATTACACTAAATCGTATTTTCCATTGTCGAGTGCTGCTTTAAATTCTGTATTGTGCTGTATCATTTAATTCACAGTCGAAAAGCCTTACGTTCTAACGGGGTATTCCTCACTCCGACCTCTTAACCTTCACCCAAAATTGGCCTCAAATCAACATCAAGTCATGTGTTCTCACTCGTCCCGAAGCGTGTCATTGATAAATTGTCTTCTCAAGAATATAGAGGTATAAGTTTTAAAACCAACCCTTTGGTTTAGCTCTTGAGAAAATCCGGCTGCATTTGGTTCGTTAAATCAAGACGTGAATGCTCGCTGGAGCATAATCTGACTCGACTCAAAAATGCAAAATGAAGCTGTGCTTATCCTTCTTTAGGCTTTAAGAGGAGCAAACTTTCTATGTAGTATAGGACTTGAATTTCTACATTCCTCTCCATCTCGCTGTTGACTCGCCCGTCTCATGCGCACGTTGTTGGACGAGCACACAGACGCCACAACTGTTTCGCGCGCCAGCAGGTCACTTTTCCCGAAGACTCGGTTGAGTTATGCGTGGGCGTGCGTCCTCTCAAAGTGCTTCATCATCCTCGCGGATTTCACATATCCCTCTCGTGTAAACTCTAAAAAAAAAGTTGTAAACAAGTTTCCAGCTGTTTACGATAAAACTAGTGTCATGTGGCTCCGAGGGTCCCTGCTGCCGGCTTGACCTGCGATAACCTCACCAGCATCCTGGGGCCAACTTTGATCAGCGCTGCGCACGCACCTCGAAAGAGTAAACATGTTTACGATGTTCGATTTTGAAATGTAATTCTCTCTTGAAATACATCTTGAAACGCCCCCCCTCCCTAACCGCCGCCTTTAAAGAGACGGCTCAGCGCGAGGAGGTCTGTGTCTGGAGAGAAAGTGTGTAGGTAATCATGTCAGTGTTATGCCCCCCCCCTGCCACACTACATTTAAAGTAGGGCTTAAGAGAAGGCCGTCTGATGCCCACCCTGCTGCCCTGCTTACCCACTTCGCCTTGATGTTGAGTCCAGCTGACAGAAACCTAAGAAGAGTGTTTCACGCATGCTGAGTGAAGCCAAACCCAAAGTGAGCCGAGGTCCGCCGAGCTGCCGCTGGTTGTGGTTTAGACATCAAAAAATTATCTGGGCCATCAGCGCGGCAGATCGGCGCAGAAATAGTTTCGGTTCACGGACTGTAAAGGGTACGTGGAAGCACTTTAGTGACCTAAATAATGCGGCTGCTTTTCCCCTGAATCATTCCCAACACCACCGGGGCAGGAAAAAAGGGAAAAGGCGATCGTCCAGCCGATGCAACCGCAGTCGAATCCCCCTCAATTTACTATCAACGTTTCGACTGTCGCTGAACAGTCAGCCATGAAAAGGATTCAAAGGCACTCTGAAGGGCTCCCATGGGGAATCCTAACAGAGATGCAAAGCAACTAAAAACGGTTTGCAGGCAGACTCTCACCACAGGTGCCACTTTTACCTCACAGAAATCGGGGAAGACTAACAGTAATGTCGGCTCTGCAAAACAACGGAATAAACATAACTTGTCCGGCTGCACTGGACCTGTAAGACCGGAATTGCCCGCGCCGACGTGAGCTTTCTCGAAATGATCTAGTTTCCAAACTCTTTTTCTCTGCCGAGGCTTTAATTACTTGAGCTGGGCCAGCGCAGGTGAAGCACATTCTCACTAACAAGGTGGTTTCCATCCAGGGAGCACTGAGAACCCACCAGGAAAACAAACATGATGAAGAGGAAAACCGACGGCCCAAAATAGAGGGTATCTGATGCTTAATAAACCCCCCCCAACCCACCCACCCAACTGATTTCACCAGCCATGTCAGATCGTTACAGAGGAAACATGGTGCGAGAAGAGAGGGATCCGGGGGAAGGAGTGCGTCATCGACTGAAAATACAGTGTGAACCAGTTTTCACACGTGGCGCACATACATTTGCCACACATGCAAGCCAGGGCGGCACTCAAACCAGCTGTTTTAGACACAGATCCTTTCTTCTCATTATGTTACGGGAGATTATGTCAGACGTAAGGCCCCCGCGACCCCCCGGAAAACCCTGCAGGGTGAAGGAATGTAACAGTAATGACATATGTCCTAGTTTTTCCCCCCCACTGGTAATTAAAAAACAAACAAAAAAACATCATCTTTACATCATCTAGATCCTGCAGTTAATGTATTCTGCCATCATCGTCCCTGCCCCTTATTCCAGTTAAGTCGGTCAGCAGCACAGACGCAGGAATGGTGTAACAGCACAGACTAGCGGTGGCTCTTTGTTATGGCACCAGGCTCCACTATCACACTGCTGTGAGCTCATCCTTGTTCTTTGCCTGCCTCTACCATTTGAACTCTTAGATGCCATTGGAACTATTTCATATTCTAAAACTTTCCAACTTTAATACTTCGGGTGATAAATGGAAACATTTCCAAATAGAAAAATTCAACAAAAATAAAATGTAATTGAATGTTAATACCACCACTTAACTTTCATTTGGACTCAACTTGACATAATTTCTAGCCTGCATTTAAAGTAATTAAAATTAAAAAGCTTTCAGAAAGTGAACAGTCAGAAGACTGTGTAGTGGTTGATTTTCATTGTTGATGATTCTTTGACTTTATGACTTTTGGCCTAATAACTGTATCCGACTCGTGGTGAGACACCACAGGATCTCACTATTAGGAACCCAGTAACAGTTCACGCATGTTTATTTGCATCACACAGTAAACCGAGCTGTCCCGGAATCAACTAACTTCACAATAGCAATGTACATCCCTTTATACCTCCATTCTTCCCTAGGCTGGGGTAACTTTATCGGTCCCTTGGGTCTCCCCCCTCCCCAGGTTCCTGCCTTGCTCTCTGTCCCTAGGCCCCTAAATAGACATGCAACAACGTGTACAACAGACATGTAAAACAGAGGGTTTTGATTAATCACGTCTCTTCCCCACTCGTCTTCCTCTGATTTAACATCAGTGGCAGCAGGTCACCGTGACCGGCTCATCCATTAGAAAACCTGCATCACTTGTACATCTGATTTCCCCTCTACCCGACAACAGTAGACACTCCACTAATTGTTGTCTGACAGCCCCCTTTCTTTGACCCCCTGACAGAGGATCCTGTTTGATCCTGTGAGCATACACTCAGTTGTGAAGTAGTTGCTTCAAAGATTGAACTTTGCTTTACCTGCGCGTCAAAAGGTTACAAGGTTGAGGCGGGCAAAAGGGCACAAACACTCTGCCTCAGTGATGTGATTAACATATGACAATGATACAGGCCAATATCACAGTATGAATGTAAATATACATGAATACATTTCAAATTATGGATATGGTTTAACACGAATATATTTCAAGACACATATACATTGTTCTCCCACAATTGTCCTATAAATCCAGATCTTTAGACTTCTTTAGTCTTTCAGTAAGTGCTTCAACTCAACAATAATAAACGCTTTGCTGTGTGTCACAATCGCATCAGTTTCTATTGGCCCAAAGCTAAAAACTAAGGTATTGGGCACATCAAATGGTCCCCATCTGTATGCACTTTTTAATAATACAGCACATTTTTATATATTTTTTGGGGGAAATGTCCAAAATACAGTGAGCACAAACTAATAAATCTTTTTTTTATTTTGTATTAATTCAGCAAAAAAACGCGTCCCACCTGCACCACCCCTAAGCTTGAGATACACCACCGAGGGGCGCTAAAGAAAATAAATAAATAATAATAACATTTTAAAAAGGGAAGAAATAACTAATACCAACAATGTCATCCAATGTCAAGACAAAATATAATTGAATAATTTATATCAAATTATGTTACTCCCTATTTGAGAATCACTGCTGTATACTATAAATGAGGGCTTAATCATTTTGTGACTTGGTGCGCTCTGCTGCACTGCTATAGATGGCAGAAGAACTCTGGATAACAGCACAGGGTCACTGCAGACACCAAACACGGAGGAGGTGGACACCTCTGTGTTTGTGCGTGTGTGTAGAGCACACAAGCATGCGCTCAGTGTATACGGCTTGTAAGTAGCTGCCTAAAAGCCTTTAAAGCCCACCAGGAGTTGAGCCTGTCCGTTTGACCTGACATGCCTGTGGGAACAATCATTGCACGTTTTTGCATTGAGTTCCAAGCTTCCACTTACTGCACGTAAAACACACACCAATGCAAACACAGGGAACTTAGTCTAACACCCAGAGTTAGTTTTAAGCGCACAGAGTTTTGAAAGGCCAAGGCTCTGTTCCTAATCCCTTCTCCTCTTTTCCTCTTCCCCTTCCCTTCTCCGCATCCCTCCTTCTCCCTTGCAGGAGAATTCTGGGGAGATTTCTTGCTCTTTCATTTCCTCAAGGATGAAGCGGCACAGCGGACCCGCGCACTGAAACAGGTAAGATCCGAATATCACGATGACCTTCAAACACAAAAACAAACAAAAACACATGCGCACACGTGCACTTCCTCCCCTGGCTGTCAAAAGCGGATTCGTTCTGGGGCCCAGATCGGTGCATGATTTATGTTGCTAAAAGGCTTCGCCGTGTCCGCTGAGAAAGACACAAAAAAAGAAAGAAAGAAAGAAAGAAAGAAAGGAGAATCTTGCTTTAGAAAAAGAGAGAGCAAAGGAAGCAGAGAGAGATAGAGAGAGAGAGAGAGAGAGAGAGAGAGAGAGAGAGAGAGAGAGAGAGAGAGAGTGATGAGACTGTCGACAGGATGAAAGTAAGTTTAACCAATCAGCCCCCCCCCCCCCCCCCCCCCCCCACAGGAACCTGCTGCTGTCGGACGGACCTGGAGGTAAGACATGCAAAGAGACAGACGGGCGGACAGGACAAGACAGACGGGCGATCCCCCAGCTGTTTTTTAAAACGCTGCCTCTGATACATTATTGAACACGCGGCTCTCCAACGCATCGCTGAGCTTTCCTCTCATGTTAGCGTTCGCATAGCGTCACCATTCTAAATATAAAGCATTCGCTCAGCCCTCTTCGGTTCGCTAAAAGATGCAGGGGCTGCACGTAGGCTGTGTGTGTGTGTGTGTGTGTGTGTGTGTGTGTGTGTGTGTGTGTGTGTGTGTGTGTGTGTGTGTGCGTGTGTGTGCGTGTGTGTGTGAGTGGCCAGCTGGAGTTTCTTTTTCTTTTTTCTGTGTGTAGAGTTTGTCTGTGACTCATTTTGGTTTGCGAGGCCTCTGCGAAAAACTGCAAAAAGGCAAAAAAAAAAAAAAGAGAGAAAATATTTCATCAAACTCTTTGAAAGTATTGTTGGATGATAGCACAGGGTCTGCCGAGGCGAGCGGCGCGCGCTTCACTGGGAGTCGCATGTGCTGTACGCCGAAAGGAAGCGAGACGTTATCCAGGGGGATTGGTTTAGAACCAGACAGCATGTGGAACACAGCAATAACTTCATTTGCACAACCCAACCGCAACACTTCCTCCTATGCCCCCCCCCCCCCCCCTCGCTTTAAAAAGTTGTGATTTGGATGTTCTGAGGTCACCGTCCTGAGACTGTGTGCAGGTGGAGTACCCGGTCTGGTCCACAGGTGGCAGCAGAGCAACATACCCAGAAGGCATGTTTCTGTGGCAGCCTCGATTGCCCTCTTTTCTTTTTTATCAGCAGATCTCTGTGCAGGCCTCCCTTCGTCTGTCTCTCTGTCTCATCCAAGACGGGGCCGTCAAGCAAATGATTCTTTTCCCCGGGCCAAGAAAAACAGTGGAAAAAAAATAAATCAATATGGTGTATTTTTGTTCACGGTTCAAGAGTGCAGACGGATTCAAACTCACATGAAAAATCTTGTCTTGTCCTCTTTCAGCTCCCGCTTTTTTTTTTTTACTTCACGTTCCAGGATGAACCATGAGCAAAGGTAAGACCTGTTTTCTTTGACCTTATTTGTGTGTTTGTGTGTGTGTGTGTGTGTGTGTGTGTGTGTGTGTGTGTGTGTGTGTGTGTGTGTGTGTGTGTGTGTGTGTGTGTGTATTTAAATTCCCATGTGTTTGCAAGGATACATTGGACATCTGGGTCTGAGGGCTGCTGGGTGCACAGGCGCTGTTCGTGAATGTTTTCAGGGCTTTCGTCTCAGTTTTTTTTTCCCCGACAGATGTAGTAACAACATGATTAGCCCTCTGGCTGCCGGCAGCTCTCTGTGTGAGGTTGCTATAGTGACCGTGAGTTGAGTGTTGGGGAGGCCGGAGTGGACGATGAGGGTGCCGAGGACGAGGAGAGGGGGCGGAATAGGAAATAAAGTGCCTGGTTGCCTCTGGCCTGTGTGTGTGTGTGTATGCGTGGGTTTGTGTGTTTCCTCAAAGAGCACAGCATTGAAGAGACAGTCGTCTGTGTAAATGGGAATTTGATCAAGATATCTCACTCGAACACACAGTCAATCACGTACGAACACACAGACTGGTTCAGTCTGCGTAGGAGCCGCAGGGAAGTGGCTCCTGTGATGACTGGGCCGTGGGCCGAGGGTAACCTGCTCTGCCTCACAGGCCGACGCCACGGGTTCAGCATTTCCTGTCGCTTGTCGCATAAATGGCCGCGACGGTGGCGCTGTTGTACAAACTGGCCCAAACAAGAGGAATGTCCTCTGCTTTCGTGAGCACAGGTGTGGTTTCACCGTGCAGCTTTTTAGAACAAAGTTTGCTTTGCTCGTGTTCTAAAGAAGTATTTCAGCCCGTGTGTGTGTGTGTGGGGGGGGGGGGGTCAAGACCCTTCCGCAAGGGATCGGCCAATAAACCCAAGGGGGTCCCGAGATGACAAACTGCCTTTTGCTGTTAAGGGGTCACATGCCACATGTAGTCCAGGTTGGGAACTCTTTTGGCGTGTTCATGTCGCGTCTCTGAAAGGATGCAGCGATTCAAGTTTTCCTCTCCTGATTCCGATACATGAACTCGACAGATCTGCCAATCCTGAACAACTGATCCAGTACCAGTGCTCTTTTTCCACTAAAAACAGAGTCGGTGGCATTCTGTGACTGAGTGAATGTAGCTGACAATGAAAACAGAGATTTTTTGTTGTGAGATTGATGAAGAAACCGTTTTAAAAGTGGATCGTCATTTTCCATCCGGCATCTTAGATCTATGCACCCCTAGTTGTCTACCCACCAATATTGACACCTATAACCAGTAGTGGGACCAAGTCATTGTTTTGCAAGTCACATGTAAGTCTCAAGTCTTAGTGCACAAGTCCCGAGTCAAGACTGACAAGTCCCAGGTTAAGCCCAGGATCAAGCCCCACGTCCTAAACATAGAAATGTTGAGTTCTAAACAAGTCATAGTGCACTCTTCACTAAATGTAATGCCGTTTGCGTCTCTGTCTTACCATTGCCATAGGTGTTGTTAAAATCAGTTTATTTTAGCTGTTATTGGCATATTTCTGGATTTTTGTCTTATTAGTGGTGTTTTGTGTCAGGCGGTAGCCTCCGGGTCTGAAAAGTGAAGCCAATGTGGAAGTGTTCAAGTCTTCTTCAATACAGCATGATGTTCATTTTGTAAATGATGGTCCATTTAGAGTCAAACAGACCGTAAAGCTGAGTATGCTTTAGGGCGGGCTTACTGTGATTGACAGGTCTCTACATCAATGTTGTCCGGTCTGGGAGTTGTACTTGTTTTCTTTACTTGTGTTTTCAGTTAATAAAAGTTAACATTTTGCTCACATAAAATCTTCTTATTCAGAGTTCAGTTGTACTTACCTCCACCCTCTGGGTCCAAAATGCCAAACTCATAGGCCTCAGAAGCGTAGTCCACACATCAATGGTTGACGTCACTGTGACTATACGTCCACTTCTTATATAAAGTCTATGATTTGTGTGTGTGTGTTAACTTTGGCTCTACTTTTGTGATATAGTTTCTGTCTTTCCTGAGAATTCAAGAGGAAAAAAAAATAAAGAATCAAATGTAAATGTTAATGCGAGTATGAAAAACCAGGAGACAGGATTATTAAAGAAATATGTGACAGGGTGTATTAAAATTTAAATATTGTAATCACTGAGGTGAAAAACATCCTGTCAGAACTCTGAATTATTTGATGTGTTCCCTCGGTGGGGTGTTGATGGAACCACCTTAAGTGAACCAATCTCACTTTACGTAACAATTTAAAGCAAACCCTGAGGCTCTGCTGCCAGCACACAGCAAACCACCCTCATGCTTGTCTCCTGTATGGAGTGTGCAGCCCGCTGTGTACAATAGCCATGGTGTGGGGTCTAATGCGCCGCACCATACAGGGCTGGCTTCACACAGGGATTACACCTAGATGATTCTTCAATAGCAAATTTAGTCTCGGGGTAGCCGAGCCTTAATCCAGCGCCCGTGGAAAAGGGCCGCGGTGCTGTGGAGCCGTGGCCCGATATGACGGAGAACACAGAGGAGCCAGATTAGTTCACACCGGGAAGAGCTTGAAGCCGTCTCTTGACAGCTCCTCCCAAATCTCTCTACTCTCTCTAATGCAGTCCGAGGGAAACATTGTTCCCCCTGTCTGTCCTATTCAGCGGCCTCTTTCTTCCTCCCGCTCCATCCCCGTCTCTCTCTCTCTCTCTCTCTCTCTCTCTCTCTCTCTCTCTCTCTCTCTCTCTCTCTCTCTCTCTCTCTCTCTCTCTCTCTCTCTCTCTCTCTGTGTGAGGCAACATCGAGTCATAGAGAGCAAGTGTGCGTCTCTTATCGCTTCATTAGCCGGTGGACTTTTGGGTCGTCCGCAGCCTTGTTCCCCACCGTCTCAGATGCCTTAATTACCGTCACGTGAGTCACGTCTGATAATTAGGGCGGTCAAAGGAGGACTCAGCCGCACACACAGACACACACACACTGTTCGTGCTTACACATGTGCCCGCGTACATCCACACACACATCAGTCATTAGTGGAGAGCTTAACATGCGGTGCAGTGCTAATGGGATTATCATTGCTGAGGGTCCCACTCATCAACCTCTTACTCCGCTCTCTATTCATCTTCGAGCACCATTCTTAAACACTTCGGAGAACCGTTTCGACATGATCTCTTTTTCTTTTGTTTCCTTCTTTCTTTCCTCACAGACTTTCCTCGGTGTCTCTTTTCTCTTCGATTGCTACGGTGAATCTGCTCTATCAGCACGGCCGCGTCACAAGGGCCGCGTTGGTAAAACTCAATGCGGCGGCGTGGCGACCTCAGGGACCTCTGTTGCATGTCTCTTTCCTCTCTTTGCCCATCTCTCTGTACTGTCTGCTTTAGAGTAAAGGCACACAAAATGCCCCCCAAAAATGTAGGCTCTGTAATAGTGTTTCCCAACCTTAGCTAGTGACCCCCTAACATGACGGAAGGTTTTCATGTGCCAGATTTTCATTACATATGTCATCCAGTTGGGTTGGCAATCCACAAGTCTTAAAAAAAAGATTCGAGGAAAGTCTGAAAGAATGAACCTATCCTTCCATTTAATTATCTTGTGTTTTACTTGCGGCCCCTTGTAGTGTCCCAACCCCCATGTTGGGAACCCCAGCCCTATGTTAAGAAAAACATATCAAAACTAATTCTGAGAACAACGTTCTGTGTTAGTGAGAACATTTTGACAATTAAGACAACATGTGTGCTGTTCTGCGCTTTTGTCCTTTCGTTGCACTAACACGATCGCCTCTCTCCATCTCAACCGCTCGGCCCTCCCTCCTGTCACTGCTGCACCCATTTCATCAGCTCGTTTAAACGTAATACTACCCATAACCATTCAATTTCCACTGTGTTTATTCTGTTGACTGAAACGGAAATGGAGATATTGACAGCGGAGTGCAGAGTGATTCTGTCCAGGCCATTGTGTTGAGTGGTTCGATGGAGAGAAGTGGATGACTAGAGGGCTATCTGTGGTATTACATATAGTGCAGAAGGCGTGGGAAAGAGAGGCCCTCCGAAAGCCAAAAGCTTAAATACCATGCCTCGCGGACATAAAGAGGAAACTCACACAAACACACGCGCACACACAGATACACACACACACACACACACACACACACAAGCTGTGGATTAGGATGGGGATTATGGAAGCATAGCTGTAAAACAGGCAGAGACAGATCAGTGTTATACTTCATAAACACACACACACACATGCTGGATGTGTACGGCAAGATGGATTTACTCTGAGGTGGATGCTATGATGACATAGGTTCATGCGTTATGATTTGAGCACCATTCAAGCTTAAATAGGAAGACAACCCAATGGCGCAGCAAATAAGCTTCAGCAATCAATTATTGAACTGGAATGGTGGGAACTGAAAGCTTCTGAAATTCCATTTCTGGATCATACATTTTTTTTTTTTTTTTTTTTATGTTCATGAATATAAACTTTCTACTGAATCACCCACAGAGAGAACTGCCATAAGGTGTAAAATTGTGAGCGTGACATTTTTTTCTTCTTATATCCACAATCTGATAACATACAAAAAAGACAACCTTGACAGTTTGTCAAGCAAACAGATCTCAACATCTTCACCTCCGAAACGCAGGTGATGTACATTAATAAAAAGCCACCTGCACCGGTTTTAATGAATAGGAAGCCACGTGAGTTTCTGGAGAACTTTACTATCTCCTTCAGTCAAGGACAGAGAGACATCAATAGGAAATATTTGAGAACCTAGAGTGTGCTTCTCCAATTCTGCAACATCTAGAAGTCCAATACAGCCTAATAAGACTCGTTGACGTGCCAGAGCATGGTATCGAACGGTTCATTACGAATACGTGTACTATTGTTACACCCTTAGAAAAAAATAATAACCCGTAGCTGTGGCGTCATAATGAGGTTATTAGGAGGTTCAACTGTAGTAGGACAGCACTGAAGGCTCAGGTATGACCTAAGTACTGCCAAAGTAAAATCATGACCTGATGATGCAACAAAAGGTAAAAAAAACACTTAAGAGTTCACCAAGGTTGTTCGACTTCATCCCGACGGGGGGAAATTAATATGTTTGTCAAATCTCATGGCAATCCTTTTCATAGTTTACGAGAGATTTTACTCAAACCCACCTAAATGAAAAGTGACAGGATCAGCGAAGTCAGGAAGATTCATCCTCTGGGGACCATGCTTGTCCGCACACAATTTCATGTCAATCCATCAAATAGTTGTCAACATCTCAATAACAATTTCAGTCTGAATCAAAGTAATGTGCCGATAGACTGACATTGCAGTCCCTAAAGCCATGGAGCTAGCATGGCCTAACCAAAGGTCCAAAACATCATCACCAAAATACGGCGGAGGTTACTGCGATAGCCGGGCCCTACAGATCACATCCTAACAGACATGTTCAGTTAATGTGCTCTGGATTTTAACAAAAAAATGTGTTATTTTATATGTTTAAAAGCAACTCTTACTCTGAATAATCCACAGTAACTGTTAACAATTTTCATTGAGTCCATTTCTTTGGTGGAAAGAAAAGAGGTCTGTGGGTTATCCTCGGCAGGACAGAGTTTCTACAAATATTCATTGTTTCCCAAATGTAATTTTCAAATGCTTTGAGAATAAAAAATCTCCTTTGTCTACATTGTTTCACGGTGGCTACACAAAACTCAGAGATGGATAATTCAAAACCAGGATAAATCATCAGGGTGAAGTGACCCTTCTGACACCAAAACTGTGCTATTGCACTTCACAAAAAACTCTTTGAGTGGATGATAAAAGTATGATCAAACCTTGAAATGCCAAGTTGATAAAATGTGTTCATTCAAAGTTTGCAGGGATGTGACTCAGGTGAAGTTTAAACTGTCGTCAAATCAAGCCATTGTTATTTGAAGTCACGAGTTTTAAAAAGCAGCTAGTGACAGAAAAATGGTAAAATATTGGCAGTAATGGAAGTTAGATGTAGTGGAGTAAAGGCGTCCTGAGCGGAGAATGAAGTCACACTCCCTCCACGTGTATTGTTATCAGAGCTTCACTGTTCTTTGTTGTGGTAGCCGGTACATACTCAAATGCATGTTAGCGCATGTGAGTTTATAAAGAGGCTAAGAGTGTGACCTCCTCAGGTGACCTGAAAACATATTTAACTTAATGTTTTAGGGTTATGGCTAGACAGGATCCTTTACTTTAAGATAGTATAAAAGATCATCTTTAACTTTGACCTTGACTCATGACTTCCTTACATTATTGTGACCTTAAAGCAAATGACACACTGGATTCAAATAAGCAAACACGAGTTTTACACAAGACGGATTCTTTCTAGCCATCACCATGTTTAAGGTAGCTGGCGTTAGCAGGATAGCTAGTCAGCTAATATGGATTTAGGTCACTCTGCAGATCTAATAAACAGCTTCTTACCGAGCTGAATACGTTCAAAAATAATTCTACTGTAAAAATCAACATTCCAACCAACAAAATAATAGCCTAGATGTCGGCCTACAACCTGTTGCTTGCTCTCGTGGTTCTGACGGTCGTATAGAACCTTTAAGGCCTGATGATTGTATTGACTGCCATCTTTTCTCCTTCTTCACTACTCACTTTTCAAACTCTGCTCGGCCAAAAACAAATTAAATCTGTAGCATTGACTGAAATATAGTTAAACACCCACCACTAATTGCCATAGGAGCTTTCCGCCATCACCGTGGTTGGATTAGCATACCATAACGGCTGGAAGACTTTCTAACTAACCGTAACCCATATCGTAAAAAGAGCTGAATGCGGTGAAGCCCATACACGCACACCCACTGTAGGAGAAAATGAGAGGGGACGGGTCACCTTTTTTGTTCATTTGAACAAATTGCCCAGTCGCCGAGAGCGGCATACTGTGTGCTCCCCGCTGACCGAGCGCCTCGATCTGTGGCCCGTCCACTCTTCGGCCCCGCTGCGCCGGGCCACGTCACGGCCCCCGGACCGTCTGTCGTCAGCGCACAGCTCACTGGAGGTCTGTGGCTCCTCGCGATCCCCATCGTCGCTACATCTGTAAGATACAATCATCAATCTCTTCCACTTCGCTTCATTTTATATTCACTCTGCATTTTTTTGTTGTTGTTGTTTTTTTTGCCCGGCCTCCTCAAAAAGCTCTCCCCTTTCACCCTCCTCCTCCTCCTCCTCCTCCTCCTCTACATTTCTCCTCTTTTCTTTCAGCATGCTGAAATGTATAACCAGCAATTTGCCAATCTCTCCCACTATGACACACACACACACACACACACACTTGCGCGCGCGGAGGCATCCAGACCGCAAGAGCTGCTGTGGTGTATAATGACAGATAATTGGCTATTGCGGCTTTCGCCCTTCGGCAGCAGGAACCAATCACAGTGACAGCCACTTCTCCGTGACCCGTGTGTGTTTGTGTGTGCGCGTGTGCGAGTATCCGAATGTCTGTGACACACCAATTGTGTTTCATCGCGTCGTCTGCCTTTCTTTCTTTTTTGCTCCGCGTGTAGGCTATAGAAGTAATTGCCAGTCGAGCGCGCGGAGAATGTAACTGACAGCTCTCTTTGTAGTTTATATCCCCGTCATTGTTGCAATCTATGTAAACATAAATAATAAGCCATTCGACTGCACCGTGTGCATCTGTGCGTGTGCGTGTGTGTGTGTGTGCGTGGGCAAGTAGATTATGAATATCCAACATTTTTAATGAATCATTATGTGTGTATACTTTTAAACAAAACGCCTCTACACATACACACTGGCGGATTAAGGCTGGCACACAAGAAGAACCTCAAGTCAAATCTCCTTGTTTTGAGACCACTCAGTGCTTCTGGGTTTTACGTTTCTCCGGATCCACAGCCCTCACACAATGCAGCCTCGCTGTTCTCCACTAATGTGATAGCTGCTTAGCTTGCCATTTGTCACTCCTTTCGACGGAGTCAGCAGCTCTCCCCCGGTTAATGGTCTGTCCGCTCGCCATTTGTGCGGAACCTGTTGACTCTCATTTAAAAACATTTTTTTCTTTTCTTTTGGCAAATAATTCGGATGTGTTCTTTCACGCTGGGATGATAGCCACGTCAGCAACAGTCTTTTTTTTTTTTTAAATAACAGCCATGGTACGAGCGGAGGATGTCTCCCTCTAACTCTCTTTTCATTCCTTTCCTTTTATCGTTTACTCACATATCCCGCGCTCCCGTGCTCTGTCTTTCTCTTTCTCCGCCACTTCCTCTTCTCTCGCTGTTTTTTTTTCATTCTTTTCTCTCCCTGCCTGTTTGCACCGACTCTCATTTCCGCTCTTTCAATAGTGCTCATCCAACCCCTGTGCGCGCAGACCAAATGAGATCCTGTCTGTGTGTGTGTGTGTGTGTGTGTCCGTGCTGCATGCGCACAGCTGAGACTCTGTAAATATGATCTTGCTGATAAGCGCCACCATATAAAAGGAAACGTGCATGTGTGGAGGAGGAGTTGTGTGCTTCATCATACCAGCCAGCTCAATATTCCCAAATGCAATTTCCTCGATGTGAAAGGAGCAGGCTGGATGTTCATCACTCTATATTCCCTTCTTAGTGTTCCATAAAAGCTTCCTTAGGGCTGCTCGGCTGCTTGTTCTTGTGTTTTTCTTTCCTCCTGGTACTCCCTCATTTACACCCTTTTCTGACTTGCACACACACACACACACACACACACACACACACACACACTCCTCCCGCTCTGTGTGTATGCAACACAGCAGATCTGTCTCCAGTGCATGATTAAAGTGCATATCGCAGCATGAGTATTTCTTTGTAATGCTGCTTAACATTCTGAGCCTACATCAGCCCGGCTGAACTCATCCGTATTGTGTTTGTGAAAAGCAATTCGAGCAATTTTTTTTTACAGTTATATGTAGATAAAAACACATTTTCCTAAAGAGCTCCAGAATGACTTTTATTTTGTACCCCGGCTAAGCCAGAGGAGGATAGAAATCTGAAGGAAGGTGAGGTGTGGAGTGAATCTGGGCTTGAGAAAAATTATTATCCGTGTTCATCCTTGTGTTATCCAGATGTTTGACAAAAGACATAGCTCTCGTATTGGATTAATGAACTATTTCCCTTGGCGGCCTTTGCCGACTGCTTGCGCTCTCCTTGTTAGCTGCGTTGGTGTCTCCCTGAAATGATGGTCGTAATGGTCCAGGTGCAACAGGAGAAGGTGCCCTCTCTCAACAGCAGCCTAAGCCACACTGATCATTTCCAGCCCGCAAACAAATGACTGGAGAACCGGCAAAAGCCAAGTCGGTGCCTAAAGGGAAGGAAAGGGATAATGATGTGGTGAGCGCGCGCGTGTGTGTGTGTGTGTGGGTGTGCAGCCAAAGCACTGTTTTCCATATCCACTAGAGAAAAGGGGTGTGTGTGTGTGTGTCTATCATAAAGCCATCAATCTTCGAGGCCGGAGGTACAGGTAGTGTATGTGTGAGGGGTGGGGTCAAGCGTCAGTGGGAGAGGATGCTTAATCATGAAGCATCAATGATTAAGGTGTGTGTGTGTGTGTGTGTGTGTGTGTGTGTGTGTGTGTGTGTGTGTGTGTGTGTGTGCATGTCTGCGCAGGAGGCACTGTGGCTCTCCATGATGCTGAGATTAGAGGCAATTATTGAAATGTCATGGCTTTAATGGGCCGCCGCTCTACTAACCCTCTCATAAGTCACAAGCTGAGCTTTCAAGGTGATGAAACAAGGAGCCGTTTGTCAGATTGTTGCCCACCACTTGTTAACCCTGTTTGCCTATCGCACTAGGATTTTAATACTCCATATATAGAGAGAGACTCATGTAAGGGTGTAGCTAAAGATTGTTTTCATTATGAGTTAGTCTGCTGTTTAAGCGACAAATTGTTTGGTCTATAAAATGTCATCGTGTTCTCCCAAAGTTCTCAGCTGAAGTATTCATTTTACCTTTATAGAAGATGAAAATAACTTCAACTTAAAAATGTTTTGCATTTTTTTCTTCTTAAAAAACAGCTTAAATGATTCACCAATTTTTTTAATTGCTGCCAATCAACTTCCTCTTCAGCGTCTAATCGCATCTATACGGTGATACATCTTGTAGGCTGGGCTAGAAAGAAGAAACTTCATAAAGGATCCTGGATAGTCCTACTCCTCTGAGAGAACGTTTGAAGGTTCAACCTCAAGTACGTTGCGTAAGCCACCGTTGCGTGACGCACAGTGTTTTGTTGCAGTGAATTATTTTGTGTAAACCCAACAGTCTCTGACGCACGTCCTTTATGAACACGCTTGCCTCATGTTCCATTTTAGTTTGCTCTTGTTATTCGAGTCATTGAGTGCAATGCTGTTCTTTTTTAGTGAAGAGGGTTTTTTTTTTTTTGTGGTTATTCGTATGTCAAAACAACAATACAAAAAAAAATTTAAATGTTGAATAGAAAAAAGAGGCGCATTTAGTCATTTATCTTAATCGGAAGCAACAAATAGAAAGTGGTTATGAAAAAGATTCTGCACTTTTTGAGCATGCTACTCAAGTCAAGTATTACCTTAAAATAAAAGACTTGGACACTTTAAATGAGATTTGGTACATTGAAGAAGCTCTCTTTTCATGACCGGATAAACATTTACCAGTGTACTGTGATTACACGTGAATAAAGTATTTTCTTATAGATATATTTGACTTGTCAAACACAGTTACGAATACTATAGGTCCTGGGCTTTTATTGTGAAAGGTTAGAATGGAAGGAGGGGGATCTGGCCCGCGCTGCCTTCGTCAAGGTTGAAAAGCGCTATACAATTTGCCATCCGGGTTCGGAATTCGGAACCTCCACATTGACATCATGGACCTATAGAGAGAAGTTGATACAGCGTTGGAGGCTGCGGCCTGTTTGTTTCTATGAAAGTTGCTCAGTGGTGCGTGAAGCAGAAACCGTTTGACTGCCGAGCTATTCAAGTTTTTGTACTGAGAAGTTGATTTATCTCAAAAGAAAGAAAAAAATTAGCCGCTAACTTACAGACGTCTCTTTCCCAATGTAAGTCTACGGGGGAAAAGTTTTTTTTGGGCCCAAAGGCATCATGTGACGAACCAGGAAATTGTAATTCCACCTTTTGGCCACTATATAAATTTGGCACAACGCGATTGGTTGACGCCTTTATTCACGATCTGAAAGCTCAGACCTTGTACTTTTTTCGGCATTCCATGTGAAAGTACTCATGACAAAAAAAACAAAGTTCTAAAAAATGTATTGACGATCAAACGAATCGCACAAAGAAACGCGCCCCCCCCCCAGTGTGTAAAGAAGAGAAATGGCTGCTGTTCATTTACAGTACTGTAGGCGTTTCCAGTTTCAGTGCTCCAGCATTGAGCGAGCTGAGCTCACTGCCATGAGCTACTGGCACACCTGAATGGAATGGAGCCATCATTACTGTAATTGGAGGAACTTGTGGGTTTTTTCCTGTTATGATCAGTTGAGAAATATCTGCTGTAGAAGAGGTCCCCTGTCATTTTGACAGTGGTCGGTCCAAGTCTTACAGTAAATGCAATTTATCCAGTGTGTCCCATCGGCCCAATGTTCCTACAAAGTTTTTATCTGTTTCGGCACAAGCCCTTATTGTACCATAACTATGAAAATGTCCAACTATCCCTCTAGTGCCGTCATCAGGACAAAGTCAAGGTCACAGGTCACCCAGCCGATAATCATTTTGAACTATTACAATGAGAAAACTGCTCCCTGCATTGTATGTCTGAGGGAGCATCTTTGAGATCCTCTCATTGCAGCAACTGAGGCAAGATTTTCTAAACTCCAAAATCACACAGTTATGGCGAGATGACGTCAACCTACCGTTTTTGCAGTTTAAAGTGAAATGAATTCCAGTTTCCATCATCCTCCAGGCTGAGAAACAAAGACATGCTGAACATGTTTCATATTTCTCATCAGTCCCACTTTGGAGCATTCAAAGCCCACGTATTGCTGGCGGTCTAATATGTGAGCAGGACGTTTTCTATGAAAAGCATGTACAAGCTTCCCCATGCTACACCTTGGCGTATTTTATTAAGCCTATAAACTATATCTTATAAGGAAGTGGAGCCAGTTTGTGCAGGCTCAGAGCACACGGTGTGTAAAGCTTGGGTAGTGTGGTGAGGAGAGGCAGAGTTCATGCATGACTTAAAACAACAACAACATGGAAAACTGATCAATGAGTAGGTTGACAGCACAACGCAGCCTGCAGGGGTGTGTCTGTGTGTGTGTGTGTGTGTGTGTGTGTGTGTGGACGGCCGGCCCGTGTTTTCACATACAGGGAGCATCCATGCATATGCACGCTCTGAATATTGAACCCATATATCCATACATGTTTGTCAGTGGATAACTTGAATATTTAATCGAGAGCTGCAAGTGTAGAATGCGTGTCGACAGCGAGAGAGTGTGGCCACGTGTGTGTGTGTGTGTGTGCGTGTGTGTGTGTGTGTGTGTGTGTGTGTGCAGGGCGATACTGTGTCATGGGGCCCATCAAATACAGCCCCCTGATTCTATTTTAGCCAGTGAAGTTAACTCGATAAGCAAATCCCTTATCTCTTACGTGCTGACTCATTATCTTTTTGGTATCTGTGTGTGTGTGTGTGTGTCGCTGTGAGCGCGTACACAACTCCTATGTGTGTGTGTACGTGTGGGCACGCACATCTGTGTCCGGTGTGTGTGTGTGTGTGTGTGTGTGTGTGTGTGTGTGTGTGTGTGTGAGTGCTTGCATCTGTGTCCTGAGGCTGTGTTTTTTTCTTGGACCGACTGAGCTGAGGAGTTTCTCATTTACATTGCGCTGATGGGAAATCTGCTGCACCACTTGATTGTGTTCGGTATTCTGGGTCAGCACACCCAGATAAGTCTGTGTGTGTGTGTGTGTGTGTGTGTGTGTGTGTGGTGCAAGACTGAAAATTGGTGTTAAAGCTCTTGCTCTCCCCCCTTTCTCCCTCTTTTGCTGACTTCTTGTCTTCTTTGTCAGCACGCAGATGGTCCTCACACTCTTAAAAGTTCATCAGATCTGCAGCAGCTTGATGACATAGTCTGAAACCCCCCCCCCCCCCCCTATATCACTCACATGCATACTGCCGGAATCACGGAATCAGTCCAATCTGGGGAAGATTTTCGATTCAATTATAGAATCATCACACAACTGTCTGCGCTGCAGTTGACGAGAAGAACTTTCAGATTCAAACGGCCTCATAGTTCTCACATCAATTCTGCAATAAACACGAGTCAAACGTTCACCCGAGGACTTTCCTTTTTCTTTTTTTACCGCTGACCACAGTTTGGAAACTGTTGCCTGATGACGTGCAATGTGTGAGTTAATGCTCCTCACCGGAGATAACGGATAATCTGTGCCTGCCATTGACCCTTTTCGTAATCTCCAAAACCCAACAGTTTAAGGAAAAAGAAAATCAAAAATGGAAGAAAAAAAAAAATCAACATGTTGAATTAGATTTGAGTTTAAATTTGAACAAAATCAAGGAGAAAATGTTCAGTTTGTTTGGAAAAAAAGTAGAGTGGCTTAAATTAACCATAGAATATTATTGAAACAGACATTTGCTTTTTTTGTTGTGTTGATTTCATCAAATATATATTTTAAAAAATGAATATAAAATGAGATCAAATGCTTTAAGATTGACATTCTATTCCTCATTGATCCATCCACCTCGTCTCCACATCGTCCTCCGGGACAATGTCCTCTTTTTACTGGGCGAGGGAGTTCCACATCGCTCCACTCTACATTATGCGCCCCCCCCCCCAAAAAAAAGAACCGTCGCAGGGATTATTACGCGTGGCGTCTGCGTTTTTAAATCTGCCCCAACTTCGCTCCAGCCACCACACCGCGCGGAAAGGGGGGGGGGGGGGGGGGGGGGGGTTAACAGCTACCTTACCGAGTCGTTGAGCCTCCTCACCGAGTAGGAAATTATTGGAGCGAGAGCGAGAGAGAGGGAGAGAGAGAGGGAGAGAGAGAGAGGGAGAGAGAGAGAGGGAGAGAGAGACGCACGGCGCTGGATTATTCGGGCAGAGCGGCTGCAGCCACGGTGGATGTAACACGGGCGGACGACGGACGGAGAGCTCGAATCTATTCAGACTGCGAGTTTTGTATCTTTTTTAAATTCTCTCTCCCGACGGACGGACGGCGCCGGGCGGGATGCTGGATATGGTGAGCTCCGTCTGCCGTCGGTTGTCTCTCTCTGTGTGCAGTTGTTTTGGTTATTGTGGACGTGCACGGAAGAACTTATCATGTATGCCAGCGCAGAAGCGCTTATGCGCATCTGCACTTATCCCTTCATGTGTGCGTGCGCGCGCGCGCGTGTGTGTGTCAAACACATATGACTGCGAGCTGACACACGCCTTATCCTCCCTCCCCAGCATGAACAGTTCTTTTATTGGTGTTTCAGGTGGTCGCCAGCCAGCCCCCCTTTTGTTTTTTGTTTGTTTTTAATATCGCACGCAGATGCTTTCTGTAATATTCAGGACTCGGGAGCATGAACGTGGGCAGCCGATAGTGAGTTCATATCGATCCCCTTTATTTAGCCTCAATCAATGCTGCTTATCCTTATTATGTGCCACGGTTATGGTTTGTATCGGAGCTCACGCAGCACAACATGCCACCCAAAGCTGATCTCTTATTTCCTGTGGTGTCATGGTGATGATGTGAGCATACAGTAAATATGCAGTTTTGTGTCCTGGTTGTTGCGCCCTGACTGCGAGGTCGAACCAGTTCTGCAGGGCGGCTCTTAAAAAGGAGTGTTTCCTCTTTTAATGCTGATGAGAGATTAAGGAAGGCTGTAAACTGCTTGGTTTTTCCCTCTGGGGGTTTGGTGCCCCCCCCCCCCCCCCCCCCTTCAGAACATGCTCAGAGGTATTTTCTCACGACTGAACCGATGCCACCGGCACACATCTGAATGCCGAATGCTCAAAGGTGAACCCGTGGCACACAAGCAGGCGATGGGATTCCGTTAATGGCTGTCAGTCGGTTCAACCTGGGTTTCTTTTGCGAGAGAATTTATGCAAATCTGCGTGAACACTTTAGACTCCAATAGGCCCACAGTGGATTATATGGGGGTGGATTTTTTTTTAACTCTGCCAGCCTGCGCCCAATCCAGTTGGACACACTTGGAGACATGTCATCTGGAATAAAAACACATTTCTGATTGATTTTCTTGGGCCCCCCCCCCCCCCCGATTTATCAGGTCTGCTGTACGAGACACTTCCACCTGCAAGACCTCAGGATCGGATGCAGGTTGTGACATTTTTACATTTCTCGCCACGTTGTGGCTCGATGACTGTAATGTGCTGTAATGTGTTGTGTGTGTGTGTGTCTGTGTTTGACAGTAGTCAGCAGTCTTGCTTACTTGCACACCGTCTATGGCAGCATAACAGACCTCGCCGGTTTACAAATCAATCATGCAAGTACATTGACAGCAATTATGGTATATATATATGTATATATATATATAGATGTGTGTGTACATATGAGAAAGTGTACATGTTCCCTATAGTTCATGGCTCCAGTCTTCTCTGCTAAGTACCTTAAAAGTGTTGCTATGAAAAGCCTGCGCAGCGGGAGCCACACGTCATGCTTTTTCTTCCGGAATTGTAAACAACAGCTGATTTAATGACCAAATGATTGATCCATATTGACCTAATAGTTCAAGACTGAGGTGGATGTTCTTGGCAAAAATGTGTCAAATGATATCAGAGGTTCAACAGACCCGATTAATCGCCGCCGTCAGGCCTTTTCATCTTAAACGGGCGGAACTGGGCTCCGATAGCGGCCGAAGGACGCACGTCATCTTTTTGGCACTCCATACGCAGGGCGAGGGGGGGCCACTCTGGCTGAAAATATATCTGTGTGCGTGCGATAAATTCCTGAGTTGTTAAAGACCCCAGATTTAATATAACATTTTATATGTATATTTCATTTTTTTTTATCAATCATTTGACAGAAACCTTCACTGCATTTTTCTGGCGGTAGGGTTAGAACATGTGGCTTCTGAGGAACAGGCCGATTAATCGCCTGGAGGCCTTTTCCCACTAACTATCGTAACTATATCGGCCTATCGGTTGACCTCTTATAATTATCTTGTATAATACCAATGCATGATGTTGAGTCATCAATTCTTCAGCCGCGCTCCATACATGTTGTTCGGGCACATCGGGCAAGTGGAAGGCAACCAGTTTTTTTTTTTTTACAGGGGGCAGCCTGCTGCTCTCAGGTCAGAGGTTCCTTGTCACATGCCAGTCTGGATGAACAAGTGCTTTTACCCCGACTGATCTTCCACTGTGTGTGTGTGTGTGTGTGTGTGTGTGTGTGTGTGTGTGTGTGTGTGTGTGTGTGTGTGTGTGTGTGTGTGTGTGTGTGTGTGTGTGTGTGTGTGTGTGTGTGTGTGTGTGTGTGTGTGTGTGTGTGTGAGTGAGTGAGTGAGTGAGTGAGTGAGTGAGTGAGTGAGTGAGTGAGTGAGTGAGTGAGTGAGTGAGTGAGTGAGTGAGTGAGTACATGCGTGCCACTGCAGCTGTTCCTCCTCTCGGAGAGATTAAGTTTCACAAGATGTGATGGATGCCGGGTGTCTGTAGAGCCAGCTGTGTGTGAGTGAGCGTGTGTGCGTGTGTTTCTGTGTGCGAATGTGCGTGTACGGCTACGTATATGTGGTGAATGTCCACGTCGCTGCCCCGAGGGGTTGGGGTCGGGGTTAGGAGAGGGGGACGTTAAGGTCCGGGGATGTTTTTGAGTTGGGCCGGTATTTATAGAGACTGCAACTTTTGGTTCCCACGCAGACCGGGCCGAAAAAAAAGAAGAAAAAGGGAAAGACGCGAAGGGGGTCAACTTTTCCCGCCACAAACAAAAAGAAGCTCCTTTCTTTTCTGTCGTCACACCTACGTTTTCTTTCTTTCTATTCACTGCCACAACTGCAACTCAAGGCCACTTGTCAAAGACTCAAAACCGTACATGTGCAGGTTTTCATTGAGGCTATTCTTTTGAGAGGTGGCCTTGTGGTGGGGAAAAAAACAGGCTGTACCGGTCGAGGGCGAGTGGGCTCCTGCTAGCCAGCATCCATCCTGTGCTAGGATGTGTTTGAGACGGGGCCGGAGGAGGCGCAAAGGCGATGGGATTGGTTTTCCTTGCAGGTCGGAGGGGGCAGCTTCCAATCTATCCCGGCTCGCCCCTATCATCTGTCCGTCAGTTCTCCCCAAGTCTCAGGCCTTCTATATCCCCCCCCCACCCCTTCCCTCTCACTTTCCCATACCCCTCCACCATCTCGGCCCGAATCGATAGTACCCATTTCTGTCATCCCTATCGTCACTTTTTCTTTTCCTCCCTCGTTCCTCTCTTGCTTTCTCTCCACTCGCATCCACCCGTCACGCGATCGCACACCCACATACAGGCTGTGAATTGGTAATTAATGGCAAAAAAGTCTTCACCTGTGGAGAGGAGCATATGGCAAGGTATTAAAAATTTAACTTAAGACTCCCCTCACTTCGCCTGTTCTCCACTCGTCCTCCCCGTTTGTCTCCCGTTGCTCCCTTTTATCTCTCGTCTTCTTGTTTCGCTCTGTCTTTCTTTCTCAGCTCAGAACTGCTTCGTCGTGTCCTTTCTTCTTTTTTTTATCTGTAATTCTTTTTTTAAAATCTCAAGCGTTGTAATGGCAGTACGCAGCGAGCACTCTGTTTACTATTCCATAACAGAGACATGGCATCAGATTCCCATATTTATTACGTGTGTGTGTGTGTGTGTGTGTTTATGTTGGGCTTTGTCAGAGACGATATAGGGTATGTGTGTAATGAGGAACAGACAAAAATGGAGGACATTCAGAGAGCGTGAGATAAATAGAAAGAAAGAGTTTGTGGTTGGGTGATCCCTTCACCCCCCCCCCCCCCCCCCCCCCTTCCAATTAGAGGAGGACACTCTGAGGGAGCCAGGCACAACCACAACAATTCCATTTTCCAACCACGCTTACACAAACTCGCTCACACACACACACACGGGCAGACATGCAATCTGAGGCTGAACGTCTTCAGCCCTCCGCCGTCAAAAGCTGAAGTGTCCACCCCCCCCCCCCCCCCTCTTCCCACTTGCTTTCCTCCCCCCTGTTGCAGTTAACGTCTTCGTCTCCCCTTCGCTTGCCCTCCTCCTTCAATTAATGTCTTCTCCCTGTCTCTCGTCGCTCCCTTTTCTCTCTCCCCCGTCTCCTACATCTCTCCCCCGGCACGCGTGATGGTTTGACATCGCAAAAAAAACGGTGCCAGACCACAGAGCCTTTTTTTTTCTTCCCCTCAGCAGCTCCGTCTCCCGCTCTCTCTTGCTCTCCTTCTACGTGTCTCTCGCCGCCCCCCCCCATCCTTACTACCACACAGTTTAATCTGCAGGGGGGGGGGGGGGGTGGGGGTTTAGAGGCAACGGCTGCAGGACTTCCACATCATTTCTTTCTCTCTGCCAGAGGCTTTGCTGCTTAGCCGTCCTCCCGTGGCCCTCTTTGTCTCTCCATCTTCTCCATCTTCTCCGGCTATTTATTTGTTTGATAATTTATTCATTTTAATCTCCTTTTAGTTTTTTGCTTTGCCCTCTCTCTCTCTCCCTCTCTCATATCTCCTCCCGTCAACGCGCCTGTGTGACATGTGTTTGCATTACGTCTCATTATCCACTCCTTTAATCACTGTCCCGTCCCAAGCAGCCGTAGAGCCCCGTCGATGTCACGGGTTGCTTTTTGTCCTGCAGCGAGCAGATCCAAAGATAGGCGACAGAATATGTAACTTTATCCACTGAAATTGGAAGTCCTCCAAATCTCTGTTTTTTTCTCTTCATCTCCTCTTTTTTTTTTTTGCTATTGGCAATATCTGTGGCGCTAAGCGGTCACTGCTGTGGTATTTTCCCAGAGATTACATGTCAGTCATACATCACGGACAGCTGTTTGCCTTGGATTTTTCTCTCAAGGGGAGACACCCGAGGCGAAAACAGTCGGGGGTTTTTGCATCAGTCAAATTTTGAGATTTGGAGCTGTCTTCTTTCAGGACTAGTAGAAAACACACATTTAGGGGTTTATTTTACTACTGTTGTCTTTCCATTGTTCTGGAAATGTATGCAAACTAGCAGATATTTGTTATAATAATGCCTAATTTGCATATTTAAACATACATTTTCAGCAAACTGGCAATACAAAAAAATTATTGTCTCATTGTAAGTAATCAACTTGGTAAGTTTCCCGGTGATATGTCTTTTAGTTTAATGTTTGACCCTATTCACCTGGGGTGACTTCACTGCTCATGTCACCACTTTAGCAGCTCAAGGAGAAAGATGTACATCGCTGCAGGACTTCCACATCATTTCTTTCTAGCCGCTTACATCAGCCAGAGGATTTTCCCTTTGAAAGAGCTACGCACCTCCGGGTGTTAAGAACAGTAAATGTGAATCCAGTCTGAGTCACTATTGTGTTTTATCAATCAGCGCTGGAGTAGCAACGCGGACATTTCTATGAACATTTTACAGATTAACACTCTGAATTTTCCACTTGTTATGTGAGACAGTGGAGAGTGTTTCTGCTCTGCGTCCTCTGTGGGAGTCTTTACCTCAGCTGTCCCCGCCGTGGCAGAGCTCCCGGTCTTTCGCCCACGTCTCACAACCTCTCCGGTGACATTGGCCAAAGCGGGGCCGGGACGCCTCAAAATGGCTCCCGCCGCTTATTAATTCTATTAGTCAATCTCAGATCCCAATTTAGTTTTCCTCCCTCCCGTCCGGGATTAGCCCTCACCACTGTTTGTCCGTAGATTTGTAATTAATGACTTTGATTGCCTGCTCTGTTTGTTTTTGCCAATGGAATCGGGATAAGGCTGCTGAGCCGAGCTTTCTCTTTTGTCCCTTCGTTCATCCTTCATCTCGCTTGTTATTCGTTTCCCCCTGTCATTCCCTCTGGAGACGAGGGGGGGGGGCTGGGAGTCCAAACACAAATCCCATTTCTTGTTGTTCGTGTTCAGGAATCGTGTTCCGCCTCCCCATTTCCCTCAGACTCCCTAAGGCACCTGGGATTAAATGACGTGTGTGTGTGTGTGTTTTTAACACCCTTTACGGTTAGTCTTGATTGCGCAAGGGCTTTCTGTGTGTGTAACGATCAGGGCACAGACTGACCTCCGATGAGGTTTAAAGGTTTACAGGAGGTGAGCGCCGGTTTGGGTGTGTGCGACCGTCTGTGTGCACGCCTACGTGTGTGTGTGTGTGTGTGTGTGTGTGTGTGTGTGTGCATGTGCACGAGGATGAATAATCTCTTTACAAGCACCAAAACATTTAAAATTACTAGACGCGCTCTGTCCTCAGAAGGCATGGGGGGGGGGGGGGGGGTCCTGATGTATCAGGTGGATTCAAGGGGTTTCATTCATTTGACCATGAGGATATAGTGCTACAGGAAATAATCCTAAAACCTGTGAATGATGAAATGATAAATTGTCATTTTTGCACTTCGGTTCCCTTGTCTCAAAGCCAATTTTTTTAGATGCCTGAAATAAGGTCGGTGGTTAACACATGCTTAAAGGGACAGTTCACCCCAAAATCAAAAATACATACTAGTCCCTCTTCCCTGTCGTGCTATTGATCAATCTAGACAGTTTTAGTGTGAGTTTTGGAGATATCTACAGTAGTGATGTCTGCCTTCTCTTCAATATAATGGATATACAGTATATATAGATCTATATAGATATATAGATATCTATATATATAGATATATCTATATATCTATATATATATAGAGAGAGAGAGAGAGAGAGAGAGAGAGAGAGAGAGAGAGAGAGAGAGAGAGAGAGGCACGAAGTCCCTCCCCTTCTTGTGTAATCACAATGGGAGCTTATATTGGAAAAAAAAATATTTGCGGTAGTCATCGGGGAGAGACAAAAATATTTTTTGGGTTCAGGTTAAATTGTGCCATGAATAAAACATAATGTTTGTCAATTGAAAAGATAATTTTCGAAAGTTCAAAAAGTCCCAGTTTTATCGTAGGACCATTTAGTTTTGTGTGAAGCCGTTCGGTGAACAACATTTCTCGTCTTATGCAATGCATGTCATCAACGCCAACCCGGCCGTTAGCTTGGCTTGCTAGCTAGGTAACTTAAATATGTTCCACGCGAATATTATCTTACCTGATGGCTTTCTTCAGTAGCGGGTAAGCTGAAAAAACGAGCGAGACCCGTCGTTTGAGTGAGTACATGTCGGTACAAAGCGACATGTACGTCACTTCCAAGTCTTCCCAATTGCGTATTTTCAAAGTCCTGTACTTCAACAGTTTTACGACAAAAACGCGACTTTCTTGATGTGCAAAATTATCTTTTAAATCCACAAACGTTGCATATGTATCATGGCGCAATTCAAAAAGGGATCCAAAAGATGATTGGTCTCTCCCTAACGTACATATTTTTTTCCCGCAATAAAGTCCCATGGTGGTCCACAGGAAGGGGCGGGACTCCGCCTTTTATATATATGGGGGGGGGGGGGGGGGGGGGGGGACTTGGTTGTAATGTGATTACGGTGTCGGAGTCAGTGAATGCAATAAACATAACGGGAAACACACAAACATCATAAGGCGTGGCAATGCATCAGATGCAAACATACCAACACACAGTTTTTGAATCACCACGCCGCGCCCCATCCCTCACATTGTAAACGCGCAACCACAAAATCATTTCCCTTCCTCTCTAATGCATCCCAAAAAACCCTTACTCTGCAGTTCCCCCGACTACTCCATTCCTGGACGGCCTTTAGACACAGGAAGTGCCTTGGTGGGTCTCTCAATGTTGCAATATTAAATTAGGCCTGCCATTTAATACATCCCCCTGGTGTAGATATTGGCATCGTTTTCCACCGTGCATCCTCTGAGCCAAAGCTGAGAGGCACCTAACCAACTGCCCCCCTCCCCCATGAGCCTTTCATAAGAAGCTTCTATAATAGGTTTATTGAAAATAACAAGGTTGTCTTCTCGGGTTACGGACGGGACTCTCTGCTGCTGTCTCGGGTTGAAACGTCGATAGACGTATTTCTTTCAATGGAGCCCCTTTCTTTTGTATGAGTTGTATAGCTCAACGCCGAGAATGCTGTTGTGCTTTTCTGTGTCTTCCTTGTGATTCGCTTCTGCAAATCACGAACAGATTCCATCAAAGAAGAGAAGTGAGAAAGCAAGCAAACAGAAACTACAGAAAGGGATGCTGCCGGCATTTAAAACAGAAATAATAATAAAAGTGAAGACGCAAAATAAACGTTTAAATTCGTGTTCTGTCTCGCTTTTTATGCGAGACATTTTAGGAGACACGAAGAGAGCTTATTAAGAAGCTCCAGGTCATCAAATAAGTCAATTCTAGAAATCGAATTGGCCCCTCAGTTGTTCCAGCAGTGTTTTCTATTTTTTATTTTATGAGCGACACATCGATACTTAAAGTCTGGTTCAGAATTCAGTCGCAGCGGATTGATCCCTTTCCCTCTGCTCCGTCACCCACCCACCCCACCCCCCAACGACCCTAAAACTGCAAGCGCGAGCATGTCGTCCACGTGTGTGTGCAGGCGTATGCGTTGTCTCCCCTCCACACTCAGACACTCAGAAAGAGGCAGACATAATAGGCCGGTGTCGAAACCATGACGCACACGCATGTGCTGAGTTAAAGGCACTAAAACGCGGGATTATAACGTAATCTGACATTTCTTGGCTGATATGCTGATTCACCGATTAGAAACCAGTCTGCCATGCCAGCAGCGTTTGTGTATGTGTGTGAGAAAGAGAGACGTAATGACCGATAAAGTGTGAGTGTGTGTGTGTGTGTGTGGGTGGGGGCGAGCTTAACGTATGCCACCCGCATGAAAGGGAACAATCATCAGAATGAGAATTGCAAAGCTACATCGCTCTGATTGGAATTCAACAAACCTCGCTGTTGGCATCGTCGCACAAAAGGCAACGCACACTCCATCGCTCTCACACACACACACACACACACACACACACACACACACACAAACAAGCGAGGCAGTTTATGATAAGCTTGCTTACCCCAAATGGACTGCCCAAGTCATGCGTGCACACAACCACACGAGCATACATTAAGCTTGCTCAACAAATTGGCCGCCCGGCGTAAACACACACACACACACACACACACACACACACACTCTGCGACGCTGTGATATTTCCCCCACGTTGTGGCTTGCGCTCGTCGTGAGCAGCCGAGCCGCGCTGCTCTCCTCACAGACTATTTAGCCGCTACTTTTGCTGCTCTGGGCAGCAGCCAGTAACAAAAACATGGTGGCGCTCATTGTGGAAGGCTGCTGGCTGCCATTGATTTGGCCCAGCAGGTCTCTGAGGATGCACACTGTTGCCCCGCCAGCCAGGCCCAGGGAAGGGGACCGCAGTGTGTGTTTGTGTGTGTACGCCAGAGAGAAAGAGACTGTAAAGTGCATTTTCCGAGTGTGAGAACAGCTCTAGAGTAGCTATACATTCCGAAAACTGTTCAAACCCCCTTTTGGGGAAACTACAGTGAGGTCCGGAGCTATCAGTTAGCCGTGATGCTTTTTGATGTGATTTGTTGTGTTTACCCATAAAGAGAGAGAGAGAGAGTTTCTGGAGTACACCTCCTGTCATCTCTCCTCCTTTTTTTCCTCCCCCACCCCTGGTTTATTTTTCCCACACTTCCAAACCTCATACGAGCTTCGGAAAAACAAACAAAAGGGAAGCTGGCATCGCCTATAAATAATGCAGAGGCGCAGATTGGGGTCAAATGCTTTGGATTCCACAACACACACACATATACGCCTGGAAGGGGAGCTGAAGCGCACACACACAGGTTTCTTTTTTTTTGTTTTTTTTCCCTTAAAGTGATATTTATTTCCTAGTGAGCAGTCAGCGCGATAATTAGCACTCGTTACACGTTGTCGCATATACAGCACAGCCAAGCACGCACTGATTTCCCACTGTACATAAACACATACACACACTGTAGCCTTGATGACAAAGCGTGACAAACGAGTCTGTTCGGAACACATTTTGGTCTCGTTGCCCCCCCCTACACCTCCACCCATCCCTCTCCTTTTCATAACTCTGACAAGGGCGACTCAGTCATCGTCTCTCTCCCTCCACAGCTCCTATCCATCAGCACTCTGCCATAACCCGCCGCTGCCCCGTGATAGATTACTTTCCATGTGCTGATGTATTGGCCTATCAGACTTTGAGGAAGTGACAGATTAGATCATTATGTCCCTTTATGATTATGAGTCTTGTATATATATATATATATATATATTTATTTGTGTTTATCCGAGGCAAGTTATTTTATACAAGAGGCATTTTTCATTGTGTACTTCCAAGGATTGTGAAAAGGAGGAGGAGGAGAGGGAGGGACACCTAAAACCACATTTCTTATGAAGGATAGCTTTTGATGTAAAATGCATTTTGTGTACTCTCACAATGTATGTTCATTGTATGTAGATGTATTATGTGTGGCTGTTATAGAGCGGATTTTCCACGAGTGAAAAAGATTGGTGCAAAACGGCGAGCGGAGAGAGAAGCACCGTCCGTTTGAATGTCAACGACTTGACAATGAAATGTGATATTATTGACCATTGATTTTATGAATGGATGCAAATAGAATTCTGTGATGAAAGTCCAATACTCAGCCACGGTTACAGACAGCCGTGTGAACGTGACGCCACATCGTCCACATATACTCCAAACGACAAATGTGGCCCCAGAAATGTCAACTATACCGTCAACATGCCGTTGTTCGGCTGAATTATTATTTTTTATTCTCTTGTCATTTAAAATTGTTGTTGACATTGAACTCATTTGCCCATTTGGTCGGTATATTTTATAATTCTATTTGATGGTGAAAAAAGGCAAGATGTGTCAAAAATAGTTCATAATTCGAAAATCAAAGGACTGCTTCAGAGATATAGCTGTGACCTCCTCCCCCTCCTTCAAAAGAATACGTATGTTTTGTCCTTCAGTTCTTCATTGCTTATGCTCTTTTTCCCCCCGCTGCCCTACGACACACGCGATTATATTCACCAACCTGAACAGAGTGACCCGTGGTGCACCGTTAAATCGCATGCTTTGCTAATCCGGCAAAGAGAAACCAATGCAATGGACTTGTAGTGCCTCACGCTGAATCATCCCCTCATGCCATAAATTCCACTAATACACTGATGTGATGGTTTGATACGACGGTCTGTAAGAGGCTTTGAATGCGTCGGTGTTGAAGTGTGTTTCAGTCTCCTGTATTTCCGTGGCTTTCAGTACTGAAGATGCATGTGTACAGTGTGACCATGAGCCGCCTCGCCCGCCTCGAGCTACAGCATTCTGAAATATCTGGATGCGGCTGCTGCATGTGATGAAGTTTTTCCTCATCTCTGACCCTGAAAAAAAAAAAAAAAAAAAAAGTGCCGGAACCCAAAGCTTGTCCAGTTTCTGCACATTATTGGATGTAGCTTCAATACGTAAGCCCTTCTCTCTCTCTCTCTCTCTCTCTCTCCCCTGAAATCAATTCCACGTGTGATCCGCCGCTTAAGAGTTCGAAGCGATCGGAGCCGTCGTTCGGCCTTCTGTGGTAATAGTTTATACAGCGGAGAGTGTTTGCGGCGCTGTACATTGGCTTCCCCCTGACCCCCCGACCCCTAAATCTCCTCCGATGGCACCGCGTCATGATCGATGACGTCATTAGGAGCATCGGTGACACATGGAAACGAGGTCACGCTTCGATAGACTGCGGCCTCTCTGCATCTGTCTTTCTCTAGCGTATCTGTGTATGTGTGTGTGTGTGTGTGTGTTGTGTGCCCATGTTTCAAACATGAGGGGACTATGCAACATTTATATCAGTCTTCATCAACTTCGAAATAGTGTTTCCTGTTATGTCCAGCTATAAGAACATGGGTCTACTGTATGTTGGTGTGCACTGCATGTCACATGTCAGCTTGTGTGTGGTTGTGTGTGTGAGAGAAAGCTCCCCATGGTACCTCCTCTCCTTCAGTATTCCCATCCATGGCCCCCAGTCCCCTCTACTGTAAGACAAGATCGGAGTTGCTGTCGCTAGCTATTATAACGTATACAGCACCATACAGGGCTTCTCTCCTCCGAGGCCTACAGATCAAACTGACACACACACACAGAGAAGGAGAAACATGCACATATGGTCCATACCGTATGCATTAAAGGCATCACACATCCCACACCATTCTGTATCGCTGGTTTTTGCTCGAGTTCACTTTGCCTTATCTTGCAAGTCGTAGGCCTTCACATTGTTTGATAGCTGCAGTTGCTCTACCACAGACTGGCTGCATCCCAATTAGCTGCAGCATTGTACGTCTCAGTGGAATCACATTTAGACCAAAACAATAAGTATAAACACAGGACATGTGATTTACTGATACTGCAAGTACTACAAATGCTGCAATTTCATTTCTATAGGATGCTTCTTAGATCAGTAACAATGAAAAAAGAATGAAGTTTATGCAATAATACATCAGTATAAATCATTCTATTCCACAGACTTGTTATACTTAAAGTAGATCTGTTGAAGGAGTATTCATACATTGTAATTCTGGCTGTCCATTCAATTTAAGGCTACAGCTAGCAGGTGATTAGCTTAGCTTTGCACAAAAAAAAACCTAGAAACCGTCCACAGGTACCAACATCCACCTGCCAGCACCTCGAAAGCTCATTCGTTTGTATAATGTATTATATTATTATGACATTAATACTCATTTGTTAATACCTTCAAAAACTCCGTGAACAAATATTTTACAGTGGGTTATGCGTCAGACTGTTTCTTGACACCGAGTAGTTGCCAGGCAATCAGCAGAAACTCCAGGAAGTTTCTGCTCCCACTGCGTGTTTTCACACTAAACAAACTGGTTATAAATGTCTGAGTTGGTGAGCTTTACAGGTGCTGGTAGGCGGATTTGGTTTTGGTTAAAAGCTAGCTGTTTCTCCCAGTTTCTCGTCTTATTGCTAAGCTAAGCTAACTGGGCTGCTGGCTATCAATCTTTTCATCTACCTCTGCACCAGAAAACGAATGAGCGAGTTTCCTATTGCTTTTAGTAAAGCGCCCCGAGGGCTTCACCGCTGTGCTCCCTCTCCCTCTCTCTCTCTCTATGAGAAATATTCTTCCTTTCCTTTACTCACTCTCTCTGATTAGTCGTACAACACTGATGGATCCGGGTAGGACGCAAGTCTTGTTATTGAAGTTCAATAAGCAGCGGGATTCAAATCTGCTTAACACCACAGCAGTTTCACTCACGAGAACCCGGCTGTTATATAACGCTCTCTGATAGTCGCTACCAGAACTTTTTTTTAGAGGGAGTTCATGTCAGTCTCTCCATCTTCCTCTTTTCTTCACAGCCACACACACACACACACATATCCTCAAACCACACACACACACTGCAGGTCCAAACTTCCTGCCTCGATGACATCATTGGGTTGCGCTGCCCCCAGCAGCAGCAGCAGCAGCAGCAGCAAGCCTACGAAGGGCGGAGGCGCTGGCTCCGGTGCTCGGATGTCTGATTTGATTCACCCTGACAACCGAGGACCATTTGGGAGCCCCGTAACCACGGCAACACCCATCACAACTTTTCTAGGCGGTCGGTCGACGGGGGCCAGTCGGGGCCGGCGTTCCTCGCATCCATTTTTAATAGCCAGTGTACTTAGTCGTTTCTTCCTGGGCCCGTCTCCCTGCGGTCCCATCTCCAAGAGAGGAGAGGCAGCCCGCGCTTGGTGGAAAAAGCCCCCATTACATATTTATTGTCCCCAGTCTTAATTACTGAGCCAGAGGGGATGTGGGTTCTGCTCTCTCTCCTGTGTCTCTTTTTAACTTGAAGGGATGAGACCTTCTCTTTCCTTCCGCCTCTTTTCCCTCACCACTTTCTCTCCGGTCGTCAGACCTCCGTGCTTCCGAGCTAAAGCAACTTCCAATTCCACATAAAGTAATGGAAAAGGTGTTGTTTTTTTTTACCTGTACGCTGTACTCTCAGCGGCGTGTGGCTGTACGTGCAAATTACATAGCACATGTTCGCGCAGGAAGCCAGAGGAACCGGCACATGTGACACCTAACGTTGACGAAATCCGTCCCGCGGCTCAAAGGCCAATTATTTTGCGATCGTGGATCTAGCGTATATATTTCCTGCTCGGACACTGTAGACATGGAGGTACAAGCATTCATCTCCCCCCGCTATAAACCAGTCAGCACCATTACACGATGTAATCTAGTTTCAGGCGCATGTTTCCCCTCCTTAGAATTGGAATAGTTATGGTTGATTATAGAGTCGGTGAGGATTCTGCAAGAGATGTTGCAGATCCACAAAAATCCATGTATAGTGTTCACGTCTTTCCAATTTCCCTGCATGTTATTTTGAGTCGCTCTCATGTGCTCCCACTCCTCCGCTGGCCGAAATCAATCGGAAGGGAAAAGGCCGTGTAACCCCATCCTTCTCTCTCAGCCGTTTGTAACATGACATTGGAGAAGATTGATCAAGAAATGTATTTCTGGACCAAATCGTCCCACCGCCTCCCCTTTGACCTTCAAGGTGCCGTCGTTGTTATTCTTTGAGCTTTATTTGACTCCTCAAATTCAATTCAAATGCATTTTTCCACGTTTGCTACCGATGCGTCTTCATTCTTTTGCACTTATCGATTGATTTTGAACCTCCTAGGGGGGTTTTTCTCTGAGCTCGTGCCCTGAATAGATGGAAAAAGAAGAAACGGTGGCCTCAACTTTAATTTTGTTCACTCCACTTGAAATCACCTTGAGGGTAGAGGAAGCGCGGCTCCTTTCAATTCACGTGGAGCTCCTCTTTATCCGCCGCATGTCAGCGGTCGCGTTGCCGCTCGCTTGAGACGAAAGTGTGTTTCTCCTTTCACAATGGCACTGTGGAGTTCGGTGAATGCGCAAAGCCGGATTCGTGAACTGCTGCGTGGTTCCTCTTCGCTCTCCTCTTCCTCCTCTTATTCAGTCATCGCGGGGCATGGGATGTGCATGTGTGTTCGCCTCTTGCTTAAGTAAATGCACTCTTTAGCAGGGCAGAGAGTGGAAGGTAAAGGGCTGCACTGTCTATTCCAGACCGAAGAACCCCCCCCCCCCCCCCCCCCCCCCCGTCTATATGGTATATAATAGAAGAGGATGCAGGTTATAACTGGAGCACGGTGTGGATAAAAGGTTCAGTTATTGAAGCTTCAGCCCGCTTCAGGTCGGGAAGAAATCCATATTTTATTCCACGTGAGAGCCGCTCAAGGCCTGTAAATTATTACCGCTGTATTCCACCTGCTTGTGGAGGTCACCCAGCCGGCTAGATCGGTAGATAGAGGTGTTTGTGTGTGTGTGTGTGTGTGTGTGTGTGTGTGTGTGTGTGTGTGTGTGTGTGTGTGTGTGTGTGTGTGTGCACCTGCGTCAGCACACATGTTCGTCACGATGTGTGTCCAGCCTCGGTAGCCAACAGTCATATGTCTAACATGTCACGGGGCAACGGCAGCCACACCGCAACCATAAGGCAAGCTCATCTATCCATAGATCTATCCTTACATTCATCCATCCATGTACTAAAACACATTACAGGGATGAGTGCCCCCCCCAGCATTAGAGACTCTCTACTGTACGCCGCTGGGTATTTTGCTCAAATGTTACTACTTTATGAAGTATTGTTACTGCGCTACCCTGCAGAGAGGATACTGTAGTCTTGCCTGTCGGCACTAGTCCCTTTGGAGTTTCAGATTTTACCGGCAAAGTGTAAAAGAAGCTCATAAACTATACAGTTCTAAAATCGCCCAACAGGCAAAAGCCACCTGGACCACTTAGGACATTAAAATGCACCTAAGACACGAAAACATCAATAACGTAGTACTATGAGAGGGAAATTTCCCTCACAATGCACCAGGCCTGCAATTAACGAGTTTTCATTAGCGAGTCATCTGCTGGTTATTTCCACGATTGATCAACCTCTAATTTGTTCATCTTCAAATCATTTTTTTTTTGTCTGATCTTTTTTGTCTTATAACAAATAACTCAAATAATCGAAGTACATTTTTACTGCTGATGCTTTTCAGTAAAACTTGATCTAGTGGGACTGCTGAGCATTTTTTTATTGTGTTGTTGCTTAAGCTCACATCAGAGAACGCATGTCTCCACATTTCTTCACTTCTCTCCTCCTCCGTCCTCTCCCCATTCTTTCTCTCTGTGCCATTCGGCCTCCATCTCTCCCTCTCTTTAACCCCCTCTGCCGCTGCTCGTATCTCATCTTCCTCTCACTCCCCCCCCCCCCTCCCCCCCCCCCTCTCCCTCCCTCCCTCCCGCAGTCCTGCTGCTATCTTTATGACCCTCTCACTAATGCACCGCTCAATTGGCCTTCGATGAGGGTTTCCACTAAAGGCTGGGTAAATAGGTAATTACATGTTGTCATCCCCCCCACCTCTTGCTAATCCACTCAACTTCGCTCCTCTCCGTCTACCCCCCCCCCCCCCCCCCCTCTTTCTCTCAAGATCATGGATGGCTGCCAGAGATGGTCCAATAGAAGCCCAGCGTGGGCCTGTTAGTCACAGCTGGCTCAACCCTTCGATTGGCCACGTTCAGCACTCTGCTTAGTGCACAGTTTTCACTTTTTTCAGTCTGCACTTCAGCTCTGTTATCTGGGACACTTTATCATTGAAATGGGAAAACTGGAACCACCCACTGGCGAAACCCCACCTGCTAATGGAGACTTTAAGACAGCTCCAGGTGTTTTGAACACGTCAGACAGTGATGGAAGGTAGTAGTGGGAGGGGGTTTTGTACTTTTTGGGGGTATTTATCAGCTTTACTGCTGCTGAAATAAATCGACGTAAACGCGTTGTCTTTGGGTTGTCCTCGTCCGTCGCATCAACAATAACAATGTTTAAGGTGATATTTAAACGTCTATCCAACATCATCCGTCCAGGGACGGCTCGCACGCTCTGCCGTTGTCAAGGTCCGCCCGTTATTCAGCAATGTCTAGACAATGTGGATTTTCATCTTTCATGTGTTGGGAACCAGGCTGCGTGTCATGCGTCTTACTGCCAAATAAAAAGGACATTTCTTGGGAGGACCAACGAAAAGTGTTTTATTCAGACATCAAGGAAATAGAGGGAAAGAGGGTAAAATGAATAATGAGTTCTGGATGGAAATGGAAGCTGGACTCACAATCTAAAACGGCTAAACCTTGGCGATGCTTTAAAGAATTTGTGGAATTCCAATTTGGGATACAAGGGAATGTAATAACCCGCAAAAATGCCTTTGGATGTTACAGGCCAGTGAAAATTTTCATGTCAACTTACTTCAATCACAGCCTAGCCTTTGTCCATATTACCCGACTTAGAGGTTACCACTTTATTACCATAACACCTGCAATTGGGGTGGTACAAAAAGTCTCGTTGTCCCCCTCTATTCCGGCGCCAGGGCCCCAGGTACAAAAGAGAAAGAATATTTTGTCTGGGGAAAGTGAGAGGAATTGGTTGGAGAGAGGAAGGCTGAAGGAAGGAATAAATGAAGGTGGAAGGGAGGGAGGGAGGGAGGACAGAGTGTTTGGGGAACCAGAGGAAGTGATAAGTTGAGTACAGACAGACAGCCTAAATCCTCATCTCAATCAATCACATTTTCCCCTTCCTCTCCTCTCAGTTTGTCTTATTGATTTCTTGTATCTGCCAGTGTCCTGAAAGCCCGACTCAAATGACTACTCCGAGTTTGTGGGGCTCCATCTCCCAGTGAAAACTACTCTTTGGTCATTTGTTCTCGCAGCTATAAAAGGGAAGTTGAGGGATCACTAGGCTCTTCAGCAAGTGATATAGCAGCCCATTCTCCTTCGATGTCCTTACATATAAACTTCTTCTTTACATTTACCCGTTACGTTTTTTGGGAACTAGCGCTGGCCAAATTACCCCGAGATAGTTTGGCATTGATCAGAGCTATTTTAAGTGATTTAGGGCGAGTCTAAGGCAAGTCCTGATGTGGATATAATCTAAAAGTAAGGATGAGGAGGTTGAGGTGGAGGACGTCTTTGCACCAAGCCAAAAAACAGCAGTTCTTCAAAGTCAATCCCCATAGACCCTCATGTTAAAATGCCCAACTTTACAGCAGAAATAAACATGTTTACAGCCTGGTACGAAATAAGGTTTTGGCTTTCTATAGCTAATTTCCCCGTTCATGTCAACTTTACAGGTGGGGGAAACGCCAGAGGGCAAACAAACACTTTAAAGAATTAGGAAGAAAACAAGTGAAACCGGCAAAACGCCATAAACCAATATGAAACCAACCTCCACAGTGCCGAGGAGGGATTGTAATAAACTGTAAACTCATATCTCCTAATGATGGACTACTTTTTTGCCTTAGTTCAAGCCCTGTAAATAAAGAGGTCAAGTATTACATGCATTATAAAGAAGCGAAGGTTGAATACCCGGTAAAAACAAATTGTATTGGGCTGCAAATATTTACTCAAATGAAGATTTTTTGATTTCTAAAGCATTTAAAAATGAATTGGTCTTCTTTGATCACTAGACATGTGCTTTTAACAGTGAACTATTTGTGACAGTCACGTTTGAAAAGCTCTGATTGCGTGCCGCGCTCGCCAAGTTGCACAAAATTCAGAGGTTGCACGACTAAGCGCCGCGGCCGCTCGAAGAGCGTGTTTCGCAAGTAGTGTCGGCTGTGATCACGTCATTTTCTGGCGCGCACGCCTTGCGCAGGCTTTACTACGGCTGCAATAAACTGTGCTTCCGCTAGCTGTCTGCTCCGCTGCGTCTGGCTGGGCCTGGCTATCGCCAGATGAGTCACAACTTTGTTCGTCTCATTTTCTGTAAGTGTACCATTAAAGCATGGTGGATTTAGCAAACCACCTAGCTAACTAGCTAATTGCTAGCCATGCTTCAATGCTAGAATGGTGACAAAAACCCTGCCAAACAGGGGGCCGGTGGTAAGCTGCAGCGCTGGATCTAACGGTCCTTCCGCCTCACTCCGAAGTTAGGCCAAGCCAACTTACTAGCCAGCCAGACACTTTACAGCCCCCATGGACGTGTGTCCATAACAACCAGCAAAACTCTGCATTTCCTACTACTCCATTTCTTTGGCTGAAACATGCTTCCAGGGTCTACATGTAAGTGTCGGTCGTTCAGAGACTCAAGCCCCTGTGACCTTTCGTTACCCATAATACCCTTTTCTACGCAGGTGTGCAGAGATGTTCATCTCTCCAGAGGCATTAACAATACTTAGCTTGCCATGCACAGACATTTATGAGCCTATTTAATTACTGAATGGAACATTGTTGCGTATGAACAGATATGCAAAATATTTTGTAGAAAATACAGCCAATGTATTTAATGTGTGCGCCTCTCTCCACCTACACAACAACCAGCGTCTGACTCACTTTCTCACACACACACACACACACGGTACATACATACAGTAGTTGTTCCTGGGTGCCAAAAGTAGGTGAATCCCCCTGTACAGGCACAATGAACATCTCTGTCACAGCTTGATGTCATCAGCCGCCGCCTCCGCTGATACAGAGTTGTGTCCCCTTTAAAGATCAACGTTTCTCTTAAAAAACAAGCTCAGGGGTTCTTTCTGGAGTCTGTGTTCAGTAGTCACACACACCTCAAACAAACGCTCTCCCTTCAAGCCGTTTCCAGTTTTGTTTTCTTTTGTTGTGCTTCGAAAGAGACCGTTTTTATTTTGCCACAATTTTTCGCAAATCTTATTTCCATACTGCTTGTTATCTCTCTGCCGTGTGCACGTGTTTGTTTTTACCGCGGATTCCTTCTGTGCGTCTTCGACTCCTGTGGTCGCTCAAATAGACAAATCAAAGTGTCGAAATTTGGGACATGAAGGCAGTGCTGTGGGGGTAGAGCGAGTCGTGCGCTGATCGGAACATCGGCGGTTCGATCCCTGGCTCAGCCGGTCTGCTAGACTGCTGAATCCAAAAATGCGAATGTACGTGAATGAATATTTAATTTAGATACTGGCAGGCGGGTCGGCACATTGCATGGCAGCTTCTTCCATCAGCGTATGAACGTGTGTGTGTGCGTGTGTGTGTGAGAATGTTACCAATACAGTTTGGACCCCAACAAATCTGTTCTTTTTCTGACTTTGAGTTTACCACCGTCCCTAATGGAGAAGGAGGACGCGACCACTCGGCTTATCTTGTTTTTTTCCGTGCAGCCCTGTGACGCAACATATGCAAATCATGTCTCCATTGACATTTCTATCAGTCTGCCGCTGTTTCAACGGGGCAAATAGAATAAGTTAATTAGTATGTCTAATTGCGTTTAGTGGCTCAGCTTTTGGGAATATCGAATCAAATTAGGAGACTCAGTGTTGAAACACGGTTGGCCTCGAGCTGTATGCTTTTTAGGATCTGTCTTTTGTCTTTTGTCTCTGTCTTTCTCAACGTCCCTTCCAGCTGTACTACGCCTTCGCTTTGTAGTCTGCCCTCCTCTCCCTCTCTCATCATCCACCCACGCTTTCTTTTCTTTCCATTTTTGAATCTTTTTCCCTCTTTTATTTATTTTTTCCCCACTTCTGCTTCTCCACCTCACAACTTTTCAGCTCCATCTCTTAATCATTTGTTTGTCTCTTGCCTTCTGCGGCAACTGATGATGTAAGAACCACCAGATCTTAACCAAGATTTTTTTAGAAAAATAAAATAACCCTCTAAATGGGACAAAAATAAATAAAAGCTGTTAATCCAATAAGCAGCCAGTTAATGCAGTACCAACTTAAGATGATGTAAACGGTGGTTTGAAGCATTACTGTCACAGCTCTGCCATTAGGTGAGTGAGAGAGAGAGTGACAGAAGTCACTCTCTCTCTCACTCACCTAATCAGCTCATTCAGTGCACCTGCTAGTCACACCCACCTCATCAGCTCATCACTTTCACCTGCTCACTCTGCTGCACCTACTATTTAGACCCCAGTCTCACACACTCTCACTGCCAGATCGTTCTCCGCATTCATGCCAGACCTTCCAACGTTTACCCTTTGACGGATTTCCCATTACCGACCCTGCCTGTTTGGACTTCTCCGCCTTGCCTCTGCCCCGGTAAACGACTCAGCCTTCTGTCCCCGACCCCGAGATTCTGCCTCTGTTTCCTCGGAGTTCTGTCTGCCTTCTCCCTTGACGGCTTGGTGGGCTTGGTGTTCCACCTTGCGGGATTCTACACCTGTGCATATCCTAGACTGTTACCTGTTGTGTGTTCAGTTGAGAATAAAGCTTTGATTCCAACTATTCAGTGCGTCTGTCGTACTGCTTCTGGGTCCTTACCACACCCGTTACAATTATGGGTATATTTAAACCCATTTTATTATTAATGCGCGAGTGTGCTTGCATTTTCCCAACGCGTTAAGAGGGACATCATATTACATGATGACAAGTTGGTACCCGCATTTCAAACTGGGTGTAAACATTTAATCAATGGTTTGTAACCCACTATAATGTATATGAAGAACATACGTTAATTGACGGAGTTATTATGTCTTTGCTACATGTTTATATACAGCTTACAGATGATAGACTGTTACAAAAACTTCCAAAAATGTCCTTTAATCGTACATTCCAACTTCCTCTCGTGTCCTGGTCGTCCTCTGTTCTCTCCTTTCTCTCCTCCTCCTCCTGCGTCCTCCTGTCTGTTCTGTGAGGAAAAACACAAGCCAGTATGTCACTCTTTGAGTCAGTCTTTGTTCTGTCAGAAACTATCCCAGAGATGAGTGTGACTGATCGCTGTAGGCCCGGCCAGACAGACGCCGTATAATTGAGTGATAGGGACTAATGTAAGTGAATGGCTTCGAGCACTGTGATCCACAGCAGCGGCAGAGGCTCAGGCTCTCTGTTAGGCCCTCGGTAATACTAGCAACAGTCACCCAGATTACAATCTGGTGACTGTGTGTGTGTGTGTGTGTGTGTGTGTGAGGTTATCGCCCTTTTGTCTTCTTTCCATCCCGGCGTCTCTTTTCCTTCTCTGCTTACCACTCTACTCCGTTCCTCCTCCGTCCACACACCTTCTCCCCCTCCCTCCTGTTATCTCAGCTCTTTAATTAACGTGACATGCTGTGAAGTGAGATACTAAATAATGCAGGCTATTCCAGTGACATTGAATCAGCCCTAGTGATTAGTGGCCACACGCGACACACACGCACACACCAAGACGGATTCATTTTGCAGAAAGAAATGTGGCTCGATTAGACAAACATGAACGCTCGGTTGAGAGCAGTGTATTCCAAGAATGCATTTCAAAAGGCATTAGTATTTAGTTTACCGTAAAATGTGTGTACAGTACGCAGGGGTTTGTGGTAGTGTTTGTATTGTTTTCTAAAGTGAGCGCACAAATGTAAATACATTGGTTAAAAACACCGGAAATGCCACTAAACTCAGGTTAATAAAACTAAAAGTTAAGATATTTATTTAAAAAAACGTATGGTAATGGCCACTAGATAATTCAAATATAACTGAGCTCTAATAAGAATAAAACATTAATTTGTGTAGATGCACAAGGTGCTTGATTGTCACGCCTTTATCACACTGTATTGCATGAGTTCCCATATCTGCTGGAGCAGCGGACATCACAGTGCAGAGGACTTAATTTGTGCAGCCAGGGATCTAGGTTATCCCAAAGCAATTGTTTCAGACCAAACCAAGTGGAAAATCCTGTGTGGGTTTTAGTTGTTTGCTGCCTTGGCTGCAAGGATGCTAAGAGCTCTGGGTTCCAGCGTTCTTCCCCCCCCCCATCCTCGTCTGTTTTTAATCAGATGACTTGTTCAGGAGTGGAGAGGATTAAGACCGCTGCTGCTGCCACCGCTGATGACTCTGTCCGGTTTTTGGAAAAGCCCACAAACACATGCAAACGGCACAGGCACACGCTGCAGACACACACACGCGTGTATACTGTAGAAGCAGTTCAGCACAGGCAGTCAGCCTTAATGTACACAGAGGCATCGGCACACGCATGAGCCGGTCCATACGCATGCACGTACAGTGCAGGACCCGTCGCGTTCATTCATGCAAACATTCACATATCGCAATCGAAGCGTCGTCTCTCTCTCTCTCTCTCTCTCTCAATCTCTCTCTTTTCACCTCCGCTCGCTTTCGGCGTCTCTCTGCCAACGCCGTCCTTTTTTTCTGGACAGCAGCAGTGATCTGCCGCGTCTCATTGCGCCATTTGATTTGAGCCATGACATTTCTGACACAGACTGACGCCCGTCTCTACCAGTGCCAAACACTCACACCCAGGCGCTGCAGATGGCTGAGAGACAGTGAGACAGACAGAGGGACAGAAAGAGATGGGGGGGGGGGGTCTTACTTGGGGTCTTACTTGGGGGAAAGATGCTTGGGGGAGAGGAAGAGTAAAACGTGACTGATAAGATGAAAGAAAAGGAAGCAAAAGGGGAATCAAAGAGAGGAAACTCAGATTGAAGGAAGAGATATTTTGGAAACTGAACAGAGGTGAAGGTAACAAGAGGACAAAGACAGGGGAGGAAAAGGAGGGAAGGACTGGAGGGAGAGACAGAGAGAGTCTAAGTAAAGGAAGTGAGGTAAGTATGAAAGGATAGAGACATTGAGCCGTGTGTTGACGCAACACCACGTGCAGCGTAGCCAGCGGATCAGTCTCCTCCCACTTTAATCTCCTCAAAATCCATCAATCCCTCGCTCCGTCCCTCCACGTTAAAGCCATTTATTTCTTTTCATCAATATGAAATCATGGCGATTTGACATCCGGCGATTTGACATCCGGTATTGGAGTCGGCTTTGTAGATTGTGCAATGGGCAAAAACTAAAGCAGGAAAAACAACAAAAAAATGAGGCCGTTGCTTATTTAAAAGCCGACTGATGTTTTAAGTGTTTGCCATAAGTTGAAATTCATCAGCTACTTTGTGAACTCTAACACACACACACACAGACAGATACGCACACACATAGACAGACACGCACACATCAAAACACACCTCTGGCAATAATGAGTGTATGGTCCTAATGAAGCGAGAAGAGGAGACGCAGCTGCATAACTGTGTAAGGGCCTAGAGGGAACTCGCACACTTCAAGTCTGCGTGTGTTTGTGTGTGTGTGTGTGTGTGTGTGTGTGTGTTGGAGTGTGCACGCTCGGACACCATTATATCCAAAACTCTCTTAAAATGGGCTTTTGGAACGAGTCTAATGACTGCATTTTCTTTAACCTCCCTTCTCTCGCTCTCTCTCTCTCCAGGTTGTGAGGGCCTGTTTCTATCGTCCTGTCGTACAGTGAGGCAGTGAGCTCACGGTGGATACAGCATGCATGTGTCGACATATCCCATGATGCACTCTGCCAGTCCAGGCCTGCTCCTCCTCAGCTTCCTCTTCCTTGCTGATGCTGACTGTGAGTCCCCCCCCCTCCCCTCAGACCCGCATACTTATGTTCTCACACACAACTACACCCAGATAAAGACATGCATGAGGAGAAATGAATTTTAATTTATATAGGCAGTACATATCTTTTGAAAAAAGCGTGCGTGCACGAGCACACGCAGCGGTTGCAGTGACCTGATTTTCCCCCACAAACAGCTCCACTCCTGACAACACATCTCTACTGTATGTGTGGGTGAGTGTGTGTTGGGTAGCAGGTTTGATATGTGGCCAGCTGTTTTTCTCCATGCCAAGTAATACTGAGACAGACCACATATGGCAAATCAGATAATTTTCCCACTGCTTGTGTGATTGTGTTAAAAACGTGTGTGTGTGTGTGGGTGTGTGATCCCTGATTATGGCTGGTCCCATGCACATTAGTATTCTGGTTATGAGCCGTATGCTGCTTTTAATTACGGCTGCAGCTACTGATTATCTTTATTATTGATGAATCTGCTGACTATTTTCTCTATTAATCCTTCATTTCCCAGAGCCTATACAAGGTGACGTCCTCAGATTGCTTTTTTTGTACAACCAAACAGTCCACAACCCAAAGATATTCAGTTTGCTATCATAGAACGCTCAGAACAATGAAGCTTGGATGCTGACAACTTTTAATTAATTCCATTTGTACATAAGAATATATAAACTAGAAAAGTGCACTGACTAGGAAACAGATCTTCGCGTTTGTCTGCAACAACCATGCTGTATTGTAAAATTGAATAAATGCATAAAATATATTTCATTCAAACTCAAAAACAAGCGGTGATGTGTGCAGGCCATCGGCTCGAAATCGTCGTATACTACACTTCATACAATCTTGCCAAAATCAAACTCACCAAGGTGCCGGCTGCGTAGGAGCGGCTGAGTTGCTCAGAGGTACAGCAGCAAGTGTGCTGGTAGTGGTTAGTCAAGAGTATAGTGAGTGAGGAGTCAGCAGGCAGCCAATGTCAGTATAAAGCAGGAAACAAAAGGTGTTTTGAGAAAGATTGAGTCACCGCAACCATGACATGACAGGTCCTTGAGCATGCAGCCAAAGCCAGGCACCCAAGATATAATGCAGGTTTGCTGAAGCAGAATCAGATTAGATTAGGACAGACACAGAGACACACACACACTCACGGACGGACGGACGGACAGACGGACGGATGCACGCATGCTTACACACGACTGATCACATGATCCTCCTGCCGGAGATATTAAATAACTCAAACAATTAATAGATTATCAAAAGAGTTCCATTTTATGTGAAAACGACAAAACATTGTAGCCTAAGATTTAATCATATTTGGAATATCACAATATAAAGTCACCTGGTTATTCGTCTCCCTGTGTATGAAAAAAATGTTTAAAAAATGAAAACAACAAACAGCACAAAAAAACTAATTTATAAAACAAAGTGTATTCCTTTCATCACGACAAAATAATTAAAAAACATTCAAACACTCACATTCTATAAATCCCAGTAGAACCACCTGCGACTGGGACATTATCCAGGTTTCTGATCATCATTAAACCAGTGCCAGGCTTTTTTCAGCATGTAGACAACACCGCGGTGTTAATCATATATTTTTATGGCTACCTATCACATGACACAAGTTGAGAACACGCCTACACAGAAAGCAGGAAACAGATGAACGAGATATTCCAAAAACCCATTGACATTATACTCATTATATACTTGTGTGTGCAAACACACTTAGTATGGGTGTCTACCTGTGCGAGAGAAAGTCTTTGCCAGGCATGACTTCTCTGCCAATTTGTCAGGTTGACAAATGCGGCTTTGAATCTCGCAGCAGCTGTGATGGAACTGCCAGATTTCGGGGTGAGACTAAGGATGAAAGATATGAAGATAGAAGGGCAGTGTGGGAGGACTCAGAGATGGGATAGACTGAAAGAGAATAATGGACGAGAAAGAGAGGGGGGGTCAATCAAGCTCAACATGCAGACTGTAAAAACATCTGGGAATAATCCGTCAGAGACCAATGCAGTCTAATGGCATTTGAATTTAGATATATATATATATTTTTTTTAATCCTTGTTCCGTGAGTCTAAATATGATTTGGTAAATATGGTCAAAAGAAACCAAATAAAACACGCACAGCATGTTTGCAGTCTGTTTTGTTTTTTTGTGGAGGAAAATGCAGCCTGTAGCTCGTAGCTTGTGGTTGTACAATGCTGAACGTATATGATTGTCGCCCTGTAACACACACACACACACAGACACACACACACACACAGGCCCGAGGCAGCCGTCTCAGTCCTGCAACGCTTTAAAAGCACACACTCACACGGAGGCCGGTAAAAGCACACACATATCCACAAACCACTCTTGTTTTCCTTTCAGCCTCATGCCCTCTTGTCCCCTGCGTAAGTTCCAGGGTCGGCCAGTAAAGGCCCACTCATCCATCAAAACGGTGATGCTCCCAGACTTCCTCTACGGCGGCTAGGGGAGCGGCACAGACACACACAGACACACACACACAGAGGGTGGAAAAAGGCTTCGCATTTTGTGTCCTCTGTCTATATATCATTTTTTCCCGGTGCCCTCGTCTCATTCGCGGTGACCTTCCCCATTGCTCTTTTTCCTTGCCTGCATTGCTCGCCCATTCTCCGCACATCCATGTAATCTGGTGAGAAAGGAGGGGCAGAGGGCTCGGGGGGGGGGGGGGCTCGGGGAGAAAAAGGCTGTTCTTTTCTCTTTTTATCTCAGTGTGCGTGACGTACAATGCCTCTTTTAATATCAACAGTGGGGACTCAAGAGATTTGACTGTCGAGTATTCAAACAGAGGCCGCTGGGACGCTTGACATCTTTGTTGCTCGTCGTGTGTCGGCATGTTTTGAAATGTTAAACGTGCTCTGAAAAGTCGCTTGCTTTCAGTTGCGCTTATCTTCACTCACACTTAGTGCCAATTGAAATTAATACATTTTAAGGACAATTTCCTCCTCTGTGCCTGGATAGAGACAAGTTATTTATAACTCTAACATGCTACATATGTGCGTGCGTTCTGGTTTGTATGTTTTCTCCCCCTTCAAATTATAATCCAATAGCCTATCATCATACTTAACGATATAAAGTTGACACTGTCAGGTCCATTCTCCATCCATTGTGTGCGGTCCTTTTAAGAATTAGGATTTGGGAGTGACGCGGATATGAAAGCTAGTTTATCCGTCTTTCCTTTACAAGCAGGAAAATTATTTCTCTCTTTATTTGAGAAAAGTTCATATTTGTGTTGTCAAATTTCACTATGACCCTGAAATTCTGTCTCTTGTGTTATCATATACTGAATGCAAGCAAAACTACAGAGCAAAATCACACTCTTTCTGATTGAACCAATCTATGAACTGTCTGAAACAATGGATATCCAAAAAAAATTGCCGCACGCTTTGCGCGCAAACATGCCACTCCCCTTGGGGCTAAGCCCCCCCCTTCCTTTGAATCCTAGAAACACCCCTGCACTGCACCATATGTGCATTTCTGCACACAAGCGCTTCTGTAACAATACAAGCGGTGCACTGAGCTTTGCGTGTGTGAATGCACCTTTTTCCTCCCCCTTTCTCTCCGCCCCTCTCTCGCCCACCATTTATGCTTCTCGGTGTGTTTGTGTGCACGTGCGTGCATATGACATCTATCTGGTGGATTAAGAGCAATGCCCTGATCCCGTCGCTAAACTGGGCCACCGCTCCATGTGCGCAGTGAGATGCCCTGTGCGAGGAAACTGCGTCTCACAGTGTGTCAATCGGGGCGACGGGAGCCGATGCAACAACGGGGGTTTTTTCCGCTGACCCTCGTTTGCCCCAAAACCAACAAGCTGTCGTCCGTCCCCTTGCAGCTCGGATGTAACAATGAAAATTCCAGCTGATGTACAACTCCTCGTGTGTGTGTGTGTGTGTGTGTGTGTGTGTGTGTGTGTGTGTGTGTGTGTGTGTGTGTGTGTGTGTGTGTGTGTGTGTGTGTGTGTGTGTGTGTGTGTGTGTGTGTGCGCGTGTGTGTGTGCGCGTGCGTGCGTGCAACAGAACTCAACATAGCGTCTCCTTTTTCAGAGGCCACAATAAAGGAAGCAATGCTGAGCAACCCTTTAGTAAGCTTTGGTAAGCAGACTGTACATTTTGAAACCAAGAGTGGTTTAGAATTCTGCCTAGGGAGGCGCTTGGTAATGTGAAACTCTTTAGCCTGAGTTTGCGTGACATCTGTGCATTTCTAATTAGTTTTTTCCCCCTCCAAGGTTGATGTAAAAAAACAAAACAACACAGGGACATTATTAAGCTAAAATGACAGCCTCGCGGTCGTGGGCCTCCACCTATCCGTCATGTTGCGGTTTACCTCCACGTCTGTCCAAAATGTCATCCCTTCATCATTTAATCTTTTTAGACATTTGTGTGAGGTTTTCAGAATAACTACATGAGCTCTTGAGTTATGGCCAAAAACATCTTTTGTCAGGTCACAGTGACCTTTGAGCAACAAAATTCTTATCAGTTCATCCTCGATTGCAAGTGGACATTGGGTCAAATTTAAGGAAATTTGCCGAAGGCGTCCTGAGATGTTGCATTCAGGAGAGTGGGACAGACATGATGTCCCGGTGACCTTGACCTTTGCCCCTCCAAAATCGAAATCAATTTCATCCGTGAGTCTCAGCGGAACATTGGGCTAAATCTACAGAGCTTCGCTCAAGGCCTTCCTGAGATATGACATTCACGAGAATGGGGCGGACGACGCAGAAGAGGATGCCTTGTGAGCTGGGATGATCACAAGGCATTTTTTGCAAGACCAACTCAAGTCTCAAGTCTTTGAGATAGTGTTGAAGACAAGTCTCAAATATTTGAGATAGTGTTGAAGACAAGTCTCAAATATTTGAGCTAGAATCCAAGTCAAGTCTCACGTATTTGTGGAATTCAAAGCGTGGGCTCCTTTATCTATTAGCATATAGCATGAGTATTAGTGTTATCACGATACTGGAATTTCTAACTTTGATACAATACCTTAAAAACTATCAATAGGCCTATTTGCATATTGAATATAATATTTCCAATACCATGGGGAAAAACTGAAAAAAACATTGAGGGGCTAAATCTTGATTTTTGGGTAAAAGCTAAATATAACAATTTAGTACTAAACACAGTGGTTGTATAAATATGATTGGTGATGTCACTGCAAAAACCTCACTTCCACAAAGGATGGCAAACGAGACGGGGGTCCTGTAAAGATCGGAGGGAGGGAGAAAGGGCAGCTGGTAACGGTGTTTCGATTGCGTAGAAAATGATGTACTGAAGTAATGATGAAGGATTGTTCACGAGTGCCAAATCCCGAGTCCCAGTCGAGTCTCAAATCTTTTGAGGACGAGTCTCAAGTCACTGTGTGTGTGCGCCGAAAGTGCGACACGAGTCCAAGTCGCCGACTCGGGTCCCCATCTCAGGCATGAAAAACAGCTTGTTTCAGCTACTGAAAATATCCCATTTTCACACATGACATATTGGGCCTGAGTACAACACTGGAAAGACCGAACTTGCTCATATGGTGACTGATTGACCTGTCAACATGCGACCATATTGCCAGCACTCGCGTGGCCTTGAGGTTGGCTGGGATCTGAAAGGTTGGGTCAATCCCCCACAATGACAGCACCGCTACTTTTGGCTTACCATGGGAGCCCCTTGAGCGAGGCACTGATCGCCATGTGCTTAGACAGGAGTCAGTTTACCTGTATTTCATGCAGCTTCCCCCCAGGTTCTAAGGTCAAAGGTCTAAGTTACTATAAAAATCAACTTGTCATTGTTTTTTGTGAATTCCAGTGAGTTTACTCTTTAATGTTGTTTTCAGTTTAGCTGAGGCTTTTCACATTAGATCAGCTAAATTGTTATTTCTACCCTCCAAATAAAATCAGTGTTATTTCGTTTTTGCTCAAGTTCTTGTATATTTACTGCCAGTTGAAAATAAATGCACTCTGTTACATTCCCTTCACCCACACACAAAGTCTAGCTTCGTATTTGACGCATTTGATATACTTTGAAAGGATACCCTGCTTACTACACCGTGTACTGCCATACAGGATACAGCACATGGTGTCATATGCTGTACAGATAGTAACGCACCTTGAGGCGAATATGCGACGTGTGATTCTGGGTATGAAAATAAATCAGCTTAAGACTGAAATTGGTCCCTCTTTGGTGAGAACATAAGAAGGCAGACATTGCATGTGCATTATTAAAGATTTGTCAGGTCAATAAGGATTTACGTTCAGTGCCACATGCGTGTGGATGTCCCCTTGTGATTATGCTCGCAGTTGTCTGTTTTGTATGTATATGTATGCAAGCATGTGTCGTGCTTGGATTAGACAAGAGATTAGATTGCGATAAGTATCTAGTTTCGTGCGAGCTTCGCAGCTTCTTGTCACTGATGGATGAGGAAAGAGAAGAAAAGACAAGATCACAAAAAGGTTTCTGGGGGGGGGGGGATTAGTGAAGGTGGTGAAACAGAATCAAGCTGTTGTCTTCGATGAATTGTGCTTCTTTTCTGTGATTGATTGGTATTGCCTGGCTCACTGAACTGTCCAAAGTTCATTGATTAACACGTGTGTTTTTTTTTTAACTGACATGTGTGAAAACAGCTTTTGAGGATGAAACAGATGAGATAAAGTCTGAGCTCTAGAGATGAGCAAGGAGACCAAGAGACAATATGTGTACCTTGATGGTGCAAGGCTTTTATTTGATAGATAGATTTGTTTTGAAAGTTCCCAAATGCTAGGTTCAGGCCAGGGAATGTCATGAAGTTTCATGCCGAAAAAAATAAAGATGAATTCAGGGAGTTTTCACTGCTGTTGAACTAATAAACGGGTAATTTCTTACCCTTCAGACATCGGGAGGGTTAACGTGGTTTGACAGTTGTTTATTAAGAAATAAGAGAGAGAAATCGGCTGTGACACTGCAGAGAAGTCGACAGTGATGTTGTGTCAGGAAATCAAGAAATTAGCATAACTCTAATCGCTCTGAAAATGTCCTTTCATTTCCTTATTCTCAATCAGCATGCTGCTTATCAACACAACTAATTTCAGTCATTGTCTAAAGGAGTTACGGTGTATTATCAGGAATCAGTTATGGCATTTTTATCAAAATTCTGCTCTGGCAATGATGTGCCCGCTCATCTGGAAGATGACAATAAACCTTAAAAATTTAGAAACGACCCCTTTCCGTCGACTCCAGTGCAAATATCTCTGCATAGAAGGTGACAGAAATGGGTCACGTCACAAACATGTTCAGAAGTCATACACACAATTAAAAGGCAGATCACAGTTATGGTATTATCTCACCTGTTTACTGCCAGTGCTGCTTTGAGGGTAGCCTGCTGTTGATATTCTGGGTAGAGGGCTTCTTCTCTTCTTCTTCTTCTTCGCAGCGGGGCCTATTAGCGGCTAGCATAGCTGTGCGCCCATCCGTGGGTAACAGGATCTGACCAGCATTAGCTTAGCGTTAGCTTAGCAGGTGCACCCGTCTGTGAAGAGGCCTGGATAGCATCAGCCTAGCTCTGACTTAGCAGAGCGACGGAGTGTGAGTAACGCGCTGTGACCGGCGCTGAGAAAACCCTCTGTTCGTTTCTATGGGAAGCCAGCCCTGACCCAGTAAAGTTGTGTACCCAGTGGGTAGCCCATGTGTTTCTAATGATCTGTGTATAAAAGAAGACCCCATTTGATTAATTCCTCCCCTTGTGTTTCTAACAAATTAACCCTGATTAACTCTGCACTAGCCAGACCCTGGGGGCAGCCGTGGTGGGTAAGAGGCATGCTAATTGGACATGCATTCCAATTGGCGGTAAAAGTGCATTTTATTGTTTTGCTATTGCGTCATTGTGAAAGTGACAACTGAGGATTTGCATACAGTGACAAAGTACAAGTCATAAGCACGCAATTTTACATGAGAGGAAAACTGTGTCCTCCAGATTTGGTTGAGACACAGACGGACACTTAAACTCTATGAAACTTCAACAACATCTCGTCTTTAATGGGAAGATTTATCAAAAGTTACGGTGCTTAATTGTGCATAATTTCATTTCCTACGTTGAAACGGCCCATTTTTACCCAAATGTTTTCCGATTGACACTCATGTGTGCTGCAGAAGGATGATAGCTGTGTCTCCGTGTTCATTGGCCCCAGCAATCCAGTTTCATTCCCAGGACAAATGCGAGCGGCTGATAATTTGCTCTTAATGTGTCGGTTCTGATGTTAATGTTGTAAGTTATGGCCCTGGCCAGCTGCCCGCCCACTCTCCGGGGCTGACTATCGCGGCCCTGGCTCAGGTCTCGATATTGGCCTCGTTCCTCAACTTGTCTGACAAGCCTGACTCTGTTCTCATTTGGGGAGTCATCAGCCAACCGCCCACCACCACATGCAACACCATGCAGCTTGATCTTCTCCTGGCAAGGGCCGTAAATTGCTCATTACGTGCCTAACTATCGACATGAGCACATACACAGGACAATGTGAGGCGCAGGCACAGATGCTTGGCAAGATATCTTTCTGATCAGGAAGTTCTGTAACCAATTATCCCCTTCCTCCAAAAAAAGGGATGATCCAAAGATTCAATAATTACTGATTCTATATTCCTATCTGTGATTCTTTACTTCGTTGGTATTTAAGCATCTCAGAGCTGCTTTTTTCCCCCCAATTTGCAACATTGTCAGCTGCAGTATCAGACAGAGTGGGTCCATTTTGTGCTGCTGAGTCCATTGCTTCTGGTTGATTTGCTTTATTGGGAAAGGCTGGTCTGCTTTATGCTTTTTCACATCAGCTAAGTGATTGAGGGCACACAAGATGAGGCATGAGGGCACATGAATTGCAATTTTTTGGAAGAGATCTGTGAGTTTAGATCACTTAATGCATCCCAGGAAAAATAACACAAATGTCCTGTTTGATTATTATTTCACTTAGTGGACATTTATAATCAGAGACCAGCATATTTCAAATCAAATAGCATAAAAACAATAAAACGTCACTTTTTCTAAATCTAAATTGCCATCAAATACAAAACTTATATTCTTTCTGCGTCGTAAAAAAGTATAGAAACCCCATATGGGAACTTTAAAAACTATAGGCTACTTCAACAACCTAAGACATGCATCTTTTGAGCTCAGCTCCATCTGTTAAACCTCCCAAATATATACTTTCCATTCATCAATTCATACAATTTTCCGATCTTAATACTCTATATTCGTAAATCATACTCCCCGAAGGTTTGTGCCAGCATCTGTTCTTACAAACTCCCTCCCTCTCGCAGTGTCCCTCTAGGTTAAGACAGCATCTGTCAGCTACAGTACGTCCCTGTAGCCTCCTACAAAGTGTCATTAGCTTCATACAGTCTCTCTGTTTGGCTTTTTCAGCTACTCCAGTGAACCTCCGTAGCCCCATTACGGTTTGCAGGTTCATTCGAGGGGAGTTTACCCAGGAATGGTCGCATTTGTCACAGTTAACTAAACTAAAATGTTGAAAAAGAAAAACATTTGGAAGAGAATCATAGCAGAATCTGTCACCAGTCTAGTTTTTACCTGTATGTCAGAAGTCCACATTATCTATGTGGTCACATTTTTTATTCCAGGCCACCATCATTCAATGCTACCCAAACGCACTCTTTCTATTTCTTCTTTTCAAAAAGACATAAAGATCTCTCTTCCCGGTATCAAAGTTCATTACACGTCTTCAGCCGTGACTCGAAAGTGGTCCTGGGGGGGGCTGACTTTGTAATCCCTGCCATCTGTTGTGTAGATCAGATCCCACTGTATGGCGACCTTTATGTAGGCCGCCCTCCATCCACCCCACACACACACACACACACACACACACACACACACACACACCGAGAGGGGAAAGATTGGCTCTGTCTAATTCCATCTAAATCTCTCTCCGCGGATCCACTCGGTAGTTTCCCCCTCACTTCCATCTTGGGTCATATTGAGGGAAAAGAGGACGGCTGTGAGGAGCACCTAAGCATGTGACTGCTACAAAGTGCCCCCTCGTAGAACAAGATCTTGTGCGAATTTTCCAAGCCCATCTTATTTATTTATTTAAATCTGAAATCCATGAAATAATAATAAACCTGCAGCCATCCCTCCTGTCCGATTAAAAGGGCTACGAATATTGAAGTGCCCTTTTGAGCTCGGTCGCTCCCTTCCTCGGCCCAAATGTCAATGCTTAATCCCACCAAACGACCCTGATTAGAACAGTTAGCAGCGTCAATAGAGAGCGGAGATGTGGTGCGGGGATGGAAGAGGGAGGCTGAACATGGAGAGAAAGTAGCGAAGGAAGGGAAGGGAGAGAGGGCCGTAAAGAGAGGGGAGGAGGAAAGAACCAAGGGGGGAAGTGCGGAGCATACGGTTGCACCCCCCCCCCACCACCACCACCACCACTTTTCCTCATTAAGTCAGTCAATGTGACAGGAAGACTTATGTAACACCCCAGAGACGGAGGGAGGAGATGGAGAAAGAGTAACAAGGAGGAGGATGAAAGAGGGAGCAAGGAGAGCAGCTGTGAAGGATAGTGTGTGTGGGGGGGGGGGGGTTCAGTGGCAAAGAATTAGAAGCGAGTAAAAAGATAAAGGGGCAACATATGAGAAAGAGGGAACATAAGACAATTAAACAGGAGAGGCATGAAGAGAGGAATCTGGTTAGAGAGATGAAGAGAAGGGAGGGAAAGATCTTCTTCTTCTTTTTAAAGCAATTGAAAGATCTACCGTGCATTTTAGCATGGCTCCGCTGGCTTTACACTTTTCATTTGTTTTGTGAGGGAGAGATTAGCAAGAGGATTAATAGAGCAATTCTCCCTCTCTTCATTCTTTCTGTTTCCCTCTCTCTCTCTCTCTCTCTCTCTCTCTCAGATGGGCACACACACACACAGTGGCTCACTCGTCATGCACACATGTATGCCGCAATGGTGTGCACATAGAAATCGCGTGCAGCATTAGGGCCCGCAACTGTTCTAGTCCAGTTTTTTTTTTGACTGATCAATGATCAAATAAAAACGTTTGTCCGATGGGACGTCTTCAAATAGCTTGTTGTGTTGTTGTGACATTCATCAATTAATCGTTAATCAAAATTGTTGTCCATAATTGTCAATCGACTCATCTTGGAAGTGTGTATACACGTTAAATGCCATATGCGAGGACGGAAAGTAAGCATAAACACACACACACACACACACACTCTCTCTCACACACACACACACTCTCTCACACACACTGTTCTACTCAGTTGTTGAGGTAGATTTGGCCGTGAGCCAGCGAAGGGTGGAGGTGATCGGGCAGCTCGGGGCTCTCCGACCATGTTTGCTGGTACATCTGGCTCGCTCTCGCTGACTTTATCTCTCTTGTCTCCATCTCTCTCTCCCTCTCTCTCTCCACCTCATGCTCACTCTCTCTCCCTCACCCATTCCCCTCTCCATCTGTCTCTCTCTCTCTCTCGCACGCATTCTCTTTATCTCCCCCGCTCTTCTGCTCCAGCTCTCCCCCCGCTCTTTCAACGTTTCATCGTTTTTTTCTCTCCTCCTCTGAAAAGCTTAGCTTTTTCTGCCTCTCTCCCTCCCTCCTTTTAAAACAGCAAAAAGCAATTTCTCTCCCTTTGTCAGGGCGGTTGGCGGTAAGCCCTTAAATAGGGATTTTCTGGTTTGGCTGGAATGCCATTAGGCGAGCTGGCGGTGACGTGCCGTGACTGACGTGCCGAATCTTTTTGATGTCGTGATGTCACAATCCAGCGGGAGGCTGTGGTTATGATATTGTTGGCGTCCCCGGAATGAGGGGCTTTAGTGGTCATGTCAGGAGTAAGTCTTCATAAATCCTTTATGGCACAGAAATATTAAGCTTCTTTGGTGGTACATGGACAGTGGGGGAAACATGGTGGAACGTGCACACACGTGTACAGAAAAAGAAAGAAAGATGCACAAAGCCACCCGCATGCACTGACAGACAGATGTATAGATGCGTGTGTACTCCAAGAATTCACACTGTCACTGTTCTGATTTGTTTTCATTTGGAATGTTCCTAAAAGTGCATCATTGTCCCGCCTCTTTTTTCAACTAAAGTGTCCACACACACACACACACACATATCTGGCATTCCCTTTCACACACCACGCAGAGGTCTCCAACATTACAGATGTGTGAATGACAGATTATGGTAGCATATCAAGTGGAAATATGACGTTTAAGTGCATTTAGAAAAAGCACAATAATCCATTAGAGAATATGTGCATGCATGTGTCAATGCTTGTTGGTATAGAATGAATGATTGTCATGTTAAGAGCATCGACACAAACTAACTTTATACGCGTTTCTACACAGCACCCCCCAGGTTTACGCGAACCCCCGAAGATCAGACAGGAGTCCAGGGGGGAGTGGCCTCCTTTGTGTGCCAGGCCACGGGGGATCCACAGCCCAAGATTGTCTGGAACAAGAAAGGCAAAAAAGTCAGCAACCAGAGATTTGAGGTATGATGCTGAGATGCTGATGAAGGAAGTGTAACTTTCTGTTGTTGTTGTTTTTTTTTTTGTATGATAGTACGGACTTCTTCTCATACCGAAATGGTAATGGCTCAGCGTTCCACAACAGAGCCACGACTCTGTGTGGACCCCGCTGTGTCCAAAACACCAAACACCAAAGCAGTGGTGTCTGGAAAAAGCAGGATGACTGTTTTCAGCGGTGTCGGTTCTTGTTGTTCTATTTTCTTCAAATACCTTTCTCACAGCAGACATTCTGATTGTCAAAAAAACACAAGTGTAACCAAGCCCCAAGTAAAGAGCAGCTGGCTTTGAAGCAAACTTTACAAAGTGGCCCATGGTATTACAACTAAATAATTCATTTGGAGGTCAATCAACTTGTCAGTACGGACACTTGAATAGCTCTTTTTTAATCATCAGACCCTGAACGTTGTAAAATGCACTAATAGCCAAATCCAGAGTTAATGTCCTTCCTCCGCTCATGTGAATGAGCCCGAGAGCGAGGCTGAAACGACGGCTGGGAGGCGGGGTTAAAGGAAGCACTAGTGCGCTTGCTTTATGGCCCCATGGATGCAGAAGATCACCGGACGATCCGGATCATTTTACCTGAATTTCTTACTTGGAAGTCAAATGTAACGGGCCCCGCCTCCAACGTTGTATCCAGTTGTCGTTGTTCGTCCATGGGTGTGACATGCATAGCATTAATAATGGCTGTAGAGCCTAAAATGGGAGCTGGTTTGCGGATTAACGATTAGTATACCGAACAAAAAACTATTTCGAAACTGCCCTGATAATCTGTTGTTTAACCGAATAGTTTGACATTTTGGGGAGCACATTTATTTGCTCTCTTGCTGAAAGTGGAGGAGATCAGTACCACTTCTTCTTGCGTCTGTCCGTTGAATATGAAGGTGGAGCCAGTTAGCTTATCCTAGCTTGCTGACTCCTAAATGGAACAGAGCCAACATTAATGCTACTAGTTACACATGTGCTTTTCCTTCGTCGACAAATCAGATCGCCCGCTGTGAGAAACGTGTATTGTTGCCACTGTTTTTATTGCAGTTTAAGTTGACATTTAAGTCAATAATGAGTCTTGTGTTTGAAGTCCAAGCTAAACTGTTCACCTGCTTCTCTTCATTTGTACTCCAAAGGTTATACAACTGTGTGAAATGCTATCTGCTCCAACTCTTTCATATGTCAGATGATGCCTCTGGCTGCAGTATATGAGATTCTTATATGATCAGCTTTATTAGTTTCCCCAAGACCTTTGATTTATTTCACCGCCTCACGAGTCACTCTTAGATGGAGATGATGGAGAACCCCCCCCCCCCCCCCCCCCCCAGTCAGTTTCACCCAGAGCTCAGGGTGCTTTTCCACTTTAATAAGTCCAGTTTCCTCCCAGGTTTGAGTTCATCTCAGCCCGTTCCTGTTTGTGATTAAATCACTCGGGGAGATATTTTATTTTTAATCCACCCTATATAAGCTCGGGCTACTTGCTATATATTTCTTTTTGTCTGTCGTTCAAGAGTTGTTGAGGGATTTCTTTTCATTGGATTTCCGTTGGTGAAAACCCTATCAGAATTCCGAATCCAGATCTGGTACACATGCATGTATTAAACTTATGCAAGAGCAATGACTGATGTACAATCCAGTATTTCAGAAAAAAAACATCTCAAATTGTTACATATCGTAAATATGAAAAAAAGACATGAGGGGCAATCAAGGACAATTTTATTCTCAACTATCCCATCTATCCTGTTCTATTCTTTAGAATCTGTCAAAAGTTACTTTTAATCATCAGTGGACTGCTTCTCTGGTGCTACTTGAGATCTATTTAAATGTGTGGAGTGATTGATCCTAGACTGTGGGTCCAGGTATGCTTTGTGGTTTACGGCTTAAACCTGATTTAGTGCTCTCATACGTCCCAGGCTCTGTCCCCTCAGCTTCCCTCGGCAAATTAAAAACTAGGAAAGGATCTTTATTATTGAGCTGCAGACAATGTTGGAGATAAAATTAAAAACAAACAGCAACACCAGTCAGTGTCCAATGCTTCAGCTGAACATTTAAACACACCTGCCACTGCTGTATCTGTAGCACGGTGCAACATACATTCATATATATATTTTTTAAGTTACTGGTGTTTTGGACACTTTGGAGGCAGCAGAAACAAGCTGTTAACACAACATTGGCATATCATTATATATCAACGTTTGCCCATGTAAACATGCAGCAGACACAGAGCAACATTAGCATTCGTTTGAAGTTGTGTTTCTGCTCACCTGATGAATGTAAGTTCAATATTCACTCTCTTTTAGCTCTGTTTTTGGTCTCCTCCAACTCCCGAGGGCAATATTAGTCTCTGTAGCTTTGTCTGTTGCCTGGTATGGGGAGGTACATGTGTACAATGGGCGTTTTACAAGTGGCACCTTTCACTTTACACATTCTGATCCATCGTTAATATATTATATTGATTAAACGCCTTTCTCCTTTCGAAACAGGTTATAGAGTTTGACGACGGGTCCGGCTCGGTCCTGCGGATCCAGCCGCTGAGGACCCCCAGGGACGAGGCCATTTACGAATGTCACGCCTCCAACTCTGCAGGAGAGCTCATTGCCTCCACCCGACTGAGTGTGCTACGGGGTCAGTGTGCTGTCAAATTACTAATCATGATACCTGGACATACATCATGGCCTCAGTATGGGTTTTCCGTGTGTCACCTTACTGTGACAGTACCTGACAAAGCAGTCACACTTTACAGTTTTCCTAATGACATCTCTGTAATTAGGTGTTTGGATTCAAGGACCATTTATTGTCGTTATGCAACACAGGGATGCACAACTAAGGGCAGTTGTAGCCCACTTGCAAGACAAGGAAAACATAACAAACAAAAAAAACAGTGCATTCCTGTAGTGCATTCTTTAAATTAGCATCATAAGGGATGTAAATAGCAGCAACAAAAACAATTCGCTGGTAAGATAATATGGCCGACATCTTCTCATTAAAAAATCATTAAAACATCGTCCATCAACGACTATGTTTGAGCACCAAGCATCATTAATGTAAACACAGAGTCCACTGCACTCTGTACTGCGGTCCGCCCGTCAAGTGCAGCCTGATCCGGGACACTACGGTGGTGCCAGGTCTCTGTGAAGATGTGGGCTCAACAGTCGCCAACCTCCCGCCGCTGGGTTCGCCTGAAGTCTTATTTCATCCATCTTATTTTCCTGCGACCGAGCATCAGACAGACACCCAGCAGCAGGCTGGGTAGTGGAGTAGCCTCAGGTCCTAGCTGGGTTAGCTTAGCTTCCATCTCGCCATCTCCTTTCTTTCCTCCCTGCGGCAGTTTGGTGGCGTTTTGGTTCGGCAGGTCTGGCTGGTTGGTCGGCCGCGGGCGGTGATCGTCTCTAAGTCGGCTGCACTTAATTCAATCCCTACGCTTCATTCTCCTGATGATGATGAATGTATTTTGTCATTAGTGCTCCAGTAATGAACAAAACTAAAAATTAAGACAAAACAATTAAGCAAAATTCATGGTAGCTACCGGCGTGTACATGCGCCGCCATTGCCATAGAGAGATGCAGCAGAAGAAATGCAGGAAACATGATTATAGTTATTTAACGTCAACTGACCTGTGGCTCCTCATAGATTCTAAAGGTAGAGTTTATATATATATATATATATACAGTATATATATATATAGCATATAATCCTGTCGAAATCAGGTTTGTCAAATGTGATACATCTCTGTCGATGTTCTTCAAAACTATTTATTCAGAAGAGGCGGAGGCTTGTTGGATGTTTCCTCGTAGATATACAGCATGTGCAAGTGTAAGCCCGGGTCCACTGCGGTAGATGTTGTTTTTTTTGTTAGTGTTAGTAAGAGTCCATTAATGCAGATGGCGATGTTAGTGTTGGTGGAGTCCATTAGGAGAGCATTATGTACCGGTAGTTTTGAAGCTCAAGAGTATCTTAGCGAGTGAAGCCGCTCAAGTGTGGATAATCACATCGCCTGCCTTTACAGTACACATGCTCGTGGGGAAAGGACGCGCAGCCTATTGTTCTACCATCTTGTCTCTCACTCTCTCCCTCTCGTCTCTCTGAGGGGTAATAACACAGTCTGCAGCGCTTCCTCTCTCCTCTGTCTCGTCTGTCTTTGTTTTTTTTTTGTCTCCCAAGTTTCTTCCCCTCTTTCGCTCTCCCCCCTTTCTGTCTTTTCACACTTTGTTCCTTTCCTCTCTGTGTCTCTCTTTCCCTCTCCATATGCTCTTAGGTCCACTACACAGCAGCCTCTAAATTATTCACATCAGACCACTCTTAGCATCTTCTGGGCCGTTCCGCTCCATCCATCCAGAATTTTCCCTGTCTCACATGGTTGTCTTTGTGCTTGTGTGCGCGCACATCTGTATGCGCTCATGCTTCTGTGTCCCTGCATCTATTTTTGATTCATTTTTCTTCCCCCTCCCTGCCTCCCTTGATGGAAGCTATCCGCTCGCGTCTAATCTTTATCTTCATCGAGAACGTAAGAACTTATGCATGCACACATAGGCAAACCACACACACACACAAACGTATCCTCAATCTAAGACAGTGAGTCTTTATGTAGTGATTAGCCTCTCTCTACTCCTATGAGGAGTCATTGTGTTGTGGAGGACTAAGAGGCCACCTGGGAGCAGCTAATAGCCCCTGATATACTGTCAGTCCAAATGTCAGTTGGAAAGTACACACACAGATCCAGGCAACACACACAGAGTCTTGTCAGTCTGTCATGTCTCCTCGTCTCCCTGGCTCTGTAAAGACACAGCTCCAGTGACTGACTGACTGACTGTCAGACAGGAGGGATCCGGTGTTAAGGTCAGCCGGCTTAATTACTGAGGATTAGAAGTGGGCTAATTGAAATCTTGGCTTCCAGTAAACGGCCGTGATTGACAATGGCTGAAATAATAATGAACTCGAGAGCAATTATGCCTCAGGATCCAGTGTACAGTCCGATACTGTATAATTTATGGTTTGGTCAATGTGAGTCAGTCCAAAAAAACGTATTTCCTTTCTTCAAGGGATAGTGTGTAGCATTTAGGAGGATCTATTGGCAGATATGGAATATAATATTTATGAGAATATTTTTCGCGTTTCATCACTTGAAAATAAGAACTGTTGTGTTTTCCGAACCTTAGAATGAGCCGTTTATATCTTCATTCGGAGCAGAGACATTCCCGCCTTTTACGTTTTCACGTCGACCTTAAATGAAGGTTTCATTTTCTGTGTTTTAGTACTTGCTAAGATCTTGGAACATGGCGACAATGAAGTCTGATGATGCAAAACAACATGAGCGATCAGATGGTCGGACAGGTTGTAAACAAGCCATCATTCAGCCAGAGTATCTACATCACAACATGTAAAAGAAATGGAAAGTCAGCGCAGCAGAAATGTTGGTGATATAAGTGAAAATGGAACCAGGAAGTGGGACTGTAAACTGTCTTTGATGTTTGCAACGGACAGCGTGGATCCATTTTTAGTAATCACTGTGTTCCCTGATCTAAACAAGTTGCTAGGTTGATGTGTAATGTTGTTATTATTGGTAAGAATGATGGCCAAAAACTAGGAAATTTAAGACCTGTAGCTTGTACTAACTGGAATTTGGGAACCCTCTAATTAAATCCCTCATATTATAATCCCATAAAGTCTCACCTGTCATCATATCGTATACATCTTACTATAATAAATTGGTCGACACAGTTGTAAAAGTTTAGCGCAACCCCACGGTTTTTTGCCATGTTCTCACAATGTATTTATGACAAAAGACCCTACAAAACAGCTTCATGAGATGCAGAAACAAAAACAAGCCGTGGCCTCACAAGCCAGACCAGACTTGAACCTGACAGACCTGACAAAAACAGGTTTGTTTGCAGGTGCAGATGTTTCACTCAAGCTTATGACATAGCGGCCGGCTCCCGCTTTCGTTCCCATGATTGTACGACCAGGCTTGACCCGCGAACCTCTTCCAGATTTGCCGATGACAAACGCAGCGAGCGATGTGTGTGGATTTAATTTTTTGGGTCTCGCATAAAGAGGACAGTGTTCGCCCAGCGGTTTCCCATGGTCGGCTTTTTCTATGAGCTGTGAAATTAGCTGGACCTCTCGCTCAGTGGAAAACACCAAAGTGGGAGCAGGTCCAAACGAAACAGTGGGATGTGTGGAAGGCTTCGTCGACAAGGGGGAGTGTAGGGTTACGCATCTGCTCTGACCTCAGGGGGTACTTAACTGTTCTGCAGCTCACACACACACACACACACACACACACTGGAGCAGCTTTGTCCCCAACACACTTTGGTGTTGCTTACACCTGTCCCCCATGATGGATGAGCGGACAGCTGGTTATGTGAATGTGTTAACATGTTTGTGTGTGTGTGTGTCTATGTGTGTGTATCAACTCATTAGATCGCTCCTTAAATGCCTCTTCACACTTTTGTCAGCTTTTCAAAATGAACATTTTGGGTGTGATGTGGTGATTGCGGGAGAGAGGGGCAAAGAGAGACGCATGATCTTGGGGAGCAGCATCCTGACTGTGCGTCCTCAATGCTCGCGTCCCACCCCAGGTAGATGAAATAGAATGCATTATTGCTGCCTACGAGGGGCTGTCTTTGAAGTAAGCGTTTGCATAATGAAAGCGGAGAGAATCGGGATTGCTATGCCGTGTGTGTCCCCTGTGCTCTCTCTCTCTCTCTCTCTGTCTGCGTTTCTCGTGCTCTCTCCCTTGTTCTCTCTCTATTTTCCTTCCTGTCACTCTTGTGTCCATTGTTTCTTTTTGCACTTTTGCCCTCTTTCTCCACCCGTCCACGCAGAACAGAACACCCCGGCACACACACGCACACACAAACCCCTTCTGATCTTGTCCTCCCGGTTTATTATGTCCGTGTTTCCATTTGTCGGGGCGTTGTGATTGATTGAAACCAGAGCTGTTAAAAGGCCACACATACACACACACACACATGCTCGCTCGCTCTCGCAAAGCCTAGTGTCTCACGACCCGTCGGCTACGGTTCGATGGGCTGGTACCAGAATTAGCATCTCCTTGGCGAGGTTCCGCGCTGGGATTTCCCATTAATGAGGCTCTGTGTGGTTGAGAGGGATGAAGTCACGGGGGATTCTTGGTAAAGAAAAAAGAAAAAAAATTACAATAGACTGCCTTCTACATCAAATACAAACACACGCAGGGATGCCTAGCTCATCGGTCCACATTCACCAGGATTGTCTTTATCCACTTTATTATGGACGACTCGTGAATCTGACAATCTACCTCTGCCGGAGAGTGCGGCCTTGAACGAAAGTACAGAATTAGTTTTTCAAAGCTGATTTTCTCCGAACCCCTTTCATTCTACGAGTGAATACAGTTCAGACGTCTTTGATCCCCCGCCTCCTCGAAGCATTGTCCCCTCCTCTCCCTCAATTCTCCCACTTCAGCTGAATGAAGTTGGCCCGCTGCCTTTGATTTCCCTTCATCACAGCGGAGCGACTCCTCGTGCTTGATCTAATCGCCCCGGATGTCGGCGGAATTCGCATTTGATTTGTCGTCCCCAAAAAAAATAAAATAAAAAGGGGGTGCCGGGGTCCCAGCGGAGGCGTCTTTATTTGACTCGCCTGTTTGATTCATACAAAGGGCGGTGAGCTTCCCCGAGAAGGTCGTGTGCATTAGACTGAGCGGGACAAAACGCGTGGCTCAGCTGTTACTGAGTCCCAGCGGAATAGAGCATTTGATTTTTAAATTGATTCTTATTTGAGGAGTGATCGCCTAAAGCTTTTTTGTGAGATAGTTTGTCAGGTGGAATGAAATGTTACTCATTCTATTTGACCTCACTGTCGTGTCCGCGGTCTTGCCTCCGGGCTCAAAGCCGATTCGAAACCTATTACGACTCCCGCATTGGACTCCAGTCGTTTCCCTAAAAAACTTCTTCACACTGGACTAGTGACTCAACCTGCTTGGCGTCAGTTCAGGCCTGAAGCTGTGTCTCTGCAAGTGCGAAGCGTCGTGTTTCGTCTTGTTTTGAACATCGACCATCTGCTTTGAGGGCGTCTCGAATGCACGACTTGAACAAAAATAAATGCTTTGACATTATGGGACATGCGTTTGTTCGCTTTCTTGCTTGAGAGTTCGGTGAGAAGACTGATGGCACTCTCATATCTATCTGTTCAATACGAATCGCTACGAACAGCAGTCCGTTAGCTTAGCTTAGCATAAGAGAAAGCGTGGAAAACGGCAAGTCTGGCTCTTGTCTGAAAGTAACAAAATCCAAATGTTTCTAATATTTCCCACCATGTTTAGCTCAACAAACTGCAGCTTCCAAAATCATCAAGCAACTCATGCAAAGTTGACCAAACCCACTGAAAAAACAGAGGCGAAGCTTTAACGTTGACAGTTCCAGCATCAATATACACAGTAACAATACACACTTTTATGTATTGTGTAATAAACCATTCAAATGAACCCATGTGAAACATGTTCAGCAGCTCTGTCTGACTGGTGTATTTGATCTCTCTATAGAGGACCAGCTGCCCTCGGGGTTCCCCACCATAGACATGGGCCCCCAGCTGAAAGTGGTGGAGCGCTCCCGGACCGCCACTATGCTCTGCGCCGCTAGCGGCAACCCTGACCCAGAAATTACCTGGTTCAAGGATTTCCTGCCGGTCAACACGTCCAATAACAACGGACGAATCAAGCAGCTCCGCTCAGGTAACTAACGCTTTTGATCCCTCCATGTTTTTTCCCTCTTTCCCTCAACCCCAAGCTTTTATTTCCACGTTACGGATTTTTTCCCCCTCCCACTTTGCTTTTATCCCTCTTCCAATAGCCGACCCCTCCCCCCCAACCCCCAACCCATTTTTTATTTTCTGTTCCCCCGTCTGTTATTCTTGCCCTCGTTCACCCCTTTTCTTATTGCTGTTCCGCACTCCTCCCGCCGTGGTTTCTGGCTGTGTTTTCTCTGCCGCTGTGGTATGACTTGACTGTGTGTGTGTAGTTGCCAACTTTTTTCTAAACTCTTCAAAGCCTTGAACGGTGAACTTTTCCAACGTTTCAATCCAAACTCTCTGAGGTCTTCCCCGTGCAAATCGCCATCACGGAAAGGGTTTAGTTCAAACTTTTCGAAACATTTGTAAAAACATGTCCTTAGTCGCAACAGTTTTCTCTATTGACAGAATTCGCAAGTTTAAACCCAGGTGATGGTGGCGTGCACCGAGGGAATGTCCTCTCAAAGATGGCTCACTGCTGTGACTAAACGAACCAATAACCTTTTGTTGTTCCTCATTTCATGGAAAGTGCGTCTTGAGTGGGTGTGAAATTGACCCACGGACGTCGCATCCATGACGTTTGAGGAAATGGACTGATGTAAATGTGTTAAATTCAAAGACACATTACTTGGGAAAAATAAACAAGAGAACAAATGATTTCTCAATCAGCTCCTCGATAGCCACAGTAGTGTGTAAAATCCCAACTCGTCTTAGCAAAGTCCCCTTCCTTTCTCAGTCCTCCTGCTTCCAGGGAACAACTCTGGACCCAAAATCCCTCTCTTGTGATTGGACACCCAACTCTCTGGCTTCTTTATGGATAACAACCTCTTCGCTTCTGTCCCCGTTGTTTTGTGTTTTTAATTATCTGGCTCAACCCTTAACGCTCTGCTCAGACCCCCTTTTTATACCTTTATTTTTACAGAAAAATACATATACAGGATTTATTTTAAGATTTACACAATTGTTGAGCTTTAAATGTCAAATATTTGGTATGTTAGCTTTGCTTCTTCTACATGATGATTACAAACAACTTTTACGATTATTGAAAGCACAAAGTTTTGTTTAGATAATCAATATCCATGACTTTTTTTATTTTATTTTTTGGAGTTCCAGTGCTTTTTCAAGGTGTTTCTACTAAGTCAACTCCTCTGTGTAACCAATGGTCCGATTGTAATGCCATGTCTATGCTGTTTCTTTTCTCTTTGTATCTTTTTAACCACAGAGTCCTTTGGTAAGTGCTTCTGTTCCGAGGCCCACACCCTCACTGTCCACTCTTCTGTATACTGTTCACTAAATGCTGCTACTCTTCCTGCTGCTGCTCACCTTTTACAATGTTGAGGTGTTATTAAAATGCATGGCATGCATTTTACTAACAGTCACACACAGAGATAATACGAAGCGCAGATTCTCTCACACACACACATAGACGTCTGCAGACACCTATACATAATTCTGGTGAAATGAAAAACACATATCTACAAATATATGTCTATATATTTCATATATTCATACATGTATATATACTCACACATATCTCTGTCACCTTAGAGGTAGCTGGTCTCACCCTCACCTGTGCACCTGCAGCCTTTCCACACCCAAAATACTTACAAATAACTCTCTCCTCACACTCACCTATTTACTTTTCCACTTATTTCGATTACCCTCCCCCCCCCCCCCCCCCCCACTCACTCACTCGCTCACTCACTCTGTCATCCACTCACCCACTTACTCTCCCGACACCGCCCTGCTGCATAGAGTTACCAGTCAATAAGCCATCAGCTCCAGATGGCCGGTAGGTAGTAGGCCTCTGGTGGAGCCGCCCTAAGGCGGTCAATGGCCACCAGGTCTTCAGACTCCGAGAGGTTGACAGTGCAGTGTAGCTGAACATTGTTAGTGCTGCTCAGAGGTAGCGAATGGACACATGCAGCTTTTAACATCACCATAATAGAGACAGACAAGTGAAGTAGTTCAAGAAAAACCCGCCCTTCAGTACGGGTTCACTGTTATATAAATCACTTTTTGACATTGGCTACTTCAATTTGCTGCTTTTTTCTCTTCTTGTTTTTTCACCATGGTAAACTGTGAGGGTATGTGACTCTTGGTTGTACAAAACAAGCAAATTTGAAGATGTCACATTCAGTTCAGGGGCATTGTGATTTTGCATAATCACGACTGGACCTCAGCTTTATGCAAATGAAGTCCGGCCATCATAAGACAGCAGGCTCGCGAAACTCAAATCAAACAGTCGAACCAGGCAGCGTTGATTATTAAAAAAAAGGAATCGATATTCTGTTACTGCATTGCTTTTTTCTCGCCTCAAATTTTTCCCAAAAAAAGATATTTTTGGTTCACTGTTCGGCTGGAAAAAACGTAAAAAATTGGCAAACCTGGACCGTTTGGGGTTTCGTCGGGTCTTTTTCCGCTTGTTGGCCCGGATTTGGCGGATCTCCACCGTCAGCGGCCACATTGCATCCTGGTCCGCCAAAGTCCGCTCCTGCCTCTTTTTTTTTTTAAATGCCGACGGTCGGTTTAAGACATCGAGTCGACAAACACATCCTTGCTCTTTTTGATTGTGAGGGGCCGAGACATCCTCTTGACATTTACCGCTGATGTTTTGTCTTTTTGATTGTTGAAAATGTCCCTGCTGTCAGACTTGGTTTGTAGTTGGAAGGGATGCCAGATAATAAAAATCGATCGAAGGGCAACGCAGGGACAGTGACGTGTTTCAGTATTGGAGGGTGGATTTTTTTTTCCTTTCGACATTAAATATATTTACACACCATAACACTGGCAGGATTACACCTGGTTCTGAGGTTAAGTCTCAGGGAAGTGAAGTGCACTTGGAGTCCCAGTCCACCTCTTAGAGTCCCATAGATGAGTGCAGTGCAGACACCACCCCACTCCTACAGCCACATCTGCCCCTGCTGCAAGTCAATGAAGTCAAATCAATAACCCATCTCCTTATAGCTCTGTCACTCTGTCTATCTAGTTTCTGTCTCTCTCTCCTCTTATTCTGTCTTTATTTATTCTGTCTTCCTCTTTTATGCTTCTCTCTCTCTCTCTCTCTCTCTTCTTCCTCTCACTCACTCTTAAGGATCTATATTTTGAGTCTTCCTCTCTAATTTGATTCTTCTCCTCTCCAAGTTACCTCCCCATCCCAGTCCCTCCCTCCCTTACCCCCGCTTTTCTCCCCCGTTGGTACTAACACTTTCTTCTTCTTCTCCTTCTCTAATCTCGTGCATTCATTGCCCACTCAGGTGGCACGCCCATACGAGGTAAGACTGCTGGGAGGACCAACATGACACAGTGGGCTGATTCCTTTCCAACCCCCTGGTTTCCTACTTGTCTCGCGGATCTGAAAAAAAAAAAGCAGCTCCGGGTGGATTAATCAATGCACGTTTAGTCCAAAAGACTTCCTATATTGGCGATACTCATCCGGCTGCTTCAGATCAGATCTGCAGTAGGTGCAAGAAGGGGGGAATTGGAATTGAGCAAGCAATTCATTATACTATGACTTTTACAATCACCTCCCCTCTTCACATCTCTCACCCTCTCTTCATCCGTTCATTTCTCCATCTCAGCCTCAACGTTCGCTCTACAACACAGAAACCCATCGCTTCCTTCCTCGCCATGTTGTGGTCTCTCTTTTGTATCCAGTTTAACATCATTTCGCTTTGTTTTACATCTACTTTGTTTTCAGTCGAAAGCATGACTTGTTTAGAATATTGAATTATTTCTTGGTCGCTTAGTTTGAGGTGGCAAAGCATACTATCGCTTTTACCTCTATCTGCTTTTTATTTTTCTTTCTTTCTTTTTTTTTTCGTGGGAGGGTCTAAACCTAAGCTTGACCCGGCCTCTCCTTTCTACCTTGTCTATATTCGCCCAATCAGACGTCCCGGTTTTGCTTTCCCTCCCAGCTGTTAATTCGCTCAACCTGAAAAGTCCAGATGGCGAAGACTCAGACACACGCGCAGACACTAGTGTGCTCACGCAGACGTAAACACACGAACGTGCACACACACACACACACACATTTCTTCATGATTTTTTAACCATTACTTTCTCTTTTCTCTCTCATCACCGATAAAAAGCCCCAAACAACCACTTTTTTGATAAAGTTTTTACTGGGCGCTTTTTTGCCTTCCCACACCATCTTTAAAAGAACCCTCTGGTTGACTTTTTTGACAGTTTTTCTATTTTCAGGGAGAGAGAAAGCGTCGGGCCCTTCCCAAGGCTTTCCGTATGTCGTTCCATTTTTTTTGATTTTTTAATTTTTTAACCTGTGGCCTTTTATTGAGGTCGTTTAATGTCTGTACCTCCGTATTGGGTGTGTTTTTTAAAATGACATCACACTCCTGATCCCACTGGTGGATCCGTAAGGGTTGGGGATATCATATCGCCATGGCGATATCTTTGTCACATTATATCCTTGACAACTGAAACATTATTTGCTCCCTAATATAAATAACTGCATCTTAATTTTCAGCAAAGGATTTTAAAAAAAATACGGTATTGGTGACTGGATCTCTTCCCGTTTTGGTTGCTTGGTTGATTTGTTTCTGCCTTGCATGAAGACCACATTCTCCGTTTTTTCTAGGCTTTGTATCAGTGCTTTTTTCTTCTTCTTTTTTTTTTACATTTTGTTTCCTTCCCATCTCTAAATCAGGAAGCTGACCCCTTGTTTTGGGCAGATTCTTGCTGACAGTGGTAGAAACTTGTTAATGTCTCCCAGTAGATTTGGTCTCCCTTTTTTAGCCCTTTGTTCAGCTTGTTTTCGCTGAAAAAAACTCCCTCCGACTCATTTACACTTTGTGCAGTTCTTACCATTTCTATGTCTGTGTATTTATGGACTATACCCAATTATCTGTTATCCTCCACCCTTGTGTAATTGCTCTTTCTTCCTCGCTATCCTTCTGTGCGACTCTCTCTCTCTCTCTCTCTCTCTGTCTCTCTCTCCTACTCTTCCTCTCCATCCCTCCATCCATCCAGGTGCCCTCCAGATAGAGATGAGCGAGGAGTCAGACCAGGGGAAGTATGAGTGTGTCGCCACCAACAGCGATGGGACACGCTATTCCACTCCAGCTAACCTCTATGTCAGAGGTAAGAACACTTAGACTTAAGGATCGCATTGATGTGCAGATTGGGACATTTATTCCTAGAAGACATTTTTTGACATAACGTCTTCTGCTAGGAATGTGCGTTTGTCATATTAATGTTATTATGGTGCCTGTAAAACTCCTGTGTTTTATAATTCTGAGCTGAGGAGCCATAAAACCGGGGCGATTGTTTTTTAAAGCGAGAGCTCCACATCAGTTGAGAGCGGCCTGAATGTTTCACTCCGGATATTAATCTCTCTGCCCTCCCTTCTTAACCTTTAGACCTTTGGAGAGAGAAGAAAAAAACAAAACAAATCATTGTCTGGTTAAGACTTGCTGTTTCTCCCCCAGAATCTGACAGGCATCTCACCTCCTCAGGCGCTGTCTCCTTCAACACAAACGGGCGCGCGCACGCACACGCATTCCCACCGCATGTTTGAATCTCGGAGAGACATTTTGATTCCCGTGGCCTTTTGCTCCATTTTCTGCCCACCCCTGGAAAATGAAATAAATAAAGGCTTTAAACAGTGTAGCATGCTTTTTCCGACTCCTAACATTGCTCCCGGGGGTTTACGAGACAAACACACACACACACACGACTGGACGAACGCACAGAAACGCACACATTTGTGCTACACTAAAAGAAAAACACGTAAACACACGTGCACGGACAGCATGCACGCACACACGCGTGCGGATGCAGTGATGTGCGCCTAACAGCGCCCGCAGGGCCGGTGAAATCTTGCAGTGCTGCTCAGTGAGTGTTTGACAGGCGGTCCATGGAGACAGCCGGCTGCGGTTTGCCGCCTTAAACAGCACAGGTTTTCGCCGGCCGTCTATTGACTCGCTGTGTTTTCTCTCTCTTTGCTCTCCTCACATTTCTGTCTTCCTTTTTCTCTTTCTCTCCTCCTCCTCCTCCCGCTGTCCTCCCTCCCCTCTGCAGAGCTGCGAGAAGGTTGGTACAGTAACGACTGTGTGGCTCTTTTTGAGTCTCTCCCGAGTATTTCCTTGTCCTTCCATTAAACTGTTTGTGTTGTGTGTGTCTCGGCTGTTTTTATGTGCGGCGCTGAAGGTTTTAACCCTGCCTGTACAGTTTGCTCCCCTGTACCCTGCGTTCCTCTTTTTCTCTGTTATCCCCCCCCCCCTGAGTGCATGTGTGTTTGCAGTGAGTTGAGGTTTTTTTTGTGAGTATCTTTTGTGTCTCAGTTCATAACATATTTAATGGAGCACACCTAAAAACGCCATGAATAAAACAATTTTATATCACATTTTAATACCATAAAACTTCATCTTCAGAGCACATGGAAAAGAAAAAAAAAATCATCCCAGGGTGTATGGACACTGATTGTTATGCGCTGTTCTGCACTTTACCTCAGCAACACAGTTATGAATTTCTAATCGCCCCTCTCTTCCTGCCTCCCCGCTTTCATCGCTGTCCGGTCCAGTGCGCCGCGTCCCCCCTCGCTTCTCCATCCCACCAGCGGACAGCGAGATCATGCCGGGGGGGAACGTCAACATCACCTGCGTCGCCGTGGGCTCCCCGATGCCGTACGTGAAGTGGATGCTGGGGGCAGAGGACCTGACGCCCGAGGACGACATGCCCATCGGCCGCAACGTCCTGGAGCTGACCGACGTGCGCCAGTCCAACAATTATACGTGCGTCGCCATGTCGACGCTCGGCGTGATCGAGGCGGTGGCGCAGATTACCGTGAAAGGTGGGTTTCCTCGTGCGGCCGCGTGATGAGGCTTATAGGTGAGGACAGGAGAGAGTGTGAGCAAGAGAGGAAGTGATGGTTTGACCTTGCCTCCAGTGAGACTTTGGTTTTTTTTTTTGTGTGCAGAGAGGACGAAACCACAGCGTGGCCTTCTGTCTTCTCTCTCTGAACGAACGCTTCATGTGTAGCACACGAAGGAGAACATTTCCATCACAAAAGAAATTTAAAATAAGACGAGTTGTTATGAATACATAACAAGGTAGTGTTACAGAGTGCTTTGAATACATCAACTACTGATTTCTGAGAAATCTTCAGAAGAGGAAGAGGAAAGACTGGATTATTTGAGCTGAATTACAATTCAATTTCACATTGGCGAATACGTTTTTCTCTTTCAAAACAATGTTTTATAAATTATAATTCATAGGGACCTGTTTCAGTAATTAGTTATGATCACCATGTCTGTATTTAATTCAACTTTCCAATATACAGGGGGGTTTCATTTGGATTATCAAAGAGTTGAACTGATTAACCAGTTAAAATCACACGTTTTTGTCCAATTCTTGTTATTGTTTCTGGAGATTATGTTCATTGTTTAATTCGGGATATTGAGCTGGTCTCGTCGTTTAAAAGTTTTACCCAGAAGAAGTTGATTTTCTAGTTTTATGAGTACAGAGTGACGGTGTAAATCTGAGTCTATCAGATGATTTCTTCATGATAAAGGGATAGTTTTGTAAATTCTCTCTCTCTCTCTCTCTCTCTCTCTCTCTCTCTCTCTCAGCTCTGCCGAAGGCCCCTGGTACCGCCGTGGTGACGGAGAGAACTGCGACGAGCATCACACTCACCTGGGATTCCGGCAACCCCGAGCCTGTCTCCTACTACATCATACAGGTGTGTAACAGACGACACAGAGGCGCAGCTGCTTTGTGCACACGGGGTCTTTTTGAGACGCAGCTGCACTACATTTTTAGATAATAGTACTACTAGTAATAGTAGTAATAAAGTCACCAAATTGCTCAAATGAAATCAGGTGTCTGGAGTGCTCTCTGGCCCCGAGGAGTTAATGAATCGAAGTGTTAAGAATGAAAGATGAGCCGCTGCATCAAAGTAATGACTGAATTCACCCACATTAGATATATTTCATATCTCATATATTCTGGAGGTTTTGGCAGAGATCTTAGTTGGTTAATAAGAGCATCATGGTGTTTGCGGTTTATTGGTGTCACACTATATATTCGGGCCATTCCTTGTTCCACCAAATCGGTGCCCTTTCCGTCGCCATGAATATGCATGAAAAGTGTATGACACATTATATCAAGCAAAGTGTCCTGCACTTTGTCCTAATTGCATTTTGATACTTCATGTAAATCCCTAATAAAAACGACCTAGAACACTGAAGAAATAGGCTTTTAGCCTCGCCACTCTCAAACACCACACGCCACCATGAAATATCATGATTAGAATCCTTCAGAATATTTTATTTTTTATTTTTGTGTGACAATTTAGACAGACCAACACATTTCCCATCAGAAATATCATAATATGTTAGTTGGAATACACATTTCAGTCGCGTTCCCAGGTTATCACTCCTGTCCTGTTACCCAAACACGTTCCCCACGTAAATAATTTGGTCACATGATCAACAGGAAGTAGCATCATTTCAGTCTCCTGAAGGCCAAGTTCAGACCAAAAGCAAGTTTTCTCGCTCCATTGTCTTTATTTTTGATTACATTGTAAGTATGACAGAGAATGTCAATCTCAACTTCCTGAAATTATTTCTCAGATGTTTTTTAAAAATATTTTTGTTAAACCACTCGAAGATGCTAAGTGTTCTCATGCAATTCTTAGTGATGTCATGTGACTACATTTCATGTATTTGCTCATGCTATGCTAAAATATCAGTCCTGTTACTTATATGAACAATCTTCCATTTAATAGAAATTGCCTGACATTGACCATTACACATTTTGAATCGTTAACCATGTGTGTTATTAAATACAGTGCTGATAAAGGATAACAAAGGCACAGATTCAGTGGATTAGCCCATATATATATATATATATATATATATATATATATATTTGTCTCATGCCTCTTCCTCTCTCGCTTCCTCCAGCACCGTGCCAAAGGGTCAGAGGATCCCTATAAGGAGATCGATGGCATCGCCACAACGCGCTACAGCGTGGGCGGCCTCAGCCCATACTCCCACTACGACTTTCGGGTGGCGGCCGTCAACACCATTGGCCAGGGCCCCTCCAGCGAGGTGGTGGAGGCCCGCACAGCCGAGCAGGCCCCCTCCTCGCCTCCTCGGCAGGTCAGGGTTTGATAAGGACAAAGCAAATTCACATTCCATTCCATACCGCATGCCATTTATTAACTAGAAATGGGACATTCAAAGATGCAAAGTTGCCTTTAGTTCTCCATAAAACTAACCCAAGTTGCTCCAGTACATTTTATCCCAGAGCAGCTCCGATGAAGTTCCTCCTCTTTTCGCCCTGCAGGTCAGAGGTCGTATGCTGAGCACCACAACGGCAATCATCCACTGGGATGAACCAGAGGAACCCAACGGACAGGTGGTGGGCTACAGAGTCTACTACACCTCAGACAACTTTCTGCCAGTCAACCAGGTGGGTACCTGTTTATTATCAAAGACAGAGGACCGAAGGCCTGTGACGTCCGCATTGGGTCAAACACTCAAGTGTCCGTCTGTGTGTCTGCTTGCATTCATGCATTGCGATGTGTGTCGTGCAGTGGGAGAAGCAGATGGTGCGCAGCGCCAACTTCATCACCATCCAGGGTCTGACTCCCAACAAGACTTATTACATCAGAGTGCTGGCCTTCACCTCCGTAGGAGATGGACCCCTGTCCCAGGACCTGCAGATCATAGCCAAGACCGGAGGTAAGAGAGGGATGTCGGGCTCTGCTTGTATTAGACAGATCTGCCATGCATACTATAATCTAAATTACCGCAATTATCATCTGCAAGAATAAAAGAAAGAAAGTATCTGAGCATGGTTTTACTAATCCTGGTTTTCCCCCCCAACTGTGCAGTTCCATCCCAACCTTCGGAATTTAAGGGCGAGGCCAAGTCCGAGACCAGTATCCTGTTGTCCTGGGTCGCCCCACCCCAGGGTGGCCCCGACAACCAGATCACGGGATATGAACTGGTCTACCGACGAGCTGACGACACAGAGGAGGTAAAATAAGAGGGAAACAGACAGATTGGTAGCTGAGAGAGAGAGTTTTGCTGGTAAATTCATGGACGATAACAGATTACAGAAATGTTTTAATGAATAGATGGAAGGGTTGCCAAACAGAAGATTAATTGATCTTAACATTAAAAGTTACCTGTTCTGTTTGAACACCGTGGGGGGAAAGTTAACACAACCTTTTTTTTCTCACCACCTGCGTATTCCACTGTTCTCCGTTTCTCTTCATGTCCTTTCAGAAGAAAGTGAGCTTTGAGCCCACCACCTCCTACCTGTTAAAGAACCTGAAGCCTTTCTCCACCTACACCTTCCAGCTGGCTGCCAGGAGCAAGCATGGAATTGGGGCGTACACCAACGAGGTGTCCATCAACACACCGCAGACGCGTAGGTCCCAATACTGTTGTGTGTGTGTGTGTGTGTTAGAGAGAGAGAGAGAGAGAGAGTGTGGTTTCAATTTTGACAATGCAAAAATTAGAACTGGCACAAAAACCGAATCACAAATACACAAAACGTTAGATCTGACCATCGTGTTACAAACAGTACTTGATAAGACATTTGGCAGTTAGTTGTTTTTTTTGCATTGTCACAACAAAAAGGGCCCTCGTGGATCCAGACCTTGACCGACCTCAGATTTGATTCCAACAAATACATCGTGAATTAAATAATTCCCAGAACTTAATCCCAAATGCGGTATTTTCGGCAAAACATAGTACCGGACAGCTTGTTGATGATTGACAGCAAAAGTAACAAAACTTAATTTGTTGGCTAGCAATCTGAGGTCTGTGAGAAAATCAGTGAAAACGAAGGTAAGGAGCCTGAGAAGCTAGATAGAGATGAGAACTCCAACATGGATCACAGAGTCTTGGGTAGGCTGTGAGGACAAGTAAGCTATGGGCAGGTATGTTTGTGTGTTAACGCTCTAGTCAACGTTCCTGTGTCGCATCTCTTTTTTTTTTAAGTCATACACTCGTTTCCATCGCTCAAAACATTCCGACCGAACAGAAGCGGACACCCATCGTTCAGTATCTTTGTTCAGCCATCTTGCTCTCGAGTCACAGGGTCATTTTTTTGTCATAAGAGCTTTCTGTTCTCCAGTGTTTTGTTTTCATTTTATGTTTCTTTGTCTTTTTTTTGTTCTCTGTCTCTCGTCTGCTCAATATCATCCCACCATTCCTTCACGGCAAACCTCACCTCCTCACCTCTCCACCCACCGATAACGACCTCACACACACACTCACGCACAAACAAAACACACACACGACTGAATAACATTTACCCAAACAACACACACACACACACACACACCCTCTACTGTGCTTCCTCGAAACTGGTCGATCAGTTCCTTCAGCGCCTCCCCAGGACATCACATGCGCCAGTCCCAGCTCTACCAGCATTCTGGTAAGTTGGGCTCCGCCCCCTCTGGAGTTTCAAAACGGCGTCATCACCGGATACTCCATCCAGTACTCCACTACCGAGGGCAACAAAATATCTAAAAGTGTTGACGGAATTCCTCCGGAGAGTTCTCCGTATCTCCTGGAAGACCTGGAGAAATGGACTGAGTATGGCATAACGGTACGGGCGCAGACGGAAGCTGGCGACGGACCGGAGAGTTTACAGCTGCTCATCCGCACCGAGGAAGATGGTATGTTCCCAAACAAACCTCCCCCCCTGCCTGTCTTAAGATGGTCCGTACCTCTAACAATGGCTCCCTCACTAATATAGCACCAATGAGCTCAGTGCACCCTAAACTAACAGCAAGTTTCTTCCACTGGCCAGTTAAAGCATTTTGGCAATCTAAATGGATGATGCATTTAGGAACCACTCCGACCATTCTGTTTTGAAAACCTCTCCTTTATTCCTTCATAACCGCCAGAAACCTCCAACATCCGGACACCTTTCCTGCTACTCCCTCACCACTGCTTTCTCTTGTCAGCAGCAGCCCTTTTTTCAGCAAATTTTACCCTCTTTTTTTCTTACCAGCATCTTTTTTTCCGCACTTTTTCCCTTTCTCATAAAATCCTCCATTTTTTGGGATGAGGGGTGGTTGGGATTTCCCACTTTTCTTCTCCACTAACGATACCAAAACCAATCCCTCTGGCTGTAGCTGTACCTTGGCCTTTCCACACCATGGCTTTTCTCACATGCCCTTCCAACTCCTCTCCAATTCTTTAAATATCTTTTAATCTAACTTTAATCTATGTATTTTTTAATGTGTCTTGAGTAATTTGTAATATTTCAGCAATATTTTTTGATATTAATGCTCAATACATCATACTCTCAATGTCTCCATTTTTCTAGTTTGGAGACATTCCAGTTTTTTGCAGTATCTATAGAGGGAGAAGTGTAGTTCTTGGCAGCACGAGTGGAGGTTCTCTTTGACTGCCTGCCACTGTTTATCTGCCCATGGCAACAAATCCTTTTCTATCTGCCATTCTTATCTTTCTCTACATTTGCTTCTTATCCTCCACTGCTTTTTTACTCCATGTTTTTCCTCAAGCACTCTCATTTTTTTTTTTTTTTACTATTTAGACTTTTTTTTCCCCAGACATCAGAGCAGTTTTAGACTTTTTGGAGGGTTGTATTTTTACATTTTTTCAGCTTTTGGGATTTTTTTTTTTTTTTTTTTTTTAAATCTGCCCAGGAATCCAGTATATTTTTGATTAGACAAAGTGGAGGCCTTTAGAGGTTTGAGTGCCCATCATCTGTGACCCTTGACCTCTATCCTAAAATGCGTTTTTTAGTTCCAAGTGGTCCTCCGCGAGGGGTGGAGGCGGAGACTGTGAACGCCTCGGCCGTTAGGGTGAAATGGCGAGCACCAGCACCCGAACGGCAGCACGGTCAGGTCCGAGGCTACCAAGTCCACTATGTGAGGATGAACTACGGAGAACCTCAGGGTCAGCCGTTCATCAAGGACATCCTCATAGAGGACTCTCAGGTAAAACGAACATATGCTCTCCAACACCTCGTGATCACAAACTGTTTCATCACAATTACCATATTTCTATTACACAGTTATATTCATTGCAAATTTGCAATTTAACATGTTAATTTAATAGTTTCATTAGAGCCATGAATAAATGATGAGCTCCCTAGACACATGGGTTTAGCTCGATATATATATATTATAGATGAGAAAGCCAGCATGTTGCCATCTACGTATAACTTTAGATAAGATGAATCTTTTATTTTCTGCACTACACAAATCACAATGAAGCAATCTGTCCCAGATACCACTTCAACTTCCTCTATAAAATAGTTAGGATGGAGGAACGGTGCCAAATAAACTGACATATTGAGCATAAACCTTCCTTAATAAGATGGCTTCAAACGAACATTTTGACATTTTAGGAAATCTGCTTGTTTGCCTTCTTGCAGAGAGTTAGATGAGAAGATCGATAGCCAGGAGACGGTTGGCTTAGCTTCCAGTAATGAAGGGAAGAAGGGGGAGAAACGGTTTCCCCCACCAGCACCTCTAAAGCTCACTAATTAGCACGTTATATCTCGTTTGTTCGATCAAACCCTTTTCACAGTCTTTTTGCTTCGTACTTAGCACACAGACATGTGAGCGGTATCTATTTTCTCATCTAATTATTGACAAGAAAGCAAAGCAAAGTGTATTTCAGTCTTGATTCTTTTCATTTCCAGCATTATTGGATCTCTGTCCAGGATAAATAATGGACCTAAATCTATTTATAACTGCCAATTACTGCTGATAGTTTCAAGCTTATACTGCTATGGCAGTATAAGATGGTGCATTGGACTTGACACTTGGTCTTTCAGATTACATACCAAATATTAATGCATTGTGTTTTTCTCTTCCTTTTCTCTTTTCTTGATGCTGCTATTTAGTGGGAACATGGTGACTCAGCTGAATATGTGAGTAAACCCCTTTTTTAAGCTTATTATTTAATTGTGAAAACAACAAAGCACAGAGAGTAGATGAGTCATATTTATGAGATTGTAGTTTTAAAATCTCCTATAAAGTGGGTGAAGGCTTAAATCCCAGCAGGAAGTCCCTTTTTTCATTTCTGCATTGTGTGTTCTCCAGAATTTATTAATAAAACAAAAAACACATCGATAACTGATGATGTGAGTCACCCGCGAGTATTGCCAAAATACCATTATTTATGCTTTCCGCAGGCCAAGAAATGAAGAAAATATTGTGTTTGGTGTTTAGATGGAGACCGATCTAAATGAGTTGTGAGTGTCTGCGTGGTTAAAGGGCATTTTGTGTTGCTAGTGAACTACATTTTGAGCTCCGTTGGGATAATTTAATATAGTTGTATTGAGTTGTGTTGAGATGATTTCCAGTCTACAGTTTCCAAAAGCAGCATCTAAGTTATAAAAGAAGTGAAAATAACTTCCCGGACTCAGAAAAGCATTGTTGGCGTAGAAAAGAGCTGAATATCTGTCACGTACAGGCACAGAATTGTATCTTTTTTAACCAGTTTGACCCAGACTGTTGTTGTTTCTTTTTTATTAAATAATAGCCCTGCTCCATGTCCTGAGGGCACACAGAAATAGATTCCGTTTTGATGCTGACGGTGCTTTTTGTTTTCCTGCAGGAGGTGGTTCTCGGAGACCTGAAGGCAGACACCGCCTACTCTGTATCGGTGGGGGCTTACACTGCCAAGGGCGACGGCGCTCGCAGCAAACCTGTTGCCGTCTGCAGCGCCCTGCCACGTAAGTGTGTCCGCGCAGACTACACACACACACACACAGTAATGATCTCTGAGCCCAAAGCGTCGCTAATGACCATTAGAGGCCATTAAATCGCTGAATTGCTTCACGTCTCACTCTGTCACACCTTGATATGCCCAGAAAGAAGCCAGTCGCTTGGTGCCATGTTAATCATATTTTGCAGTTTCGCTCGAGGTTACGAATAACGCGCTTTGCAATTATTCCCTAATTATCTTTTCATCAGTCCCTCTCTTTCTCCTCCTCCCTCCCTGTTTCCACTCTTTGTAGTGCCCGAGAAGCCCAAACTGACTGTGAGCGCCACCGATTCAGGTACGGCTCTGCTTCAGTGGTACCCGCCGCCCAACCCGCCCACCCCGCTCCTCGGGTACCGCCTCACCTTCGGACGCGTCGACGTCCTCCCCTTCACGGTGGTGGAGTTCCCTACCAAGGAGAACCGCTACACCGCCCAGGACGTCCACAAGGGAGCCAACTACGTGTTCAGGCTGTCCTCCCGTAACAAAATGGGCTACGGCGAGGAGGCCGTCAAGGAGCTGACCACTCCGGAGGATGCCCCAAGTGGATACCCAGAAAATATCATCTCGGAGGAGGCGTCTGCCACCTCCCTCCGGCTGGAGTGGAAATCGGTCCCGCTGATTGAGCAAAACGGGAAAATCACCAAGTACTCTGTCCTGTACAAGGATATAAACAGTCGAGGGAACGCCTCGGAGGTCGCGGTGCCCACTCCAGGGGCGAGTGTTTTGTTGGAGGGTCTGAGTGCCGATACTGTGTACGAAGTCAGGTTGTGCGCGTTCACAGCTGTTGGCCCCGGGCCGTTCAGCCCAAGTGTCCAGTTTAGGACGCAGCGGCTAGACCAAGGTAGGATTCACTTTTCTATCAACCCATCTGCACTGCTCCGGACGCACCACGCACTACCTAACAGCACATTTGTGCATACACAAGTCCCACTTACACACACACACACTCAGACACACACAACATCTGGTGACAACATCCTAAGTGTCCTTTTTCGTTGTCTTGTCACTGTAGTCTTAGACCCAACGTCCTTTTCCCAAAGCAAGGTAAGAGTCTTGGGTCATGGGCGAGTATCGCTGTGTGTTGATCAGAGCAGGTAGCTAGCTTGAGACTGGCACTAGGGAGTGATACGCAGGTAAGGCCATTACTTTTGGTTCAGTAGAGAGATTAAACGAGACTGGAATAGTGTTCATTTCTTTTCTTTTTCTTTTCTGTACCTTTAGTTTTTGCCACCAACTTCAGAGTAAAAGCTGCCATGAAGAACTCTGTTCTGCTGTCCTGGGAGATACGAGACAAGAACCCTGCCCAGCCGTTCACCGTGAGTACATTAGCATTTTATTATATTTAAATGTGAGTAAATAAAAAACAGAAATCAAATATTTCAGGTCTCAAAATGTGTAAAAAACAAATAAAGACGGGGTGTAAAGGATAGTGGGGGGGAAAAGGGAGAATGAAATGATCTGCTCTGCAACAACTCTCTGTAGATTCAACATAATGTATTCTAATATTTTCAAGCATTTGTTTCCTATTTCTTTTTTTTTTATGATAAAATGTAACACTTCCTGATGATTGATAAAAAAGTCTTGCAGGAACATACTGTAATGCACGTGGAACTGCTGGAAGGCTGTTACTGTCAAATAAATAGAGGTGTTTAGGCAAACAGGCAAAAACATTGAGACTTTGTGCTAAAGTATAATAATATATACCAACAAAACATCTTTTTGCCGGTGTAAATCAAGGCACTGGGAACTATTTGAGAACTTACAATACATGCTGCATTGTGTGTCTTACTCTATGTCGTGTATTCAAACTATGTGGCCCATCCCGTGTCCAGATCCTGTATGGAAAGAGCCAGTCCGTGGAGGTGGATGGGAAGCAGACTCAGAAGCTGATCACCGGCTTGGAGCCGGACACGCAGTATTCCTTCCTGCTCACCAACCGGGCCAACAGCGCCGGGGGTCTGCAGCACCGCGTCACCGCCACCACCGCCCCGGACATCCTGAAGACCAAACCCACGGTGGTGGGGAAGACCAACGCAGACGGCATGGTGACCGTGCAGCTGCCGACCGTGCAGACCACGGCCAAAGTCAGGTAGTGATGATGAATGAGAGTGAAGAGGGAGGAATTAGGTTTCATTTCATGACTAGATGGGAGTATCTTTGATAGTGACCCGTGCAGAATATGCTCCAATTTCACATCGTCGTCCTCCCTCAGCTGCTACGTTTCATTTATTGGTCCATCGGGAGGGATTTCATTTGAGTTGGCAGCAAAGCAGGTCTGAGAACAGGCCGAGTGGAGGCACAAAGCTGATAATCTCATCTGCCTTTTTCATAACCAAGAACAAATATACAGTACATAGCAAGTGGGAGCTGCCCCTCAGCCTGAAAGCACAACCTGAGCCGGTCCACTGCTACTCACATGTTCTCTCAGCCAAAGTATTTTGGGGGTCTTTAGAGTCCCGAACAGGATTTTGCTCTTTCAGGATCTTGCCCTGCAAGAGTCTTTCCCATTTTCAGGGCCCCGATCCAAGATACAGTAGTAGCACAAACTGCAATGAGCCGGATATTAAAAAATAATAAAACACACCGTAAGCAATGTTTTAATGTGATTAGCTTTTAGAGAGTTTCCCATTGATCAACTCATCTCCCTCCTCTCTAAAAATAGAATTGCCAGATTGATGCTCACATTATCTCATCTCGCTCGCTATTCCATCTTTAGAACTGTAACAAATTCTGTCTGTCTCACGTTTGACATAGAAAAGCTACTTTCTGCATAGCACCGTACGTGAGCAAGTGCAAGCACGGAGCGGAGCGCTGGAGTGAGTCATCTATTGAGAACACATGGATGATTTTGGAGTCAGTGCCCTGTGATCGCTTGGCGGGTGCTTATGGTCTGACTGTCTCTGCAAAGAAATTCCACTCCTCCAGTGGTATTATTGTTTTTGTCTCACGCGAGGCTTCAGACGGTGCCCTCTGTTCCAAAAACAACCACACTGTTTGGATTTAGCGTGCGGTGTCACAGCTGCTGCTGCAATATACAGAATTAATGACACAATACGCTGTAGTTCTTTACAGCAGAACGAGAAATAGTTTGACATTTAAGGAAATATCTTTACTCACTTTCTTGCTGAGAGTTAGATGATGTGTGCAGTAAATGTGAAGCCTAGATAAGATAAGATCAGATGAACCTTCATTGATCCCCAGAGGAGAAACTCAGACAACAATAGTAGCTACAGATAAATAGAGAAGTAAGAGAAAGAAGTAATAAGATGTTTATAAAACTAAAAAAAGAATAGAATAAAAAATATATATATACTGTATATATAAAACGTTAAAGTAAATATGAAGCTACCACCAACAGCTGCTTAGCTTAGCTTAGCACTTGAAACACTTAGCCTGGCTCCGTGTGAAGGGTAACAAAATGCACAAGCACCTCTTCAGCTCAATAATTAAAACAACTGAACTAAACTAGCTGAGCGAAAGAGATACAACTTGTATATTAGTGAGACGATTTTGCTACCTTCTGACAGAGCCTGGCTAGCTGTTTCCCCCTTTATGCTAGGCTAAGCTAACTGGGTGCTGGCTGTCGCTTCAGATTCATCATACCCGCATGAGTGGTATTCATCTTCTTATCTAATGACTCTCAAAGAAGAAGGATAAGTACATTTCCCAAAATGTCGAAATATTCCTTTAAATGTCAGAGCACTGGTGTTTCTCCAGGGACGGAAATGATTTTGTCTTTTTTTTTTTAAATGTCGTCTTTATTATGTATTTCCTTAAACCTGAACCCAGTGCATGGTGTGTTTCAGGGGTTACTATGTGGTGGTGGTGCCACTGAAGAAGCAGAGAGGAGGGAAGTTCCAGAATCCCTGGGAGGAGCCCGACCAGATGAACCTGGATGAGGTGAGACAATATGGCCATGATAAAGAGCTTGCTAGAAGGTAAAACTAATGTTGAGGGGCAATTATGATGATTGCGATTTTGATATTGTTCGCCTCTGTGTGTTTGATGTTGTTGGCCAGATATGGACTGGCCATTACCGTTCATCTTTTTTTTTGTACTTCAACTCTTGTGCTTTTGTTTGCAAACTCAAAATCGCCCCTTGAAGGGACAATTCGAGTGTTTTGAATTGAATTTTCAAGTCACACAAACAAAGAATAGCGCCGAGCAGGGCTCTGTTGTCAGAGTATTTGCGTCTCATTATGCCGTCCGCGGCCTGTTCAAGCCAAACAATGCCTTCACATAACATTTCCCATCTAATTCCACTTCCTGCCTTTTTTCTATACAGACTTCATCCCCTCATTACGCTGTTTCCGAAAGCATATCCATGTGTGCGAGATTAGTTTCAATAGAGTTTCCATGGTGCCCGCCGTCTCAATGGATGAATGCGGTAGCAATTCAGTTGATGATGAAGACATTCATGCTTAGTCGATAATGCTTTGTTCAGCCCCATTGTTCTTTCACTGATTCGTTTTTTTTGTGTGTGAGGTAAAATTGCCAAAACAGTTAATCCCTGTCCGTTCTTTTTAGCTGCTGAAAGAGATCAACAGGACCAGCGTCAGTCGCGCCCTTCGCATCCGCAGACAGGCCGGCCAATCAGATCCGAGGGCCTACGTCACCGCTCACTTCAAGACCCTCCCCCTGGAGTTCACGCTGGGTGATGGGCGAAACTACGGCGACTTCCGCAACCGTCCGCTGCAGAACGGACAGGAGTATGTTTTCTTTGTGCTTGCGCTGTTGGACCTCTCTGAGAACGTGAGTAAAAAAAAAAAAACTCAAACACACAGTTTTTTACCATTTCAGTGCAGTTTTTGTCTAAATGTATAACAAAAAAACGTGTCTCGCTCCAGACCATGTACGCCACCAGCCCTTATTCTGATCCCGTGACCTCATCGGATGTGGATCCTCAGCCAATCGTCGACGAGGAAGAGGGTCTGTTGTGGGTGGTGGGGCCTGTGCTGGCTGTCATCTTCATCGTCTGCATCGTCATCGCCATCCTCCTGTTCAAGAGGTAAGGACGGCATGATGGAGCCAGGAAGATGAAAAAGGGTTTAATAAAGAGTTGGGATTAGTGAGAGAAGGAGTGAGGAAATCAAAAAGAGACGGGGAGAAGGATTAAGAGTTTTGATGAATACGAGAAAAATTTAGGTCTTCGCAGAAGAGCAACAGATACTCTCCAGGGATTAACTGATTTTCATTTCCATTTTGGCTTGTTGCTCCTCAGTATATTTCATGTTTGTATTTAATAATTTAACCTTTTTGCTGTTCTATCACAGGCAGCAGCAATTGCCTTTGACAGAGCAAAGTTATAAAATAAATAATGTAAACCGTCTCTGAAAGGTTTTGGAACTACGGTGCCCATAATGCTTTGGGATATGTAAACAGGAAGTATAATGTTTCCATGGACTAATTGGAATCTGAGTTAATGACATCATCGGTAAAGTGTAATTCACACTGAATCTAACAAATGTATCGTGTGATCAGATTTGAGTTGTGACTCTGAGAAGGGGTATGAATTATAACGCAGATTGAAGTGAATAAAGCCTCTTAACCTCACGCAGTACCTTTCCCTCACGTGACGCCTGAACGAAGCCCAGCTGGTTCGTTATGTGGCTCCGTTATTTATGCAACATACAGGACTAGCGTTAAGGTGTAGTTATTGCGACACGCCGCGCTGCTGCAGGCGACACAATTAACTTCCCAATCTGTTTGCTTACTAATCATCTGAGTTTAGCTCACAGGTGCTCACATGTTCTCGCAGAAACTTAACTGTGTGTCTTCTGTAATCTGCTCTTAAAAATCTGTATAGCTGGCCGTCATCATAACGGATAGTGGAAGATAACATTATCACTCATTGGCATTATTTATGATAGTCATCTGCTGGCTAGAGCTTTGTTAATGCAAATGCAATAAATTACTGTGACTGATGCGGCAGTGCAGAATTATTAACCTTGATGGTAATAATCTAAAGTTCTTGAGCCCCGGAGTGTAAACAGTGGTGATCCACAGCCAATAATGTCTCACTTAGCAACATATTTGCAGTATGTTATTATATCGTAGTTGTCGCAGTAAGAGGCTGTGTTGTGACATAATGTGTTTGCAGAATCATTTCGCTTTACATTAGCTTTGTATCTCCGTCTATAGGAGGTGCTTTTCAACTTATCTAACATTTTAATAAGAAAGTGATTCATGTCAATGAGAGGGGTAGAGCGCAGAGTTCAACGTTGCTCTACTCCCCGGTGTTTTTTTTTCTCTCGAATGGTCACTAATGTTATTCATCCTTGTCTGTCCTTTCATCTGCTCTTCTCTCCTGTCTGGATCCAGCAAACCCGACAGGTAAACAAACACTACCTATTACCATTTCCTCTGTCCTGCAGGGTATTCTCCGTTTGAAAAGCCTCTGCAAATAATGCTTTTGATAATAGATCCCAGTAGAGTCAGGATTAACTTGATGTTTTTTTTATTTTTTTGATGATTGTATAGTAAGCTGCAGTGCACTGGGTAAAGACATAAGGCATAAAAGCATGCAGAGTAGGGAACAATGACAACCGCACTGCATGAGTTCACGTCTCCGATTTGAACTAAAAGATAATGTAAAAGAAAAGACAGTGTGAGAATGTCATTTATATTTTCTTGGAAAAAAGCCGACTTCCACCTCCGTCTCAGACAATGTGCCGTCCATTTACATATAAAAAAGCTGCAACACTAAACCAGCTGTCAACCAAAGCTCTGGCACAATTTAAAACGGATATTTCCCAAGAATTACAGCTATCCCTGTAAATGTCCAAGGAGCAATTTCTATGCAGCTTTTCTCGGAAATTTATAACATTCACATCACTCTGGTCGATTTATTTGAAAACAAATCCTCGCCCCCCCCCCCCCCCCCCCCACAAAAATTGAGGTTCTGCGTAAGATTACAAATCCCACATTTTCCCAGATTCAGCTGTTTTGTTTTTTTTGTCATGCAATAAAAGGTTTCAGTTCATCGGGGTTGAGGTGCATGTTAAACGCTGCGCGTTGATCTGTGATTCCAGGAAAAGGGCCGAGGCTGAGGGCAGGAAGGGCAGTTTCCCCTGCAGCAAAGCCATGTCGTCCCACCATCCCACTGATCCCGTGGAGCTACGCCGAATCAACTTCCAGACTCCAGGTAAAGCGGCTGCGCCGTCGTGCACGCGGACACAAATACCTCGTGTAGTTTGATGTGCGTTTTTTTCTTGAAGTATTGGTTGTGTTTATTAGATTAACCGTGGTGTCGTTTCCCCTTTTCAGCCTACCGCGTATCAGTGTACCGCGGCTACCGCCGTTTGTCAAGTTAGTTGGTCTTAGTTCGCACATAGATCTTCTCAACTCTCTGCTGTTTTCTGTCTTACCGCATTCATTTTCTTGCCTTCTTTCTTTCTTTCCCTTTTTTTCCCCATTGTCATCGCTAACTAACCTTCCATCCCATCTAGGATGAAGCTGCTTGAATTGACAACATTTCATCAAAACGCCTCTGGAATACTTCTTTTACATTTTTAAATTTTTTTTAAATGTTATGCAAAATTTTTAACCACCTGTGTCACAGTCTTTTTTTGTCTTCACCAGCAGTGTGCATATACTCCGAGGACATATTATTGTGCCTCAGTAACTTTCAGAGCACGCACATTGTTCTTTCTGTCTGCCAAGGCAGAAAATGGTCACTTAACAAAAAAAAAAACCCAACCCATTTGCTTCCTGCGCTGACTGTGGACAGAGCACTAAACAAACACCACCTCAGAGAATCCTCACTTTTAACATTTTCCTCCAAAAAAAAAAAAAAAGTTGTAAATGTATCCAAATGGCCTCTTTCTTCTATTTCTGTGCTCGGCAGGCATGACGAGTCACCCGCCCGTCCCCATCTCTGAGCTAGCAGATCACACCGAGCGCCTCAAGGCGAACGACAATCTCAAGTTCTCTCAAGAGTACGAGGTAGGAATGCTGATTATCTGCCCCTGGAAGTCTTTTAACTTGGGAAATTCATCTGGTTTGGATGCAGTCGCACATATATTTGTCGTTGACTCGTCATGTTTTGGTTTTTTTTAGGCTCAATTTCAACGACGAGCGCCGTAGATTGAGCCTCGCGTATTCTCCGAGTTGCATTTTGATTCGTCTTCATAGAACGATACAAGATAAAGCACACTTTCCTCTCTCTGCTGTCTTGTCGTTATCTACACAAATACAAAGGGGGGAAATTGAAATTGCAAGCTCAAAGTGAGTTTGCTTACAGCCAGATGGTTATCGAGCCCCGTATTTTCTACGCTTTGGCGGAGAAAGAGGAGCAACGTCGATAGAAATAAAGAGTCGGCGTCGGAGAGAAGACTCGTCCAAGAGATACAGGAAGCAAGTGTTCTCTTAAAAAAATAAAAGAGAGAGAGAGAGAGAGAGTTTTTGATTAGTTCCCTTCAACTTGCAGCACAGTTAATTTGGAACAAAAAAGGCTTGTACTTGGAGATAACAAAGTGCCTGAACTCGGTGTGCTGAACTGTGGCACGGAATAAGAGAGAGAAAAAACGCATCAGTAGGAATAATTCCCAACATGCTGCCTGTTTAACAAATAGCACTAGCATTACACTGAGATCCACAGAGAGCCATTAAAAGGGGTAAAACATGTTTTTCTTTTCCTCACAAAAAAAAAAAATCAGTTTAGACCCGACGGGCCTTTGGGTGAAGAATCAGACATAAGGCTCTAATTGGCGAGCACGAGAGAGAGATAAATCGCGTGTGACAGAGATACATATATAGAGGAAGACAAGGGCACATTATGCAAAGAGTAGAAAAGCAGAGCGAGTCTGTGTTTTAGGGAGAAAAAGCGTCGGGAGAGCGGATAAAGCAGGGTGGAAAGAGACAGTGAGGGAGAAGCTGTGTGTAATTGTGGTGTCAGTTGGAACCTCTCCGTTGAGCCCCGCATTCTCTCTGCATGACTGTGTGCTTTGTTCGGTGCCGAAACCCTTAACGACGAGGGAACGAGAGAGATGGATGGAGGAGGGATTGATGGAGGGAGAGAGAGAGAGAGAGAGGCCAGAAATGATTGCGGCGTAATAATCAGACACACATGATGTTGGGCAGCGTGCGGGGGGAAAGCAGTCTCCAACACACACACACATGCATGCACGCACTCAAACCGGCCCGTTTTTTTTTTCCCTCCCCAACCACACCATAATTTTGTGTCGTAAAATATTCACAATTGCTAAATTGCTCTGGCTCTCTCCTCTTCGTCCCTCTCCATTGACAGCCCCATAATGACCTCATGTCTGCCTCTCCCCAGCTAAAGGCGATGGTTACTGTAATTACCCTCCAGGAACTTAATGTGTTGGTCTAACTCAACCATCTTTTCTCTCCCAGAGGAATTTATTGTGCTTTTTATCCCCTTTCTCTGGTAGCTAGTTTTTTTTTTTGTTGAAAGCGGAAAGTCCCTACATCGCTGTTGTTTCTTGAAACGGGATATCGTATTTGCCGACATTCCTCTCCAAGTTCAATAATACCTTGTTAATTTTCAATTTGTCCTTGGTTTGTAATGGTGTGGTTTCGCTCCAGCCACACTGGGCAATTGCTTGCGAGCTCAAATTCATGGAATTGTCCAGTTCTGGCTTTTCTGAATGCCATTTTCTGCATTTTGTGGCCGATTTATAAGGAATAACAAGGCCCCTGCCAGCACTTCATTTTAAGTGGTAATGCTTACTGTATAGCGTATGCATGATACTATTGGAGAGTTAGATCATACATACAGGAGTTTGAAAGTGCTACTTTCTGCTGGCGTTTTCTCTTTTCGTCTTTGACCTTGTCTTTGACCTTGTCTTTTGCATCTTGCAGTCCATCGACCCCGGTCAGCAGTTCACATGGGAGAACTCCAACTTGGAGGTCAACAAACCAAAGAACCGCTATGCTAACGTCATTGCCTATGATCACTCCAGGGTCATACTCTCCGGTATTGAGGGTAAGACACGCTGCCAGTGTGTGTGTGCGTGTGTGTGTGTCAGAGCTCTTGTACTTCTATCTTTGTGAGGACTCACTTGAGCGTGGGACATTTTTAGGAAGTGATGGCATTTTAGTCACTTCTTTCAAGGCTGTTTGAGGTTTGTAACTTGGTTACAGGGTAAATGTTAGGCTAAGGGTTTAGATTGGGCATTTAGTTGTGATGGTTGAAGGTGCAATGTGTCAAACTTAGCCAACTGCCCCAAAGAAATAGGGGGACGCATTTCTGCATACAACTGCATATTCTACCTTCCTACAGGTGTAGAGATAGAGGATCGCTCGGGGCTGGTAGGCTTCCTGCCTGCCGTACGTCAACACATGAACACAAGCTCTCGTGAGAGTTTTACACAAGACGGAACCTTTCTAGCAAAGAACTACATTTTGAATGAAAGTGAAAGATAATTGGTCGTTCCATTGCAACATCAGCACGCAGCAGTCGAGCTACGCCTCAGAAAAACATCCGCCCAGAAAGTGCCGTGGAAGAGTTAAACAAAATGATTGCAAATCTTATCAAAATAGTCTGTATTGAATAATGAAAAAAGTTTTTATTTATTCACATTTTGCCTTCACAGAGGAGCGTAACTTGAGCAATGGACATTAATAGAAGTTAGAAAATTCCATCACTCTTGGGATTTTAAGAACAAGGTTGTAAAACGAGGATGTGCATTATGTCAACACAGTGAGTCATCCCAGGTATAGAAGTACAGTTCATCTGTATGAATGTGTATGTCTTAGAGCTGCTATCCATGACACATGAGGTATACAATTTTGTATTAATAGCCTATTTACTGATATAGTTTCACGGTGTGCCCATTCTACTGGATTTGGTCTTTTTTAAACGGTCTAAAATTAGAGGAAAAAATATTCTCAGTCCTGTTCTCAGTGTGCTTTATGAAGCGCACACACCCACCTCAGCTGGGAAAGACCTGAGGCAGAGAAACTGGCAGCTCCAATGTGGAGAGAGGGAGTCAGTGGGAGGCCAAGCCCAAACAGATGAGCCTTATCTGGGCAGAGCATGTGTGAGCAGCCCTTCCACCCCCGCCTGTCCCGGAGCCCTGGCTGTCTGTCTTTCTTTCAGCTTAGAAAACACATATACTCTTGAGCATGTCCAAACACACAAGAGCGCACACACACACACTTTCTACTATAGATTTAAAACACATACCCAGGATGTGCACAAGCGCAGATATGCAATTTTGCTCCCAGTTGACTCCACACATGCTGCATGAACACACACTCTCTGCCAAGCCAGTGTAGCCAGCAAGTAACTGGAAGTGTGTGTGTGTGTGTGTGTGTGTCTGTTTTATCTGCACAGCGCTTCTGCTGTAGTCCCTTGCAATAAAGTTGCAGCACATGAAAGCATTTAGCCAAGCTGTCTTTTAAAGACTGAGGTTGATAAACATATGTTAGAAGCTCTTCTTACCGTCTGTCCCCATCCCATTTGAAATAAGTTGTACAAACACCCCGTTGTCCTCTGTCATTTAAATGTGTGTGTGTGTGTGTGCGCGATGGAGGCTTGGGGTTTTACAACTGCGTGGGGCTGAGATGTGCTAACATGAAGAAGGAGCTAGGAGAGAATCAGCTGCAGGAGCTTCTTCCTGTCAGGGATTCTTCTGTTTGCTCTTTGACTTCCATCTTTTCAAACGTAAACTGCCATCAGACGACTCAAAAGGAGTTTTGTGTCCCACTTCGGCATATTCGGGTCACGGCTGAATGCACGCGTGCACGCCCGTGTGTGTGTACTTTGGTGTTTTAGTGTGTGTGTGTGTTTGTGTGCGCGCATGTTTGAGCTGTGACTCAGTGATTTTTGGGATTATGGTATTAGGCCCCAGATGAGCAGGACTGATCCTAAATCAAATACACACAGATGGTCTCTCACGTCGCGCACACGCACACACACACACACACACACACGCGTACACACAATCCCCTCCAGGACAAGCAGTGTCAGCCGAGTTTTACACAGAGACGGGGCCCTGCAGTCATATTGCCATTCAAAGCGACACATCCAGAGTATACTCAGATTAGGCCCATGATCGTTTTAGCATGTATTATAAAACAAGACGGCTGAACAATCCAACACCAAAGGACGCTTGGCCCGGTGAAAACATTAATCCCCCCCCGCCATGACCTCAGATGATCTGCACCCTTTATTACTGCGACGGGAACCCTGCTTTCACGGCCGGAGACTTTGAATAATCCAAAATATATTATTTCACTGTGAATCAGAAAAAGAATCAGGGAAAAGGTCAGACACTGTTTCCATGCGATCAGTGCAGACACATTCGACCCTGATGTTATTCGTCATGCATGCAGTGGAGCGACACAAACGCATATTTCAGCATCAGTGGCATCTATATAACCCCTCTGTTTATTCTCCCCAACCTTCACCCATCACAATTCTATTCTCCTCCTCCTCCGTGCACACACCTCTTTCCGTTTATCCTCCGTAACTTCCACTTCATTTACCTCATCATGCAGGTGTCCCAGGCAGTGACTACATCAACGCCAACTATGTCGATGGCTACCGCCGTCAGAATGCCTATATCGCCACTCAGGGATCCCTCCCTGAGACTTTCGGGGAGTTCTGGAGGATGGTCTGGGAGCAGCACACGGCTAACATTATCATGATGACCAAGCTGGAAGAGAAGTCACGGGTAAGGATGGAATGACGTGGGAGAAAGCGACAGCAAAGTAACGGGGTAGCTCAGCAAACACGATACTGGTGCCCTTAGAGAAGAGAAGGGAAAGGGGAGGATGGGATCAAATCGAATCAGGCAGAAGAGGAAGGAGCAGGAGAGGATAGGTCAAAGGGTCAAGTATTAGGTTGTCAGGATGCACATATTAAGTAGCATTTGTTTGGCTTGGATACGACAGCGGATGGTAGGCTGTGCACTGAACACAGGCGATAGTGGAATAAATGTGGGAAGGGAGCATGAGTGTAGGATAGGACATGTCGTAAGGTAGGGTCAATAAATATAGAAAATAAAGCTATGGTATGCAGGATAAACTGGTTTGGCTAACCAACCTTAGAAGTACTGTAAACTACAATCTTTACATCCAACAGGTTATTGTACATATCTTGCATATCTCAATGATGCAAGTGGTCTGTGCCTTTGCACATTGACAAGCAGGTCGCTTAGCGAGGCCGCATGCTGTACATGCAGTGAATTATTTATTTGTTTTAACTGCGGCATTCTGCTTTTCAGATGATTGAGGAAATGTCAGAAGAACGGCAGCAACATGTAGTGTAAGAGTGCAACTGGACGCCCCACTGTCAGCGTAGGAAAGGGCAAAGGAGGCGTAGTGTAGAGTAGGACTGCATTTGATAAAGTAGGATTGGATTGGACTGTATACAAGGGAAGTGGGTACGAAAGGGTAAGATTATGGGGTTTAAAAGAACGGGATTGGGTGTGGAAGAGGGATGTCGGGTTGAGTGGTCAAGGACACGGCCATTTCTGAAGGGTAAATTAAAATAAAGCAACAGGAATAAAGTGACAGTTAGGTTAGAGTTGAATACGAGTAGAATAGGATTGGATGTGGTCGGTTTGACAGCAGTGAGGAGGTTACGAGACATTCAGGGCAGGATGTTCATTTCTTTAGGACAGGGGTCACTAATAGGCGGGGCGCGGTCCGGATTCTGACAAGTTTCCTGATTCGAGTGAGATGTACACACACGGGAGAGACGAGGAGAACGAAGAGTAGGAAAATAATTACGTGAGTCAGAGAAGGTATTTCACAAGATGTTCTCCAAAGAGAGAAAGGTGGTCAGTGAGACCAGAGAGACCAGAGAGACCAGAGTCTTTAACCAATAATGAACAGACTCTTATAGGTTAATTCTTCCCACGGGCAGTTTAAAACCAGTATGTCTCATATGTTCAGAGACCGTGATGATTATTAAATGCGGTAATATGAAGCGCCACTACGAGACAAAGCACAACTCTTTTGAGCAAACGTACCCACTCACATCTAAATGAAGACACAGAAAATAAAGCTAAGAGCCCAATATGATCAGAATCATAACACATCGGTTCACTGTCCAACAATGATGTTACCAGAGAGAATAGAGCTGAAACAAGTGCTTTAATTAATAACCACAGATAAAGTCCTGAACACTAATTTCTCTTGTTAGAAGATGAGAAAAATATATAATTATGGCTTTTTTGATTGACATCACTTCACACCTGAATCAACTGAATTTAAAGCTGCAGGGCAATTTAGTACTTTATTTTAAGATTCACATTTTTCAAAAGCTTTCTGTTTAATCAGTTATTCTTTAATCCAGCCATTATTTTACCTGAAATGAGAAGAACATTTATTTATGTATTTCTATGTATTATTTATAATCCATCCAGTTCAATTTGAAAACTGAGAATAATAATTGTTAAAATATAATTGATGTGTACTTTCTATATTTGATTTGACAGTTGTTGACTACACAGAGATGTTGTTACTACTACTAGGCTTCTTGAATATATATATATATATATATATATATATATATATATATATATGGCACTAAGTAGCGCAAGTTAGATATTATTGTAATGTTCCGGACCTTTGCCCGAGGAGATTTTCTCAATCTGGACCTTTTGGAATTTTAATTGAATATTCTTGCTTGAGGATGTTGGAAGGACAGTAGAGTCCAAGATGGACTTAACAAGGAGAGGACATGAGAGAAAGGACCAGGATGGACCACTACGTCATGTTGTGCGGAAATAGATTATTGAATCAACCAAAAGACAACTGACATCATTAAGGCGATCAAGCTGAAAGGGCTGTGTTTAAGTGAGAAGTTCAGAGTAGGATAGCACAAGGTGGCATGCAGTCGATCAGCATAGAGCTTGATACAGTAGACTGTGGGAGAGCAGAACGGTGAGCCAGTCCTGGGGGAATTGCATGTACAGCTAAATAGGGGGGTAGGTAATGAATTAGAAAATCATTTAGCCTCGAGGCATTCTGCTGTTGTTAACAGGATACGCGCTTGAGTAAAAATTCAATGTAATGAGAATGTCATGTTGGAATAAAAAATAACAAGAATGGCTCCAGGTATGAATCATGATTAAGTGCTAACCAATTATGTCCAGGGCCCTGTTCAGAGAATGATCCTTTCCTTTCATCTGTGCTTCTTCTCCTATTAACCTGTGTCCTGTGTTAAACCTCTGTTTGCTTTTCCGACTTTCTCCAACTGTCTCTGTTGTGTCTGTTTGACCCTCAGATGCCCTCTTATTTCTTCTCTAAGGCAAGACCTCTCTTTCTCTCCTTTGCTAATCCCCTTTTTAAAAGTGCAACCTCACCTCACATGGTTCTCTCCCTACCTTTTTCCCCCCCTCTATTTAATGCCCCCCCCCCCCCTTTCTGTGTAATCAACCAGTGCATTGAGTGAGAATGCAGGATTGTTTCCAACTCATCACAAGGCACTCGTAGTTTTATTGTAACCACCGCAGGTCAGACACAGTGCACATTAGCGTCTACAGTTTGCATGATCACGCCCGCAACTGTTTCTTTCTACTTTCCTGTCAAGTGGCTACGCAGGATGAAGCCATGAAAGAACGACTAGGACTGCAGAGGACCTAATTGTAAACTACAGGCTGTCACTGTCTCGTTAACGTGATGAATCTTCATTCCTGAAATGACTGCTAAGCTTTAAATGATCTAAATTCAATAAGTGATTACAACATTATGCTACAGTGAAGACAGTCAATTTGCTTAGCTGTTAATTATCAGCCCACTAACTTCATATCTGCTGTTTTGACGGAGTGGTGGGCTGCTTGTTGGAGGAAATGATTTAATCTCATTTAACACCTCTCAACATTACGCCATTATGTGTTTTACGCATTAACGACACAGATGATCACAGATGGTCCCACTGTGGGAATCTTGCCAGTATCTTTCCTTTTAGCACCAATCAAACTACGGTAAGAGCGGGTGCGCGGTTATGCGAGCCAATATGTCACTGGGTGATATGGCCTTCACACCGGGCATTTACTGCGATCCTCTTTAGTCCTTGGCAGGGGTCTAGCCCCCCTTTAGTGTCTCATGGTCTGGTGGGAAAACAACAGTTGAAATGCTGTAATTACAGCCTGAACGTCCCCGGCCAAAACGCATAATCCCCAGTCTGGAGCAGCGGAATGCAGAGCGAGCTGAGCTGAGCTCCCTGCTGTCTTTGATGTGAGGACTGGAGGGATCAGCACATAACGTTTGGTTTGGCCTGATTCTGCCAAGTGCACCCACCCCCACCCCCACCCCGTCCCTTTCCCCCTCCACTGGGATTTTTTTTTTTCCTCTCTCCTTTGGGGTCTCTGAGTTGAAGAAACTACAAATATGACCGCGTTATACAGGGGGGGATTCTAGGTGCTTCGGTGGTCAGGGCATGCTGGGATTTGGTGTGCGGGGGGGGGGGGGGGGGGGGGGGGGTGTAGTTTTGTAGGGATTTGTGAGGTTGGAATGTAGGGTGATGTACAGCATCAACTGTGCGAGGGCTGAACTTTGGGTATCACTTGGCTTTTTCCAGCTCTGCGGTGGATCTTCGTGAGAGCCCACCAATCTATATGGCAATTTCATGCCACACAGGTTTTTCTAGTATTTAAAGCGCAACTTATGCAGGATCACAACCCAGAAAGCAGATCTCTCTCTCTCTCTCTCTCTCTCTCTCTCTCTCTCTCTCTCTCTCTCTCTCTGTCACTCTTCACCCTACACACTCACTAAACCCGCTTTCACACGCCGGGTAGTTGCTATATATGCACATTTTTTCCAAACATTACTGTCTGAAGTTTGCAAAAATCTCTCTCAGTGATCTGCTTTAACACTCCCCTCCTCTCTTTTTTTTTTTTGTGCATCTGTACACGAGAACACGCACCCAAGTCAGCTCTCTCTTTCTCTCTTCTTTCACAAAAAGAAACGTGTACAGACATTATGCAAACTGCTCCGCATCCCTCACAGCTTCTTCCCCTCCCCCCCTCGTAGGTGAAGTGTGATCAGTACTGGCCAACGCGGGGCACAGAGACCTACGGCCTCATCCAGGTCACTCTGCTGGACACAGTGGAGCTGGCCACCTACTCTGTCAGGACCTTCGCTCTTTACAAGGTAACATGACATGTGTTCAGTGGAGTGTAATGGGGTCGCGTGCGTATTGATCTGTTCAAATATTTATGCGCACCAGTTTGTGTGTTTGTGCTCCATTCTGTGGCCATGTCACAGTTTGTACATGCAGTTGCCTGTGGTTGTGACCCAATAGAAAAATAGAAAATAACAGCAGCAACATATTTTCATACATTATTCTTCCAATGATATTTAAAGGGATTCATCATAACCATAGCAGCATATTTGTTCTTAGATTTTCTCAACTAAATTGGACCACCTGGTTCAGTAGTATATTACTTAATATATATCCTAGCAATTTATTGTTGGTTTAAAATTTTAAAGGATAGGTCTTTGACCACAAAAGCCACGATAAATTAACCCTAACAACAAGTATTGAACGTGTCGCCAAAGCCTGATATACCACCTTGCCGCTCACTAGGTCACTAAAAGTGTATTACTCCATGGCGGAACAATTTAGTCCTGATTCAACAATGTATTCCCGCAGTTTTAGGAAATGACTGAGCCTTATTGTTTTATTTGTGACCTGTTTTTAAAGATTTATATCTTCAGTAGGAATAAATGGGCCTAGAGCTTAGTGCCACAGACAGGGAAGGGAAATAGGAAAGTACTGGAAGACAGGCGAGCACGTTGTGGGGTTTTGTGCTTTCCATGGGACACTACATGTTTCCTGACAGTCAAATAAATAAGCAATAAGTAACACGGGCTTTATCTTTAACGCACTTGTCCGTCTGCTTGTCCAGAGCGGCTCCAATGAGAAGCGCGAGGTTCGTCACTTCCAGTTCACGGCCTGGCCGGACCACGGGGTGCCTGAACACCCCACTCCCTTCCTGGCCTTCCTACGCAGGGTCAAGGCCTGCAACCCTCCAGATGCCGGTCCCATGGTCGTCCATTGCAGGTGTGTGTGTGTGTGTGTTGTTTTTCTCCATTGGTTTACTTTTTAAAAGTTCTTGTAATTCACTGTGCTGAAATGATTCCTAAATTCACCAAGGAAAAAAAATCCAGGGGTCCCTGACCAAATAAAAAGTACTTTTGGTCCGTGTGTGTGTGTGTGTGTGTGTGTGTGTGTGTGTGTGTGTGTGCTTGCATGAAACGCTTATGTGTTATTTGGGGTTTTACTTGGCAACATCATTTTCAACAGCCCGGGAGTCTGTGAAAATCAAAATGAGTCCAAGAGCACTTGTATAAAATCATTCATAGGTCCTGGACTGATTGACCTGCCATTATGCAAACCCCAAACCGTCCTGACTGGCTTAGACGGCCACATTCCTCCCTTAACGACAGCCATCATCTCTAAAGGTGTTACAACAGAGGCTGACCCTCTTTTCCAGAATTAGCTTTCAGGGTCCATTGTTTGCCGTTCACGCTTACGTTACTGTACATCCGGGTTCACAAGTTTAAATTCAAACGAGCTGCTATCTGAGCGGCAGGAGGCTCGCGTGTTGGTCGGAGGAAAATTCTGGAAACTTGTCATTGCAGTCTTGGCACAGCGTTGAGCTCCAAGAGCTGGAACGGAGCTGCTATGCCAGGGAGAGAAGGAAGAGAACAAGCTGAAGCTCTCGGGGGGGAAGGAAGAATTAGCGAGGTATAGATCATGGAAGGAAGAGCAGCACGTGAAGAAAAGGGGGATTGAGGAATGATCGAGAGTTAGCGAGGATCGGGGAGTTAGAGGAGGAGATATGTGAGCGGAATGAGAGAGACGGTGAGGTCAGATCCAGGACGCGGTGAATGGAAATGATGAATTAAAGAAAAGGGAAGGTGGAGTGAAAATGGAATCTAAAAAAAAAATAAGTGCAAATGCAAGAGTGAAAAAGTGGTAGGGCTGGCGTGAGAGTGTTGCAAGGGTACTTGGGGAGAAGATAAAGAGGCAGGGAGATAAGGACGGGAGGGAGGGAGGGAGGGGGTGAAAAGGTTGGCAGGAGAGGAGCTCTTCCTAATCTCCCGTAGCAGTCAGATGGAGTATCTAACAGGATTATCAGTCAAATTTAATTATCCCAGCAAGACTCCATCATAATGTGCCTTAACATATCAACCAGCCTCTGTATCAAACAATGGGCCGAGTCTCACTCCACCTGAACAGCACCCACGCACACGCTAGCGCGCACGCGCACACACACACATACACACTGATATTAATTTAACAATATAAAGAGGTTTTTTTCTATTCGCTTGCTGAAACTCGCTTGGTCAGGGTGTTTCACCGTGTCGGTACCAGCACAGCAAAAACCGTGGAAGTGTTTGGGTGGGCAGCTAAATGTATTATATTTCTGGATTGCATGTCGATAGGAGAGGATATCTTCCTAATGCCAGTCAGAGGGTGATGCTGACTCATCGCTGATGTCAATTTTTACGTCCTTTGTTGGAAATATTGCTGGCTGGCACCTTTGCGATACTTAGTTGATTTAGGGACAGCATGTTAGGGCTTTTTTTTGCAATATGCAACAGGGCAAGATTTGTACCAGGTTTGAAGACACGGCACACACACACTCAGGAAAATGATTTGCTCGACAATTCGTACCCCGAAGGTTAGGTGAGAATATCGCATCACCATCTGTTCCCTTTTTTTTTTTTTTTTTGTTGCTCCGTTTTGTCTCAGTGCTGGAGTTGGTCGCACGGGGTGCTTCATCGTGATCGAAGCCATGGCGGAGCGAATCAAGCATGAAAAGACCCTGGACATCTACGGCCATGTCACGCTGATGCGCTCCCAGAGGAACTACATGGTCCAGACGGAGGACCAGTACATCTTCATCCACGATGCGCTGCTGGAGACCGTGACCTGCGGGAACACCGAGGTCCCCGCCAGGAACCTGTACTCCTACATCCAGAGGCTGACGCAGATCGAACCAGCGGAGAATGTCACCGGCATGGAGCTGGAGTTCAAGGTGAGGACTCATCACCTTGTGTGCGTGAGGGTTGTAGAGTTAGATCCAACTGATTTATGGTGGTTCATAAAACTGGTCAAACGATGATAATGGGACTCTTAAACTGGTCTCTGTAAGGGACAAACAGAAGGCCAGGCGTCAGGGTCAGCTACACAATAGCATCCCTGAATTTGGCACTGTAGATATTCTGTGCCTCCTCTCCACTTCAGGAGAATGAATCTGAGGATGGGCTCACCACATGCTACTTTGTCCTTGTCAATTCAAGCAATCGGAAAAATGCGACATTGGAATAACGAAACAAAACAGTCCGTCCAATGCAACCATATAAATCGTTTCACCAAATCAGTGTCTTAACTTTTCAATCTGTAACTACCTAAATGTCTTTGTGTGCAGATTCGTGGTGACGCGTGCTCATGTTGTGACGCTCTGATCTATTGGCGTAAAGCTTTCCCTTGCTGAGCTGTTGTGTAACTACGTTTAACTGTGATTGGCATTTGGTGTTTCAGAGCTATGGGACCAGTGATGTGACAGGGAGAGATTATATAGGTGTCCCCCGCCGGTCAAATCTTTGACCGGGGGCATAAATGATGAATGTACTTGTACTTGTATAGTACTTTTCTAGTCTTACGACCACTCAAAGTGGAAAGAAAATGAAGATCAGTCCAATTTGGGAGGGGCATCTGGTGTCACCCCTTAATATTGAAAGTATTAGATTGGCCCACACTGACAAGCAGCATTCCACTACTTAACTACTATCAGAAATTTAAAAAATCTAAGCTCTATAACCACTGGCCGGTTCGGCCTGAAATGGATTGGCTGTTTGGGAGTCCTCTCGAACGTCCCGATGGCCAGTCAGCCGCTGGGCACTGAGCATCTTTTCCGGGGTTATTGCTTCCCGCTCTGAGAGTTTCATATACTCAGGCTGGATGGTTGGATTTGAAGGGGATTATGGGATTGCGACTTTTGAATCCACGGTAAGAGAGTTCTACTGGGGGTTTTAGAGGGCATGTTTGGATGTTAGATGGCTACACGCAGAAAGATGAAATGACGTAGGCCAGAAAGTTGCAGTTCATAACAAAAATCTCAGGGAAAGGTCATATGGGCACTTTCGAACAATTTAGGGTAGCTGATCAGAATTCAAAGTGAGAACACAGAACACAGGCATGACCACACAAGCGGGAAGAGTGAGTACATAAGGGAGTGTTATTGAGTTGGGTTGCTTTCATTTTATTCTCCCTGTTTTTGTTTTGTTTACTGTGGTATTCACCTCTTGCAATACGAGTTCTCAGAAGACCTGTCTGGTTCGGCATGGTGGAAAGACAATTTACCCATACAGGTATATATATTGAAAGCAGATGGCTTCCATTTTTTTCCTGGAATGGTTTATTTCTGCTCAGACGCTCAGAGGGCAAAGTAAACACAAAGCCATTCTAAGCAATCTCCTCCATTCTATGCTCTGGCATTCCTGCCCTAATGGCAGCGGTTTCCTCAGAATGACAATGAACCAAGGGCTCCTTCAACTTGGTTGCTCAGCCTAAAAATCAACGTAAAACATGTGTGTGTGAGGTGTCCCAGTCACCACGTTCCATCTCACTCAAACACTTGCGGGACAGACAACCGGCACTTTCCACCTTCATCTACAAAACACCAAAAAGGATGGAATTTCTCACAGAGGAGAAGCGTCGCATCCCTCAAATGAAAAGAAAGTCGAGGCATGTGTGTGAGAAAAAGAAAGAAATGCAGCTGTCCTGGCAGCCTTTGGTAACCCAACACCCTATTAAGACACTCTGTTTTTGTTTCCTTACACAGAAAGAGAGAGTTTACTGAGAGAGGTTGCCAACAGGGCATGATTTTATCCAAGCTTCACAGATGGTTAAAATAATGGGCATGTATCAAAGGAACGGAACGTTTTGTGTGTTCCAGACTTTATTGATAAGGCAGAGTCAAATTCAAATCCAACTCGCATGAAGAATTGCTATCGTTGGCACTGGAAACCTCGGTTCAGAGAACCAAAATGAACTGGTGAACTTGGGAGTGGGATTTTGTGTGGGATTTTCCAGCGCGGTCCGTCTGTAAGGAAAATAAGGTACCGCTGTTTCTCCCACAGCGCTCCGGTAGCCGCCGATGGCCGAGGCTCAGTTCACGAGATCCCATTGTCTCCGTCTGCGGTTTCCCTCTGCCTGTTCTCTGTTGTTCTGTCTTTCGTTCTCGAAGCCGTGTCATCCAATGGTCGAGTGTCAGAGAGAGTGTACAGCATGTGCTCACGTCTGCACGTATCCACACGAATGTGTGTGTTCCAGGGTGTTTTGTCTTTTTTCCTCCCTTTGCTGGTGAAGGATCAACTGTGGGTCACATATGTGCGTTGAGACAGTGTGGGGCCTTGTGGTTTCCTGCCCCCCCCCCCCCCCCCCCCTCTCTTGATTTTCTTCTCCCTCCTCTCATTCATTTTATAATATTCCCTCATTGCCCCTCTTTTTGATGTGTCTGGCTGAATATCCTCAGGCCTGCCGAGTCGAACAGATTTTTCAGTTTGTCTGGAGAAAACCAAGGCTTGTGCTAAACACATTTGAATGAGGTCCTTGAATTTGTCTGAACTTTCTTCCTTCCTTTTAATCAATCCCTTCTTGTTTCCATCATCCTTCATTTGATTCCTTTGTGTTTTGTCTGCTCTCACCAACACTACTTCTTGGAACAATATCTAAGGATCTATAAATGATTTGTATATGCAAAACCAAAAGACATATGTAAAACAGACGTGTCTTGTAATCCCATGTGGGATTGGCCAAGTGTTTGACACAGAAAAAAAAAGAATAGTGTGATATTATATAATATTGATTTCTTTTCCGTTCCAGCGTCTGGCCAGTGCCAAGGCCCACACATCGCGGTTTGTGAGCGCCAACCTGCCGTGCAACAAGTTCAAGAACCGGCTGGTGAACATCATGCCCTACGAGACCACGCGAGTGTGCCTGCAGCCAATCAGAGGAGTGGAGGGATCGGACTACATCAACGCCAGCTTCATCGATGGATACAGGTCAGACAAAATTGATCTGAACTGTTATTTTTTCATCTTCCCGTTTTCTTGTTGGCATTTAAGGCCTTACATTAAGGTTTAGTATGTAGACTCAAAGGTATTGACAGGGAGAGTATTTAACTCATCGGTTTGTGTTTGCAGGCAGCAGAAGGCCTACATAGCAACCCAAGGCCCGCTGGCTGAGACCACAGAGGACTACTGGAGGATGCTGTGGGAACACAACTCCACCATCGTTGTCATGCTAACCAAACTGAGAGAAATGGGACGGGTACGGATAAAAGTTCACACACACACACACACACACACACATTCATGTAATCAAGTACCCTATGTAGGGTACTTGTAGGAATAGAACCTCTAATTCTCCTGGTGTGTAAGGGCTTGTAGATCTGTTGATGGATCAAAGAGAAAGAGAAAGTAAGCCACAGTAATTAAATTATTGTGAGCGAGCTGCAGCTTTAAAACGTTACACAAGGTTTAAATAAATGAAAATCGACCCAAAATATATATTGTGTGATGAAGAGATAATGATGCGAGTTATATCTCATGAACATCATGTCTCGTTTGCCACAAGACAATCTTCGAATGAATAATTAATATTTTGTGGTCAGGATGTAATTTTCCTGACAAAGTAGCCAGAAATAGTTCTCCTCATGCACTGAGTCCCTCAGGCATGATGTAAAGGCAAGGCACAGCAAGTGTATTTGTATAGCATAACTCACACACCTGGGGAATTCAAAGTGCTTTACAGGTGAGCAGATAAAACAAGCATCAAAGAAAGAGTGTTTTAGATCAACTAAAACAGCGTAGATAGAAAGCAGAGTGCGTTCTATCAGTGAGCAAAAAAGCGTCAGAGGGACAGTGGGGGTTTCACGTCTAGATGTGAGAGCTGGTTCCAGTACTGGGCAGCGTAGCAGCTAGACGCTGCTTCACCATGTTTAGTTCTGGTCGGAAGGTATTGCTAACAGATTTATTTCCAGTGATCTGAGAGGTCCAGCAATTATGTACAGTTGAAACATATCTGAGATACGTATATTTTGATCTTTCTCCATTTAATGATTTATGAACAAGCAGCAGTGGTTTAAAGTGAGGTTGGTTCTTTTGGTTTCGTAGGAACTCTAGCAGCGAAAAGCATGGGGATCCTAGGGGGACTAGTGGTCGGGTGAGAGGGCTGTCAGCATAGCTATGATGAGAAATGTTATTGTCGTTAATGATTTGCGGGAGCATGCAAAGCTCTGAAACAGAAGCCTCTCTGCTGTCCTCCTGCAGGAGAAGTGTCACCAGTACTGGCCTGCAGAGCGCTCAGCCAGGTACCAGTACTTTGTGGTGGATCCCATGGCCGAGTACAACATGCCCCAGTACATTCTGCGAGAGTTCAAAGTCACTGATGCCAGGGTGAGTCATCAATTTGCGTGTGTTTGTACTGCTTCAACATTATTTCTGTGGTTAGAAATGATAAAACACATTCTCTTCTTCCAGGACGGCCAATCACGGACAGTTCGTCAGTTCCAGTTCACCGATTGGCCAGAGCAAGGAGTGCCAAAGTCAGGGGAGGGATTCATTGATTTCATTGGCCAGGTGCACAAAACTAAAGAACAGTTTGGCCAGGACGGGCCAATTACTGTGCACTGCAGGTAAGACCTCCCACTAACGCAGTTATATTACAAACCATGTGATTGTTGTATTAAAGGTGAGTGACAAATTTAAGAAAACAATTAATAAATGAGTGGAGAAACATAACAGATGAAGATGAGGTTGATGAGGTTATTTTCTGCAGCTGGCAAACAGTGCCGGTCATCTTACCGCATAATAGTCTGTGTCGGGCAGTGATCCTAAACCATTAGCCCGCAGGTCACTGGTCACAGTCACGGGAAACTTGCCTCTCTGCTACAGCTCTAAATATATATATATATATATATATATATATATATATATATATTCTGTTCTGCTGAAACATAATGATACATACAGTGTCTGATCTTTGCCATGTGTAAGCAAACACATCTGAATTGGGTCACTACAAACTTAGCCAGTGAACATGACACACTTGACTTTTACTATTTTTGACATTTTCATGACATACTATTCTATGACTTCTTTGACATTTCTTAATGATATGATATGCTATGACTTTTTGGACATTTTATTTGACATAATACACTATGACATAATACAACATGCTGCACTATGGCTATTATTGGACATTTTAATGACATATTATGCCATGACTTCTTGATGACAATTTTATGACATCATTTGCTATAACTTTTTGAGACTTTAATGACATACTATAATATCATTATGATTTATTTGTGATATACTATGATTTTTTTTATGCATAATAAGTCTTTTTAATGACATTGTCGTGACACACTCTTACATCACTTTTTGGTTATTTTGATAACATACTAGGTGACACTGAATGACAATTCTTTGGTTGATGCAATTTGCTGGTTTGTTTTAAGTCCGTCGTCTCTTTTATGTGAATCTTCTGTTTGTTTTTAACTTTTGCTATTCTGCTTTTTTTCTATGTTTTGTATTCGTTTTTTTATGCGGTGCTTGCTTGTGTGGAACTTTTCCGTTGCCGTCTTTGCCAGAATCCCTTTTATAAATTAGATTCACAATCTCAATGGGATTGTCCTGGTTAAATAAAGGTTAACTAATAAAAAATACTTGGACTTTTTAATATCAGTTTTTTTGACATACTAAACTATGACTTTATTATGACGTTTTTATGACATACTGTACTATGATTTTTTTTATCACACCATTAAGACATTAAGACGTTATGACATTTCAACATCATACCATATGATTTTTTTATGACCTTTTAACGACATACTATATAGTATGACTTTTTGTCCTTTGACTTTTTTTGTCATTTTAATGACATACTATACTATGATTTTCGTGACATAATATATCATATCATGATCACAATAATAAGCACTTTTTGTCACATATACATTTTTAATGACATATTACTGCATGACTTTTTAATGGAATGCTATACCATTACCTTTTTATGACATTTTAGCAACATATTATATTATGATTTTCATGACATACTATACTACTATATGTAACTTTTTTGACATTTCATATGACTGTTGACATTTTAATGGCATACTATACTAGAAGATGAATCTGTTTGGTCATCGGCACAGATGGGACGTTTTACAAACTCTCGTTATCGGAGGAGCTGGGCTTTCGTAGTGGCTGATGGCTGCGCAGCCGCCACCATGCAGGGACGTTCTCGGCGTTCTTCATGGAGGCTCCATACAAATACACGTCAACTTCTGCTAAAAATATATGTTTGCATGTGATAAACTCCCGATAATAATCCAAACTGTGAAATGGCACTCATACTTTGAGACTGGCAGAGGTGGAGTTGGGGGCGTACCAGCACTCAGTGCGCTTCACACCTACGTCCGAGATCTTTTTTCTTTTTCTTTGCTCCGTTAGAACTCCAAAAAGCTTCTTGGGACTCTCGCTCATCTCTCTAATATACCGCAACACTATCAGCTATTCGTCCACCATACAAGACAGAAATCATTCAACAGTTACTTTAATCACACACTTTAGGACTCTCCTCATCCCGGGAATATGCATGAGCATTAATGGTTTGTAAGACTGGCATTTAACATGTAGCGAAACCTTTCTCTCTTTCAAAACATAGAAATGCTCTCACGTAGATTTCTTCTGGTTGGTTTGACGTTCAGTTCCAGGTTTATGTATTTATTGCTTTGAGTTTGATGTTCATTATATTTATATAGGCTATTTATTTAGATATTACTTTGAGTTTGATGTTCAGTGATCCAGATTTATTTATTTAGGTTTAATGACTGTGACCAAGATGTTGTGTTCAACAGTTATCCAGTTTGTATAGTTTGTAATAGACTCTAGTTCTCTAGGGGGGGGGCTTTTCAAAATCCAGTCGACCGTGATGCTATACTCTGCGTTTAATGACTTTTAATAACATACTATAGCTTTTTATAATATATATACCATGACATTTTTATGAAATTCTAGTGAAATGTCACGATACTAAAAGGGGTGTCATGATTTATCAAAAATGTATCAAAAACAACGTTTCCATTTCCACCTTCAAAGTCAAGTTGTCCCTCTACTGGGAACACAAGAACACCAAACAGCGTAGCTTACCGGTAGCCTGCAGCTGCTCTTTGTGAGGCGCCAGAGATGACAAAACAAGCAAACAGGAAAATCCTCCTGCTTCCCTCTATATCCACATCGCTGTGTACGGTAAAGCATGTGGGCTCTGACTGGGACTTCACGGTGCATTCAGGTGCACCTCGTAAACTCAGAGAACTCGAGCCGTTGTAGTAACAACACATTTACTGGTGAAATAAGTTATGACATATTAAATACATTATTTTTAAGTTTGACCATTGAAAAATATATCACACTTGATACCATGTAGCTTCTCTTTTTAAGGAAAAATTTGAAAATATAATTGAAATTGTAAAGACATGAAAACAATGAGCTGCTGATCTTAACGAATAAAGACTCCATTGTCTGCTAATGGCACAGCTGCAGTGCAGGGAAAAAATGATTAAATCGAAAATTTGATTCGTGACTTTAAAGTCAAAAGTCCAATCGAATCCTGAATTTGCAGCATCGAGACATCAATAGTGTACTTTTTTGTGACACATTATTTGATGTCATTTTTGATAGTTTAAGGACAAACTGTACCATAGCGTTTAATGACAATCTGTACTATGACTCTTATGATATTATACGAAGACGTTTTGAAACATTTATGACTTACTATACTGTTTTTTTAATGACATATTAGAATATGATACTTTACAAATGTGATGACATACTATACTACGACTTTGTATGAGCTTTATGTTATTATTTAGATATTTTTCAGAAATACTGTACTATGACTTTTAATGACATTCTTTACAATATCCTTTTAGACATTTTCATGACATACTATACTATGACTTCCTAATGACATTTGATTGATATACTAACTATACCATGCCTTTTTATGACATATTTTACTATTAAACATTTTGTAATATATCCAGCTCTTAATATGTTTCCATCTCTTCGCCAACAGTGCTGGAGTCGGCAGGACCGGTGTGTTCATCACCCTCAGCATTGTTCTGGAGAGGATGAGGTACGAGGGAGTGGTGGACATCTTCCAGACTGTCAAGATGCTGCGCACCCAGAGACCTGCCACCGTTCAGACAGAGGTGAGCTTCCCAGCTGTTATCCTTCTAACTCCTTTCTAATCCATGCCTCCTTTCCCTAAACACCTTGTGTCCTCTGTCACTGACTTGATCTTCTTCTGCCTCCCTCCAGGACCAGTACCAGTTCTGCTACCGGGCCAGCCTAGAGTACCTGGGAAGCTTTGATCACTATGCAACATAAACCCGACTGGCCGTGTCTCATGCCACATCCCAGCTAGTGCACTTTTCTTAGGTCACACGTGGCCTAAATGAATGCACTAGGCTGCAGTGTGTCTTTTGAAGATTTTTTGCGACCACATGCAGAGTGAAAGGGGCCCATCGGCTTTTCCCGTACTCAGAAACAGCACCTCCAACTGAGCCATAGCAACCTGCTTGACAAGGGTGTTTCCTTTCACCCTCAGCCCAAACACACCCATTGGTCAGTCTGAAGAAGCAACTTCAACCACTGTTCCAATCAGAATACTTGATCAAATATTGATTTTTTTTTTATTATTATTATTATTATTCGTTTCAGTGCTTTTGTGAGCACCCAGATTGCTTTACATTGTTTGGGTGTGGAACTCTCACCTCGTCCACCACCAGTGTAGCATCACCAACCTAGGCACAGGACCCGGCTACAGTATTTAGCTGTCACAAGAAATTTAGATTTTTCTATCTTGAGGACTGTCCAGAAGGAGTCTACAAATCCATCTTATGGAAGTCTCGTGGACTGAAGGAACTGGGACTTTTGAGCACCAGGGAATTGCCAACGGGAGACTGAGAACACAGAGCACACAGTATTAAAAAGACAAAGAATATACATCCCAAAAAAAGACACCAAGCTATGTTTTCCTGTTTTGTTTTGGAAAGACTCTTCTTGTGAATGAAAAACCAGATATTTCTACCATACAGTAATAAAAACCACCAGTTCAACCTTATGCTTCATGTTTTAAGATAAGGGAAGCTTGAGAGAGGTTTAAAATGCATACCACAAAGTAAAACATTCATTTAGTTTTTTAGAAAAGAAAATATAGATATGTGACTATCTTGTTTTTTTTTTTTAAACTAGCTATTCTTTATGGCATGTTCTATTTTTTTTGTTTTTACAGATTTATGACTTTGTCCCCACTGACAATACAAAGGCAAAGTGGTATTTTTCACCCTTCTGTGTAATACAATGAGCTGTAGCGTTTTAACAAAAAAAGAGGGGAAAAAAGTGATACGGTACTGTTTTAAAGTGTACAATCAAATCTAGTGTGGAAAATGTTCACAATTCTATAAAAAAGCACCACAATTGAGTGTCACTCCTGTATTCTCTAACCCACTCGGTTGTTCGAAAACACACGGTTGTTTCACCATGCACACGGGACTCTCAACCTCATCTCTATCTGGCCTGCCGGTGTCAAAGAAGACAGCCATTTTTGAATTCCCAGGGGCCGACCGAGGTGCAGCATTAAACCCTGCTGCCACTGGGACGTCCCGAGAATAATCTCGCCACGTTCTTCTGTGTGCAGGTTGATCTGAAAGTCCAGATAGAAACAACAGAGAGCATGCATGGAGAAGCAAAGTACGACAAAAACGTCTATTTATGTGTCCAAATAAGCTTCACAAAGATTTCTTAAGCAGGGAGCGAGCCAGGGATGTAGAAAACAGGGTGGGGTGAGGGTGTTGGGTCGGGTGAGGGTGTTGGGGGGGGTGTTAGGGCAGGAACAATTTTCTCACTGGAATGCTCACCTATGACTTCTCTCTCTGTCTGATTCAGTGTGCAATAAGTAGATGTATTATATATTTTTGTGTGTAGTCACTAACTGCAGTTATATGCCATTATGAAGACGATGATATTGATGACGCATCTTTTTTCCAGACACAAAGATGTTATATGATTCTCGCCACTGTTAAATGTGTCCAAACAGAGGGACGACCTCTGACCTCTTAGGAAGTAGATCTTTTATCATGTCACAGTTTCAGTCGATGATGTCATACTTTCTGTGTGTCATGGCAACCGACGAATGATCAAACTCATACTTCAAACAGCATCTAATAAGTATTTTTATTTTAGATTTCTAGTGCCTTATATTACACGCCTATTTTGATAAAGTTACTTTAAAGGGTTCTTTTGTGTATCGTATGTGTGTGTGCTTGTACGTATGTGAACCGAATGTATGTGTATATGATTTTGTTATGTTACAGTACGTATACGTATCTAGTGTGTTGTGTTTTTGGCTGTGAAACTTTGTATGGACGAGCTCTGCGGAGGCTGGATAGTTGTACTCATCACTTTCCCAGCAACAACACTGTCATATCTCTTTTAATCGAAATGATATCTTACATGAGACTCAAATACATTTAAAAAAAAAAAAGCTGGCTCAGAGGAGTCATACTTACTCAGCTTCGTCGAAATCAAGATGAAGCTGAACTACGGTGGCTAACTTTGTCCGTTTTGGAGAAAAGCTAAGAAACGAACCAAACCGATACCTGAAGCCCTCCTCCTAAAATCCGTCACACTGCTCATCTGTGTCACTCATCCTGATGTCAACAGTTATATATTTTTTTTCCTTTAACGACAAAGGCTGAGAGAAGTTCAGGTGCTACGCCTCCAACACAGAAACCATCATTTTTTGTATCTCCGTTAGCGCTTGACCGTATTAGGGATCGTTGACGGATTCCCACCATCTTACAGTAACCCTGTTGTCGTTTTTTGTATGCATGGTACCACTTTTGAGATGCCCCTTTGGTCGCACCTGTTATGGGAAGACTTGCACTTTCTCTCTTTGTACTATGCACTAATACTAGTATCCTATTATCTCTGATAGCCCCCTCCCCCTCCCAAAGGAGTTTTACTTGAACTCAGTAAAGATGGACCCTGTAATGCTCACATGGTTGTTTATATGTAAATAACACAAAACACAGAGAGTAATTGAAATGCATAAACAAATGAATGAATAGATCAACAATTAAGGTAAAGAGTGAATAATAATCTATCAGATATACAGAGTGATACAATACAACGATGCACCGGAAGTCACAGTTTATGGCACAGCAGTATGTGCAATACATCACATTGTGGATTTGTTGTACCACAAAAGAGACGTTTCACAAAGAAAGTGTTCTATTTTACCCCCTAATGTATCATGTAGATGGATAAAACTGGAGTTTATAAATTGTATAAAAATTAAAATATGGTGTTACTTGGATCAATTACCTTTAATTGGTCTGTAAATGTAAACAATTTTTTTTTATTATTTGGTTTGTTTTCTGCTCCGGGTCAACAAGTGCTTTTTATTTTCCTACATTGGTTCTCGAAGCGAGTGAAAACCGAAAAACAGGACTGTATGGATTTCTGTTCTCTGTCGACACAAGTTTCATTTGTTACAAATAAACTCAAGTGAAATAATTGCTACTTCTGTCGTTTTGTATAATACTTAAGACTTTGGAACAATAAAGATAAAAAGAACAGGATTTTTATATAACTTTTGAAGACGTTATTTTGGATAAACAGCACCTTGAAACGTAGATTTCAGTGATTTTGGCTGCCATGTAGTGGTGGTTAGATACTGTGCTCTGTTTTAAAGTTAAAAACTATTTTCATATCTGTAATGTTAAAAAGATAGTCTGAAATTAAGAGGTTTTTTTTGGCCCCTAATAATTCATGTCGTATATGGCTGACAGAGCAAGGCTTGTTTATGTGTTGTTTGAAAGGACCATGTTTGTGTTTTAAACACTATACCCAAAGTATATCAACTCACACAGTATTAAATGGGCTAAAACATGCTAAATCAGCGGTCCTTTTTCTGGACCATGTTAGCGTAGCAGACGGTCCCCTTCAAATTTGTTAAAAGTTGTAAAAATCACATAAAGTCTTATATGTAGAAAAGTCATTAAAAAGTCACGGTAAACTATTCACAAAAAGTACATACAAGAGCAAAATTATAGTATGAAAAAATCAAAAAGTCATGATATAGTATTTAGAAATATATTTTAAAAAGCCATCTCATGAAAATAAATAGTCATTGCAAAATGAAAAGCCTGTTGAAAATGTCAGAGTATAGGTATGTCATTAAAATGTAAAAAGAAAGTCGTACTGTAGTGTGGAGTGTTTCGCGTCTTCTGTTTCTTGTTTCCTTGATTCATGTTTTCATTCAGGTCTAGTGTTTCCTGCTTTTATTTTGAAGATAACCCCTTATTTGTCTTGTCTTGTTTTACCTCCTGCCTTTATTTATTTTTTCCCGCCTTTGTGATCGTCTGCCCCGCCCTCATTAGTTTAACTGGTCTCTAGTCAGCCCTGTAGTCACCTGTGCTTCTGCTCACCTGTTCCACCTTTACCATTACTCAGTCCCTATTTATATTAGCCCAGTTCCTTTCTTCTTTGTCTGCACTTAAGTTTGGAGTTCTGCTCCAAGTTAGCCTGAAAGTCACAGTATAGTATGTCGAAAAAAATAAAAAAATAAAGTCATAGTATAGTAGGGTTAGGGTTACCAGTGGAAGCCACTACACACTATTCACCTACAACTACCTCGCCTCCCACAAGGACAAATATCCTGAAATCTGCTGAGGACACTGCAGTCATTGGTGCGATCACTCGGGGGTGAGGTAGTAAGTCTGATGACAACTACCTCTCCCTCTTTAAACACAGATAAGTGCAGAAAGATGAACATGAGGTGTGGCGGCTCAGCAGCTTTAAATGCTTGCGCCCCATCAGTGATGTGAAAGCATAACAGCAGCTGTTGAATTTACTTGAAATAACTTGGACAATTCAATTTAAAAAAAAACATATCTTTATTTATTGTTTTCATTACAGCAGTTAGCAATAGTTTAACTATAGCAAGCCAAAAATAAATACAAATTTTAAATAATTTCAACAATGTGTTTCATTCAATGGAGCGACAGTAGCATTTCACGTGAACAGTGCACAGAATCCAACCCAAAGTCATGACTTCCTGTCTGAATCTTTCACCTTCGGGAGGGATTAACATTTGGTTTCTTTTAAACTCGGCAATGATTCATTTTTCAGTCACAAATTACACAGTCAATCGATTTTCGTCCGTGTGGATGAAAAATCATGCAGCGAGGAAGCCATCGTGGTGTCATTGGACTCCAGCAGGAGCAGTTAGGACATTTAACATGCGGGGAGAAACAGTAAGACATGAGGGAAAATACTACAAGCAAAGTCCATAAATATTCTAAATCAAATCTGGAAATAACAGACCCACAAAAAGCTACCATGGGCAAGCCATTTAGAAAAAGAAATCTCTCCTTTGAATTGTCCATGTACAAAGAAAAGAAGTTTGTTTTCTCAAAAAAAAAAAAAAAAGGGCGATGTGACAAATGTAAGTCACGTTTATTTTCCCTGACGGATGTGAAAGCACGAGGCCACCAAGGCGACGACGCCCTCCGGTAACCCATTCAATCCCAGAATTCTACGAGAGTCCAGCTGTCCTGTTCTTCTCCAGCCTGTCACTGTTGTAGAATGTACAAGCTCTCGCTAGTGAGCATCCATCTAACCCCGAGTCACCCGTTCCCTTCAGATGTTTCCTCAGGGAAGCTGTGTGGGCAACAGCTGAGATGGACGTGGATCCAAAACGCTTCAACACAAGCATACTCGCACATACACTCGCACACAAACAGCCTCCTCCTCTACATCCACTGGTTAGTCAGTGCATTCGTTTGTCATTGATCCTTGTCCATGACTTCATTTCCCTTTGTGGCTGCGTTGCTCCCATGTGCTTTTGGCAGTAGTTGTAGTAGTAGTAGTAGTAGAAGTAGTAGTACGGAGGCCTGGCAGGGCCACATAGTCTTTCTGGAAGCGTGAATTGGGCGTTCTCTGCCGTTTCCTCTCGCCCTGCGTGGTGAAGAAGGCGTCCTGGAAACGCATGCTTGAAGCGGTCGACTAGAAAGACGAGCCAAGAGAAAAAAACGCCGATGAGTAAACAAAGTGCTCCAGGTGGCAAGAGAGTGTTTAACCGTCATTGCCATTACAAGCATCAAACTTATGGTTTACAAGTTCATGTGTTGCCCAGTAAGTCTAATACTTACAAGTCTACGTTTCACCTTTTTAGGCAGGTCTTCATCTAAAGTATAGACGTCTTCTCTTTTTGCCAGCACCTGAGACCCGTCCTCAAACTCCACCTGAGAGGACATGAAAATAATCATTTACACGCTGTTAAATGAATGCATTTATGCAAAGTGATTTACAATTTGCCTCTTTCTCACCCATGCACACACTAAACCTGAAAGGTACTTAACGTACTCCACGTGGTGCTTTTCTAACTCCGAAATGTAATCTATGTATTAATTTGCAGTAAATAAATCAGGATTTGAACATTAGTCGAAGACAAGTGATCTTTGTAGTAACAGTGCAAATACAATATCGTTTATTATAAAGCATGTCTCAGATCTAAAGTAAACATGAATCAATATCTTCATCATTTGTTATTTCATCATAAATCACAAAGAAAAACTGCGTTTTTCAGGTCTAAATGATGAAACATTACCAACTCTGACTACAAAGAGTGAAAAAGATGAGAAGACGCTGTTTTCATGTTACCTCTACGCTCACAATCACACGTCTTCTGCCCAACAAACTCAAGTGTCTGATCGTCGTGTAGATGTTGAAGTAAACCCAGCCTAGAACTAGTTCACAGCTCGGCACAACTCGACAATGGAAAGTTCTTGTTCAGCTTCTTTTTTTTTTTCTTCTATCCGACTCATCTTAAACTGAGTGTCTGCGTCACAGATGCATTTGTGCATAACTAATGGTTGACGCCCAGCTCGACTAAATAAAGCCTTAAGTGGAAGCCGCATGACTTCGCTTGGTGAATATTTCATTTAGCTTGAATAATGCAGATTGTCACCTCCTTCTTCTCCTCTTCTCACTCTCTACCTCTCCCCATCTGCGTCTGCATAGCTTTTGCCTTCTCTATCTCTGTTCATCCTCCCATCACCTCCCCTCCCCTCCTCTTTAGTCGCCATGACTTCAGCACCTCCCTCAACCTCAAGTCTCTCTCTCTCGCTCTCTCTCCACACATCGACCAGAAGACTTTTGACGACGTCAGAGGAGTCACGATAGCGCCGACGTTGCCGGAGTTCTTTAAGTTCCCTGCTTTGACCCTCAACTGAGCTTGCAATATAACTCAACATTCACCCCCAAAAAAATGATTACATCTGCAAAAAAAACAGCTCATATGTCTTTCGCGTACATTTACCATTTGTCGTGTAAGTCTACAGTGCAGTACGTTAGCATGTACCTGATACATGTGTGATACGTTGGATCCCAGGTATTTGGCACCGTAGAACAGCCCATCAGGCCACTTCACCTGAACAGCTTCCCCCACTTCTGGAGGACCCGAGTTCATACAGTCTCTGCTCTAAAGACACAGGAGAACAATGGTTGGTCCAAGTAAGAGTGCGTGTCAAAATTTGATGAAACGCCAGCGAGGACTGTGGTCCAAGAAGAGCAGCTCTAGTATCTTAGCGTGCGAGTTTGATTCATTGAGCTAGCTGGCGTTCCCTGTTTGGTTGATTCATAGCACGCAGGGTAATAACAGGTGTAATAAATAATTAATTATGACCCTTTTCCATTTAGGTCCTGGTATTGTGCGTGCGGGCTCACTCAAACGGCTGTGACACACTAAATAGAATGGGACCGTAATTCATTTGATTATTCCCGTGAAAGAAACCTTGCAGTCTTTCTAAAACGCAGCAAGATTTTCCAGGAAACGATTCACATGGTGGTAAGTAATGTTCAAAACATGGACCTACAACGTGATCAAATATTTGTTCAGCATCATAATAGGATGCTATTCAATGTGGCATCTCAGGGTTTCAGAGTAAGAATTTAAAGAATTTACTTTGTCAATTAAGGCTGAGGTTGAGGATTGAGTGGAATGTCCTCACTAATACAGTAATACATGCAAGTGTGTGGTTGTGTCTCCGCCACAGCTACTTCTCTTTAACAGTGTTAAGTCATTACCATAATCACTTGAACAAATCAATGAATTTAAACTCATCGAAAAGGCCATGCGAGTGATTATTTGCCGCTACCATGACAGTCCCATAATATTCATAATATAATATGAATAGCCTCTTCAGACATCCATGCTGTTTCACGGTTTGGTAGATGCACACGTTACGGTTAGAGTGTAAAGCACATTTGCAGGTAATCCGTCATGCAACGACCATGTGAGGATCAATAATCCCTCTCAGCTAGAAGGAAGTTCCTTTCCAAATGAGAGGGGTTATAATATCGCATACGACCTCGTGCTAATTAAACATATTCTCACCACTATATCCTCGGGGTAGGTATCGTTGGAGAAGGAGCCGTCATCGAACATGACCTCGTAGAACATCTGGGAGGTTATCTCGGTGACCTTAGAGCTGTAGTAGCGCAGGTTCTTGTGTTTGGAGATTACCGTCTGGCCCAGGGAGATCGGCGCTTGGCACGCTCGCTGCTTCTAGTTTAGACCGGGAGCAGCAATTAGACTACCGTACAAGCACACTCAGTCAATATGCAGATTTATATCCCTACACTAAACCACCCCCTTTTTACTCTACTTACATTCATTTTGAAAAGAAATGTGACCAACATTCACATGCCCGCCTCTTGCTATACTGCATGGGAGTTACACCAAATCATCTGGCGTCTACGCTAGAACCAATTATCCCCGTTAATCTTTGTTTAGGAATTAAAAGTCTGATCTCAAAGAGCGAACACATTGCCGTGTCCTCTCTAACTAACTGAGCACAGCCTGGTTCATAACAGCTCTAGGAAGCACCCGTCCTATAACTTACAGCTGAGGAACTCCGCGACTGATGTCTATGGCAGGTGATTGACACGACATACGGCCAATCATCCGGCTCCATGATTACACCGGCAGCATGGGCACAGGTCACATGAAAGGAGGTGGGACACCGGCCACATGAGCACTGGATACAAGCACCTGCCTGCCGCTTCGCCGAGCAGCGCTTACGACAATAGATGCACTTCTGTAAACACAGACCAGAGCAAACCGTCAGCACCGAACAGACCGACGAGGGCCAGCTGCAGCCAGAGAGGCCGGCTTCATCCTCTCACTTTCAAGCCAGCACTCAGCCCCAAGTCCATTCTTTCCTACTGCAGACACAAACAGGTCACAAATATTTAGCTTGATTTAAAAAAAAAAAGAAAGAAAAAAAGGCTAAAATATTTCCTTTAACAGCTGGGCACTATCGTCTATACCTAAATAGTGGGTAAATAGGGTAAATAGTGCTCTTTTTGGGTAATATTTCCAGATGTGGATTAAAACACATTAAGTTCTCCAGTGAATATTTCACATAATCAGGGCAATAAACAACACAAGAACATGATGGAGGAACATGTCACTCAGAGTATGGCTCACTTATGTGTTACTGATAGTTCACGTTCATCAAGGAAGGACTATGGCTCTTGTTTATATCATGACTTGATAACTTGTTTTGGGACTTTTTATGGGATTTGTCGACAAATCCCAGAAAATACTCATAATAATGTTGTGAATTGTTATTTATTGAATTAAATGGTGTCCAATAGAAGATTAGCCCATTGTCAGCGATATCCGGTGCAGGTATTTGAGTGGGTACGGGCCAGTCCCACACCAGCAGCCTGGTCACAGGATACAATGGACAACAGAGCAGCAAAACAGGGAGTCCTTGTCGGACCAATTCCACTGAATGGTTTTGATAAAAAGAGAAACTTGAGTTTAGATGTAAATTATGAACAATACATTCTACACACTTAACTGTATAGGATGTTAAATGCAGCACATAGTGCATGCAGGTATGTAACGTAGAATACTTTTAGCACAGGTTGACTGTGTGATTTAGTTTAACAAAACTCAGCAGAAAGTGAGCCTTAAAGCGTCCGTCACATCTCCGCCTTCCTTCCAATCTTTTCCTCTCACCTTCCACTGCAAGCTACAATAAGCCATCAACCAATGAGAGTCTTTTCTTTGCATTGACCAAAACCTGACCTCATTCAAAAGTGTAGTCTTTTGGAGCAGGTTCAAAAAAAAAAAAAAAAAAAGAAAGTGAGCAATTTAAAATGTTTCCACTTGAGAGACTTTGACTACGGGCTGAAGAAGAACATCAGCGAATTAAAGACAAAAGGGCAGCGAAGTGAATCATCGCTTGGTTGAGCCATGAACCTCTAACACCATCAAAATCCATTGTGTGCTCCAAATGAACAGATCAGTGAAATCTCCTCGATGCGCTGTTATTGGATACGGTGGTGTAAACAAAACATAGACAGGACAGAATAAAGTGAGGCGAGGGGGACACACCTAACAGTTAACACAGACATGTGATTTCACCGCTACAATACAAGGAAACCCTCACATAGGACCAGTCACATGACATCACTGGAGGTTTACACAAGAAACAGGCGCTGCTAAGCCTATGTTGGGGTAATTTATCCCCCCCCCCCCCACCCCCATTTGAGGTCTGTGAGCTATACACAACTGCACAACGAAGGGCGTAGACATGCATGCCCGACGCACAAACACCATGCATCCATGCACACTCACATTTTTGAAGACTATCTCTTGGTTTTCTGCACCCAACGGCCCATCAAGCCCATTTCCTCTACTGTGGCTTCTCCCCTCCCCCCCCCCCCCCTCCTCCTCCCACAAATCCTCAGCTCTCCCGCTAAAGGGAGAGAATGACGACATCCTTCCATTAGGACCCTGCTCCTTCCCCCTGTACTGCAATATTAAATGGGACCCTTAAGATGTCGTCATTCCCTCCGACATATTATGGGAAAAATGGCCCCGGGAAGAAAAGCAGAGCATTTGATAGGCGGAGAAGAAGGTGCCAATACAATCTGTCCTTCTCAGCTAACCCTCTAAAATAAGAGTTCTTTGTTCATTTCTTTGAAAAATCAATAGCCGATCTAATTAGTCAACCTAGGCAACATTAATTCAGTTTAACCTATACAGCCTTTACACTTATCAGCTTAGCCTACTTAATTCAGGTATCAGCTGAGGATCAGAGGTATTGTGTGCTGAGAGACTCTCGGAGAAGTCCTCTTTCAGCCAAAAGGCCATGCCGAATTCAAAATGGGGGATGAAAATACGGAACTTTATCACGTTTTTTTTGAGTTTCTGTTATTAATGGAGCCTCTATTGTCTCGCAGCGTCTCTATTTCTGAACTTAGGGACTTTTACTCCGTGCTTTCCTTGGTGACTAACTTGGCCTACATTTCACAAAGCCCTTTCCCACATCTCCTCCATTATGGACAGCATGGTGCCGCTGATGAACTGGCCCGACTGTCTCGTCCACCTATTGAGGCCAGCATGACAAGATTCTGAATGGCATGCAACACACCCTGTGTGTGCAGAGGGACGTGTGCGTGCCTCTGTGTGTGTGTGTGTGTGTGTGTGTGTGTGTGTGTGTGTGTGTGTGTGTGTGTGTGTGTGTGTGTGTGGGTTTGTGCTTGTGTAAATGAGCATTTATGTACCTTTATTGGTGGAAAGATTTGTGTGAGAACATGAGGTAATGTTAAAATATGTCAACATAGTTTGATGTTTGAGTGTGAGGGAGTTTGAGGAGGAGCCTAACCCATGCCTGTGTCTTCTCCGGGGTGTATTTGGGCGCCTGTGTTGAGCCATGCGTTAAGAACATTCCCACAGTAAATTATGAATGTGTATGCGTGTGCGTGTGATAGTAAATTATAAATGCATTGGGCTGCTGCAGGGGCAGCGGGTCCAACGCGAACACGTGGCTCACGGAGCGAACTTACAAATGATGCATTGGACATAAGAGAAAGCTATACCAGCCATAAGCACACTCAATTTAAATGAAATCGCTGTCATCATGACACTAATGTTTTTTTTTTTTACTACAGAATGATTGAACAGGCTGTCTTTTTGTTACATCTTTTATCTTATTATTTAAAACTCAAAGAGGTTATTTTAAAGAGGCCCATCTGTTCTATCATCAACTGAGGCATGCATCCTTTCAAAAACAAAAAAGAAAGTGCTTGTGTCAGCATGTTAATTAGTGAAAAATTGGCTGCAGAGAGCAAAGATTTTGTGTCATCATGAAGTGTGAGGAAAAACGTGACGCGGTCAGATCCGATACATCTTCCAAAAGGGAAGAAACTGTGTATACTTATCAAAGCATGTGTTTTCAGCATCGCCAGCTGCAAGCTATGGATGGCACTGTGACAAACCGAGCAGCATCCAACAGCTAAAGGAAGAAAGCTCCGTTTCCACAAAAAAAACTGAGTTTAGATCCTAACAAGATCTGAGAGATTAGGCCATCATCAGGGTAATGTCACAGGCTGTTAATGAGCATGCCGCCCTTTTCAGTCTGGACTACAGTTTGCATTTTGTTCAGATTTGGGCCTCTGGATATGGATACTGACACTTTGTGGTCTGTGCCTTCATATTGGAATGAGTTTAATTTCAATGTGGTGTGAGCAGATATGAACCATATCTCTGTAAATAGCCCGTGCTGTGGGTAATGTCACTGTGTCCATAAAGTCAGTGTCCTATTTAGTGCAGCAGTTCTCCTTCAACTATTTTCAGGTAGGCAGGCCACTCGCGTAGGAACCACGATGTGTTCATAGGTTTCTTAGGAAATATTCACTTAGCATGAAGAAAAAGCACAATGACGTGTTGCCAAAAGAAATCTCAGCTGACTGAGACAACCAATTAGTCGACTTAATGATCAGGAGGGGGCAGCCCTATAGAAAGACCTGCGAGTAGAATATAATACAGTTGAATAGCACCACAAACTGCTGTCTTCAGAAACATCAGGGAGTTGACCTAATAGGCTGGCAAACAAATATATATTTACAATACATTGATCATCAAATACTGTCTATTAATTGTGTCTACATGTCATTGTGACTCCCAGCTCTTTTATTTCTACCTGTGGACAGTAATCTGTTACTAATGCAGATTGTGTCCCAACCCGTGCGTTGATCAATCATATACGCTTCTATAAAAAGCTGTTTTTTGTATCTATATGCAATATTTATTCCTGAAACAATAACGTAAGCGAGGATCGTGCATTACCGTCCACCGCGCATTCGGATGTACCTCTCCAACATTTTGCTTTCTGCTGAGCTATCATGGCGCCTGCAGCAGAGAGCTAACTATAGTGGCAACATGTCAGGTCTGCTGAGACACACTCCAGCTCTCTCATTAAGCAAACACACACACACACACACACACACACTAGATGCAAATACACACATGCAGACAGACAAACACCCGCACACAGACAGTCCTACATACACAAACCCCCTCTGCCATCCACCAGTGGTTAATTATCTAGCTTTGATTGCGGGCATGTTCGTCTCACATTGTTAATTAGAATTGTGAACACTTCATTAATTAGACTGGGCCAGTCCTCAAGGACCTGGGGAATTCCAGAGCAGCATCAGAGTGTGTGTGTGTGTGTGTCCTCACCAGTTTATATCGCTGCATGGGGATCCTACTGGTGTCAATGGGACTCCTCTTGGCTTCATCGCTGAACCTTGCCTCTGGCAGTGCTACCGCACACATCACGTGGGCCCATCTATATGCAAACACACACACAAACAAACAAACAAATTATTACATCGCGATGATTAAGACGCACAGACAATTCATGCGTCTGAGCTCTGGAGATCAGAGATGAGTATGCGGAGCTAATCGCAGAACAAAAGCCTGTCTCACTTGTCACTTTGGGTTTTCTTCAAAGCTCCACCTCTGAGGTTACAGAGACAGCATTCCTGAAAATAAAAAACATACAAGTGAGTATGAGAGAAAGATATTCCCCCCCACTCACCAATATCCTTACACATGCCTGCATATAACCCCTGCATGTAGTAACTGCATTGTGTGTGGTACTAGGGCAAATCAAATTCATGGGAAATCTGCTGGGTGGTTTTATGTTTAAAAAAGGCAGTTTAATGTTTAGCACAAAATAGAAACTTTCAATATAAATGCAGTTAAAAAACTGCAGCTTTAACTTAAAGCTGTTCCAGCGTGTTCTCCAAGCAAGCGAGGTAATGCACACAAAGGCTTCCACAAAGTAGCGGCAAATAGCGGCATCTTCTTCTTGAGAGGAACAGTGCGGCATAATACAACTTATATTCATCCATCTTCCTCAGGTAAAAAGAAAAATTGACTCGGATCAAAATGCTCCGAGCAAATTTGTAGTTTGTAAATGTTGCTCTTTGCACCTACACGTTATGTGCTTATAATTACACTCCATATGAAACACCACCGTCTCAAACGTTTAGGGGAAAGTGACATCACAGGAGGAGAAACATGGCCTTACTGCTGTAAAGCTTCCTTCTGTACAGCGATCACACGACCACTGTTCGCTGACATCATCTGCGGCAACACCGTAGCAACCTACAGAAGGGAAGTAATAGATGAGAGAAAAATTTAAATCTTCACACTCACTCAAGTACTGCTAAACCGCTTCACTCTGACCTGGTGGCGCTATAGTTTCAACTAACCATTCACAGAAAGCAGCCGACGTGACAGTAAGTCTACAATCGGTTACAAAGAAACAAGAATAAAATGCCACGTTCACGTCGTTTCCACAGAAAGATGGTTGTGGTTCCTGCAGAACTGCACTGAGTTGCAGACAAAGCTCTATGGTAAGTGTGTGAAAGGGAACAGCTGTGGTTGAACAAGAAGTGCAGACAACACAGGCGGAGAGAGGTACATCTATGCGCCTTTGTTGTATAAACACATCTATTTTGTGTGTTCATCCGTGTATCAAAGAGCGCTTTGCAGACAGCCAGACCTGCGCGGGCGTGACAGCGGGCTCTCGTTGCAGACACTTGTGCGGGGAGCCCTTTGTAACCCAGATGACATGGCTGACAGACACCGCCAAACATTCAGAGTAGTATGAAACAGCCACTTTGAGTAAATGTTGTTGTTTTGCTTGGTTTGCTTGGTTTAGGTCTGTGTCCTTGGTCAGGCAGAAACAGCAGACATGTTTTATAGAAATATGAATGCTGGCGGCCTCGAACAGAAGCGCATTTTGAATTTAAAAGCAAGACAAATGAGAGTCTTTTCAAAGCCGACAGCTGGTTAAAATCCAGTCCTAGACGGTTTAGACACATAAGCTGCGGGGAATTTTTATTTGTAAGAAACACTTAAAGTCTGTATGCGTGTGCGTGTCTCCGTTCTGTTCCCCCACTATCCATCACCAAACCAAACATCAAGTCTAAGCTCACCTCTCTTTCCTTTCCCCAGTTCAAATAACAGTATGGGGAAAGCAACATCAACTTGTACTTACTGTAGCTTCTCTAAACCAAACTTGTGGCTTTTTCATCAGTGTCAAATGACATGCACTTCAGCTCCTACTCCCACCCTGTACCTCCACACACTCGCACAAAGCAAGCACATGCAGTGCACAGGAGTTCAGCGCACACACACGCACACACACACACACCGGAGTATCAACACTAGTGGCAGGAAAGTATGAGGGATTGAAACTGACTGAGAGAAGCAATGTCATTCTAAAGCTGCGGATTCGGGACAGTGTGTGAGACTTACAAAATATGTGTGTGTGTGTGTGTGTGTGTGTGTCTGTGGAAGACCAGCTGAACGCTTAAGATATTGGTAAAACATGTAGGGATTGGGAAAGAGACCTAGAGCTGTTAAATTGTGTGTATGGGGGATTGAGATAATGTACGGCGTATGCGTGTCCAGTGCAACACAGAGGTTCCGGGTTTTTTTTTTTTTTTTTTGTAAGACTGTGTGTGAGGCCTTGCTGCACTGGCTTGGGGCCCTTGGGCAGGAAGTATGTGTGGTGAAGACAGAGGATTCTCCATCATTCGGCTGACGATGGAAATAAAATACTCCGAACCGCAGAGAGAGGGGGAGAAAGGGAAACAGAGAGGGGGTGGAACACTGAGACGGAGTCAGGGCTCAAACCCACTGACCCTCTCACAATGACATGACAAAAAAACAAGCACAACATGTAGAAACAAACAATGTGGCTTAGGGAGGTAGGAGGTAAAACTATACTGAAAGGACCAGTATCAACCGGAGGACACACTCTCTCTCACACACACACACATTTACACACTTCCCTTCCCTCGTGCATACGTACTTGCATGGACTTGCAGGCAACAGCCCTGGCAGTAGAGCAGAGGGGAGGTGCCATCTTCCTGCAGCAGAGGGTTGGTGGGAGTTGGGGGGCAGTTCTGCTCCCGGAAAGAAAAGCAGATCTCTGGGACCAGCGGCGTGGTCCGCCTCAGACCTCCGCAGGGACGTGTGGGGCCCTCCATTGGAGACAAGGAGTTGGAGGTGTCCTGAGCTACGATAGGTGTACTGTCCCCTACTTTGTCTTCAGCCTGAAAAAAAGAATTTGGTCATTTTCATGTTGTTCTTAAGAACTTCTTAATTTAGCAGAGACGGGTGGAAAATAAAGTGTTTCCCCTCCTCCCTCATAATTAAAGTCATTCTGGGTGGCTTGTTGGCCAGTGGCACATTACAGGAGCTGGTTTTGTAATAAGACGATGATAAACAGCAAAAAAAGTATGAAGTAACGTTCATCACCAGAGGGCTTAGAATTATTTTCAATACTAGTATTATTCAGCGGTAATTATTTAGCCGTTATTAAATTATTTGCACAGACTTAGCGGTCTCTTTTTCGGGGCTATGCTTTCACAACAAGACGGGGCCTGGTATTAGTGTCATATACATGTAGCTCTCTGCACATCAAATCAGTTTGGCTATAAAATAAAAAAGGTTGACCAGCTGAGACGATATCACCACTAACATGACATTACAACAGCCCATTTGATTAGCTTGTGGGGTCTTTACTTGTTCCCCCGTTATATGAGTTGACTCTGTGTTAGAGTAACACAGCTCTATTCATAAAAACTCAAGAGATACCATTTGAAAAAGTACTCCGGACTGGACTGAAATAAAGGAAGGACCTGCATGTTTGCCGGAAAAGCAGTAAGTAATCGTGGCTATGAGTATTTCTACGGTGGGGGGGGGTGAAAGACATATGCGTTCCAGATGATCAGCGCAGGTAAAACTGAAATCTGCCCACCTCACCAGCAAAGATAAATCCTGCGGAGCTTAAGGAGCGAAAGCAAAAAGTCCGACTGGATGTGATCTGCTAGTATCGATTCCTCCATCTTCAGCTCGGTGGCTAGGAGATACAATCATATCCTCATATGGAACACATATAGGCACTAATGAAACTAGAATGCATTGTGGAATCAAGCATCCAACAAATGACACCGGCTACATATATACATATTTTGTTGACCTCCGCTCTACCTGATAATAGGGCATGAAGAGTGTGCACACAGCACAGTGTGGCTGCATGGTGGCTGCATGGGAATTGAACTCCCTTTCCGCGGTGAAGCAGCTCTTCCTGTTCTGCCACAGGTAGATGAGGGGCTTCGCCCAAGCCTCCATTTCCTGATCCTCCTCCTCTGCCAGGCTTGCTTCAGGGGGCTCTAAGTGGAGACACAACAAAGCCTTACAACCACTTATATATTCAACTAGTGCTTTTTATTTATTTAATATGGCCCAGATGATGATTCATGCAATACATAGAGCAAATCGCTTGTCTGGTAGTTTGTTAATTTAGCCTGTTCTGACTCTGAAGCAATCGTGTGCCCTGACTATCAAAAGCACGGCATCGTTCTCACTACTGACTTCTGCAGCAGTAATAGACCTGCTGCCAAGTCACATCTAATCCATCCACAGTGGTGACAATTTCCTCCAGTGACCTGGAAAACTATTTCAATGAATTGAAGCCTGTGTGTTTATAAAAAAAATAAAAAATACCCAAAATGATTAAGAGCTCTCATCATCATAAAATAGGCTTCTCACAGCCACGGTCATTTCTCCAGGATAAACAACTAAAATGGCTGCTGAATTATTCATCCGTTTTCACAACCATGGAGATGATGAATATGACTCTGTGTGTGTGTGTGTGTGTGTGTGTGTGTGTGTGTGTGTGTGTGTGCATTAGTAGTTGTTAATTGAGGGCCCTGCCTCCCACCCTGTTTAAACCATGAAAACAAACAGAGTATCTATCACGAGGTCATTTTACTGTGGTAGGCCTGAGAGTTAAATCTGTTTGGTTTATGTGTGCATTGACGTCAGACGAACCATTTGGGGGGGGGACATAAAATGAGAAAAATGCAGAGGGGAAGAAGGAAGAGAGGAACGACTCGGTGGTTATAAAAAGCTACACCGTGGGAGAACACCGCAGAACGTTACCTGGCAGTACTTACTATTTAAGAAGGGTGTTATTAACAGCATTAAGGCAACTAAATCAATTTGATTCCTTCTGAGGTTATTGCCTTGCTGGTTAAACCACCTTTTAACAAAGAAAATGTCATGGTTTCTAAGTATGCTAACAATTGGGGTTTGGCAACTGTATTCTGGTTCACTGCAATGCAACCAGCAGAAGTCAAAGGATCATGGTTTCTGGCCTGGTGCCATCCTCTATGCAGCACCGACCACAAAAGGAAATGTCCCATGTTTTTATTAAAATGAGCATGGCTCTTGGCTTCCATCATGTGCATGTGTCACTGTCTGAATGTTGTGAGTCTTTTTTAAGGCTAAACCTCAGCGGTACCTCTCAGTGAACTGTGTGAATTGTGTGTGTGGGTGAGTGAGTTCCCACCATCGTCACTGGCAGCCTGTTGTTTGACAGCAGTGGGTACAGCCCTCGCAGTAGGCTTCCTGAGTGGGTGGCGCCAGCTCTTAGTAGTCCTCTTCCCTGACAGGGCGGCGTACTGGCATGAATAAGCATAATTAAAAAGCATTAAGAATTGAAAAATAATCTGTATTTGTATAAAAAGACTAAATGTGAATGCCTGTGTGTACAAGAGCACTCACGGCACAAACCTCCCCAGGTTCCAGGCCTGATTCATCACACTCGCAGTTACTCGTATCGTTTTCCTCCTCCTCCTCTTCCTCCTCGTTGTCAGATGAGTCGCTACTGCTCTCTCCCTTGGCACTACTTTGCTGCTCCGCCTCAACGCCATCAGATCCCCCTTCTTCCATATCAGACACTCCATCCTGTTCTCCTCTTCCCATCCCGAGAGGTGAAACAGCAGTGACTGAGTGCAGACTCTCCTCTGCCTCCCTTTGTCTCCCCAGCTCCCTGCACACGGAAAGGGCTTCAGACCCTTCCGCTTCCCCTCTATGGAGCTCAAAATCTCCACAAAGCCCCAGGGCCTCCACAGCACCGACTGAAACCAGCGAGGTGGGCTCGAGCTGGGCCCAGGTGAGAGGCCCGCCTTCCTCCTCCTGGTTCTCTGACTCACGGAGGTCTTGCTCTGCGTCCTCCAGGTCCGTGACTTCTTTGCACTGAGGTTCAGTCCACATGGTGTAAGGCAGGGGGTCATGGGTGAAGTCAGAGGGGAGTTCTGGGTGCAGACTCTGGATAAGTACTGCAGGACCCTGGGAATTGAAGTTTTTCCAGATGCTGCTGGAGAAGGGTTTGGGCTCCATGTATGGGTTGTCGGAAGTACAATGCAAAGGGGAGTATGTAGTGTGGTGGTGGAGTTGTAATGCTAGGTGACTGTCACTCTGAGTGCATAATGGAGGGGAAGGGGGACTATTGTTTGAGGTGCCAGTTAAAAGAGAGGCACAACTGCTCAGACTGAATGCACTGTCCCTTTGAGCAGAGTTATCTCCACTTGCCAACTCTGCTGAGCTGGATTGCTGCTCTGTTTGAGGTGCAGCGCTCTGAACTAGCTGGCGAGAGGAAGCATCAGTCTGTCCAGTAGTAACATTTTCCAGCTTTGTATGGTCCTTCTCTGCAGCAATTCCTGACATTATTAGCATTTCACGAACACCACCAGATGATTTTTTGTGCAGATTATCGGTGGTTAAATGAGCCGTGTTTCCTTCTAAACCAGACACCGCCGCCTCATCGCAATTATATGGAGAATCTAAATGCCACTTGTTGGCGTGTTCTCCAGTAAGAGGTTCTTTAGACATCATTATGTCGGCTTCTCTCTCTTCCTGCTCGGCTCGATGCGAGGACGGAGAGCTGGTTGGCGTCTCCCGCTGAAGCACTGGTGCCACCTGGTGACCGCACAATCTGGCTTTTGGGACAATGGTTAGCATGTCATCAGCCGGGGTGAGCGAGGGCATCTCCTGGATAAGCACGGGGGGCAAAGGGCAGATCACAACCTTATCTGCTGGCTCCGGAGTGAGTCGTGGCATATCCACTGCATTCCTCTGCAGCAGAGGAGGGAAAAGATTTTCCTCCGTGTGGTTTTTTTCAAAACTGCGATTGTGTCCTGGAGGGGAGAAGGAGCCACATAATGTGTAGCTATCTCCCTCTACGGGCTCAGTTTTGAGATCATAAAGTGCTTCTGTAGTAGAGTGTGGATTGATATGTTTTGTGTGAACAACTGTGTCAGTTTTCTCTGCTTCAGCAGGGCTGTTAGTGTAATTCTCAGTACCCGTATCCATGCTACCGTCAGTGTTTGGTGTTAGGCTTAAAGTGTCTTCTCTACATGAGGAACTAGAGGCCTGAGCTCCAGAGTCAGAGGGACGCAAGCTCATCTCCGTCTCAGCAGCAGTGCTCGCTGTGTGGGAAGATGAGCAGAGTTCGTTGGCCTCCAGGGGAGAGACCCTGGTAGAGCAGTCCTGAGAAGTTGAGAGGTCTTGTGGTTCAGGAGAGCAGCAGCGTGGCTCATTAATTCCCGGATGCATCTGGGTAGCCTCAGGCCATTGGCTGAGTCCTTCAGGAGTCCTGCTCGTGACCCCTGACCCTGAGAGGCTTTGAGGGTCAATATGTGTGCCCATCTCTGCCTTTATGTCCGTCTTCACAGCTGAAGCAGGGGAGGGAACGGAGCTGCAGCGAGAGTTGTGGGATGGCTCCTTATTCAAAAATCCCAAACTATTGCTCTCCACACGATTTACCTTGACCACACACATCTGTCTGCAAGGACCTGTTGAAGACACAAGGATGGGTTCACTAAGCAAGGACAGTCAAAATATGTTTTCATAGACCTCAGATGAGAGACATTTCCAAAATGTAAAAAAAACAGGCATGCAGGCTACCTGTCAATCACGCACGCACATACACTGACTACCGTCTCTTACCAGGAAGGTGAACGGAGTTGTGGTTCTGGTTGTGCTTTGACTCTGCTTCCTTTTTCTTCTCTTTCTCCTCCTCTTCCCTGCAGCTTGTCCCTGCCACAGTCCTTCGCACCTTGGGCCCAGGCAGACCACTTAGGCCTTTCCTCTTGCTGCTGGTCAATGCTGAGCTGCCATCCAGGCCAATGGGCTCCTCGGTGGTTCGGAGGCGCTTGGAGCGCATTCGAGAGTGGGTGCAGCTGGAAGAAGGGAGATGGATCGGAGAAGATTGAAAATCAAAAAACCCCGGATTAACGCTAGAGAATCGATGCAAGCAAATGCAGAATACTGGGACTTATGAGGCAATGGCATTTTGCTTTTGCAGCTGTCAAATATTTCGGGGCAAGTATATTAGTCACCGGCCAACGCACCAGGGCCGCTGTCACAGGCACCAAGTTCATCATCACAATCTGATGCATCCACAAATATTGCATTGGAAATTTAATAAATAAATGTTGTTTTCCTGATACAAAATCAAATCTTTATTAACGTCGATGAGGCATGTGTATGAAATAAAAACATTTGATAATAAACATACAATCAGCACTACTCCTATGCCAGATTAAAACCCCAGCAGCACCATTAGCTGCAGCGGACTGCTCTGTTGACCAGTATGTGACAGAAAACAGAAGAAACATTGTCTGAATGTGACAACAGTACCCTTTGTTTGTCGGTTTGTTCTTGCGCCGCCTCTGCAACCAGCTCTGCAGCTCCGGTGTTGTACCGGGAGTAGCAAGTATGTGGTCGGGAGGTGCCGAATCTTTGCCCACCATCCAGTTAGCGTAGCGGTCAGGTTGAAAGCGTTTCACAAAGGGTTCCATGGATATCTTCACCATGTCCTTGCTACATGTGCACTAGAGGAGAGACAGAGGATATAATCTGACACTGTATGACCGATTCAAATCCAAGACACTCCAAAAGACATGAAGCGGTGCACAGTTTTAATGAAGGTTCTCGGCTGAATGTTACCTGTGTGGCTACTTTGCCATAGTCTATCCAGCGCACAGTGGCGAAGTTGGTGGACTCTGCACAGTTGAAGCCATGATTGAAGCCAGCATGGTAGCCATAAGGGAAGGTGATCATGAACTCTCCAGCTTCCTGAGTAATCTGGTATCAATGCATGGTAAGAAGGGAGAAAGACACAGGGGGATGAGTGACAAAAACACTAACTTTTGTTTTTCAAAAATGTGCACCTAAAAAGACAACAAACTGAAACCATTCAAATAAGTTAGAGCAGGTTTCAGTTGAAATGAACCCTGCTCATTTTATTGGCAAGAAAATGTGTTTCCAGAAAGTTGGTAAATAACGGGAGTATAAATGGTGAGAAGAGGAGCCGAGAGCTGAGAGCCTACCTTATCAAAGGGAATGCCATACTTCTTAAGTATAGAAGGGGAGATTAGAGTCATCTTGTGACGAAGAAAAGCCTCACACCCCTTAAAGCTGTTGGGAAAGAAACCTGACAAAGATGTGCACGTACACACCGTTAACACGAGTGTAAGCCAGGCGGAAAAAAGGAAAAAAAAAAACATACATGAATAAAAAGATAAGCGAGAGGTGGATGTTCTGCTTAGAACACTTTCAACCTTTACAGTCCACAGTCATGTCTTGTTTTCCATTAGGGCTGCAACTAATTATTATTATTGTAACAAAACTAATTCATTATAAAATGGATCAATTCTTTTGTTTATAAAATGACTAAAATAATATGACAAATATCCATAAAAAGTTACCATAGCTCAAAAATAATGTCTTCGTATTGCTTGCTTTTGTCTGACAAGACGACGGAAATGGAATTCAATTTACAATGATTTTACAATATCAAACCAGGAAATGTTTTGTATTCTTACCTGATAAATGACCTCAACAATGAATAGTCAACAATCTATTGTATTCAGGCTTTGTTGCAGATTACTTGCTTTGTTAACTGGATGGATAGAAGAACTGGGCACAGGTCAGTCTACTCAAATATTTGGTTACGTTCTCAGCGTTTTGAGATTTTCATTTATCCAGTGAAGTAATCAGCGGTGAAATCTTACACCTAATAGCCTGTTACATTACACCTAAACTATTACTTAGTCGTGCGTGTGTAATCATATGCATTGAAGTGTATTTAGTCTCTTGATAGCTCACAGTATGGATTTTCCTAAAGTGGCTCGTCAACACATTAAGCATGTTCATTCATTTACATCTCTACTCAGAACATGTTTGTAGTCCAGAGCTCATTAGCATACTGCCTCTTCAGCGTTGCCATTAATGCCCTCTCATTGCAGAGTTTAATTGATGTGCTGTACTTTGTTGTTTAATGCAGACCTGCTTCTGTATACATTATTCAATAACCTCTCCCGCCTCTCGTTTACACAAAGAGAATACAAATGATTGTTGTACCTGTAGCCAGACGCTCCAGTCTCTTCCCATGCTCCGGGGGAATGGCATACCTGTGAGAGACAACAGATAGATATAGAGCAGACTGAATTATTTTTGACTATGTAGGGGAAAAAAAAAATCTGAACATGCATTGTAGTATCGGCATAATAAACACACTGTAGCATCCGCTGGACAGTTGCAGCCGAGATGTCGAGAGAAGCCTTTGCAATTTCAAGACTGCCATCAAGTGGTGGATAAATGAACAAGTGTAACGAGGCTGACGAGCCTTTTCCAGCAGTGCATTATTATTCATTAATCAAAAATGATAACAGAAATGTCACCATAAAAGTGGATTCAAATTGACTGTAGAAACACTCGAATAACATGCTTTTAACTTGTCTGGGCCTAATCCATTTGCTCTTTAATTTCTGCAATACTGTATTTCATAATATGGAGCCCAGTTCCACCTCTGACAGAGACAGAATAACGATCACCAACTGTGTCGAGTTTAGAGGTAATCCCATTTTCTCCTTGCGCCACAACTGCTGACGCAATCCGAATTTAAACTGTTCCCAAAAGTTCCCGGGCGAGAAAACCTGGGGAGGGTGACAGAATTCCCTGAAGGTTCGACGAGGCATTCCATTTGAGTAGCGCCATCCGCCCTCAGGTCTGTGGCATTTCTAACGTCATATCAACCCGTCAGCTTAACAGAGCAGTGAGAGACGGGTTGAGAGGGAGAGGCAACCTCAGGTGGAGGTGACACGGGGAGTTGGAGGGGATTGAGAGGAGGCGAGAGAGGTGCATCTTTAAGCCGCTCCCCTCCAGGGACGAGGTGTCAAAATAGCAGCAAGATGAAAGAGTGTGTGTGTGTGTGTGTGTGTGTGTGTGTGTGTGTGTGTGTGTGTGTGTGTGCTGGATGATAAGGGTATGCATGTGTGTGTGGGTGCTTGGATCATCAGGCGGCTCTATGCGAGCGTGTGTGAGTGTGTGAGTGTGTGTGTGTGTGTGTGTCACTGTCTGGCTGTGACACTGATCCCTGTGGGGTTGCAGGGCTCACTGCTCTAATGAGCAGAACTCCCTCCAGGGCAAGAGGGAGCGAGGAATGGAGCGAGCTGAGCTGACAAAGAAATAAAAAGCAAACTCCATTTTGATCTACCTGCATTCTTCACCTCTTCTTTCGCTTTATTATTTTGAACATGAACTCCCTTAAAGCCCAGCTCCTATTCCATTAAAAAATGCAAACCCGCTAGCAATTAGACCTGTGCAATATATATATATATATTAGTGCTGGGCAACGATTAAAATATTTAATCGCGATTAATCGGATGGATTTTTTGAGATTAATCGCATTGTTATGGCAAAGTTCAATAATGAATTCAAAAGTAGTGTATTGCGCACTTTTATTTTAAAAGTACTGCTATATGAACAAAAGGGCAATAACATTTGGTTCACGAGATGCAGGTAGCATTTTTATACTAAATGTGAATATAATTCATACTTTGTTGGCATCTTATTCTGAAAACCGGATGTTCGTCTGAAGAAACCGGATGTTGTCTCACATTAATCTTTCCGCTAACTTTCAAAGTCCTTCGCTCGCTCCCGATCTGTGCCGTTTAAATGCGTTTACCGTGAATTTCAGCATATAGGTGCACTAACATTACTGACTATAGGATGTTTGCTGGATTTTATCCCACTGTTCTTGTCATCCTCTTGTTGTTATGTATATGTATTGTCTCTTGTCTTTCAATAAAAAAATAAATAATAATAAATTAAAAAAATGCGTCAACACGCGATAAAATAATTGTCAGCGTTAACGCGCAATTAACGCTTTAACTTGCCCAGCACTAATATATATATATATATATATATATATATATATATATATATATATATATATATATATATATATATATATATATATATATATATATATATATATATATATATATATATATATATATATATATATATATATATATATATATATATATATATATATATATATATATATATATATATATATATATATATATATATATATATATATATATATATATATATATATATATATATATATATATATACATACATACATACAGCTTCTAACACCATGTTACCATGCACTCTGGCCAATGCAGTATTTTCTATGAAATTCAAACTATAGTTTGGCATTTTTTTTAAGTATGTAAATCTTCTATTTATATCTAAAAATCTGCGATCTGGATCTTTCATTTCAGTCTCATCTTGACTGTTCTCACCACGTCGTGCTTAAAGAATAACGCAACAATAAATCCACTTTTCTTTTAGTAAATGACATACACAGTCCCTGTGTATTCATTACACAATCCATCGATGATGGTCTCAGTCATTGAGCAAATTTGACAGAACGATTTGTTTTCCTCGAGAAACTCCAGTAACTTGGATTACAGTGCTAATCAGCGTTAAAGTGTTTGATTCACAGGAACAATGCATAGCATGTGGTTGACTGGTTAGGATATTAAATGTTGTCTTGCTCCACTGCACAGACAAGAATGATAGCATCCAGGAAATCAAAGCATATGCTTACGCCCTTGGAGAATAACAAAGGCTCCCCACACACACACGGAGTTTGTGTGTGTGTGTGTCCATGGAGAGATGGAGTTTGCAGCCCTGACAAAAATATGGACGTGCATTATGAAAAGGACATGAATCTCATCTGCGAATCCATTCCACACACACTATAACTGACTAGTATTTCCTTAACATGTCGCACCAAACAAGAGTAGTGACAGATCCTTAAACAGGAAGGTTTTATGTAAATATGCACCACATATAGAAATACCATTTAACACGATTACTCTGTCGTGAGAGACAAAACTTTAAAAAGGTTATACGCCAAGACAGCTGCAAGTTTTACTTCCATTTGGGTCACAAGAGACATACCTCCAATAACTCCAGTTAACTGTGGTTAGTTAAGGGGTTCAGGGTTTAGAATTGATTTTAAGATATGATTGATTACGTACAAAGCCCTGAGGCCTCGGCCAAAGTTAATCTATCAGATCTCTCACTGCCCTTTGTCCCTTCCCACACCCTTAGATCCTCGATTGTGTCGTTTGTTGTTATTCCAAGGTCTAGCTTCTCACATAACGGTGATGGAGCCTTTGCAGTCAGGGCTCCTATTCTGAACATTCTCTGTGATTTTCTGGATGTTTTATGACATTCTAGTTTGTGTTTTTATGCGTTCGGTTTTTATTATAGCACGTTGTAACGGTGTTTTGAAATTGTTGCACAATCATTGCTTCTTTTTGCATTCCCCCCACCCTGTACCTCCATCCCTACCCCACACTAACCAGGACTTGGGCTCTCCAAAGTGGAGGTAGTTGATGCTGTACAGGTCCATATCTTCAGTGTGCCAGGAGAAGGTGGTCTTCCACATGCCGAAGTATAGATATGGAGTGTTGACCCCCTGGATGGACACGCCACAGTCCTCCTCGATAACATCCAAGATAGAGTTCAGGTGGCCAATGTTCCACTCCTCCACATCCTAGGAGGTTAGAAACAACCGTGAAGATTTGTAGTCCGGTTGACAACAACACATTTTAATCCAATCAATCATTTATCCAATAATTGAACTCGGTGTGCTGTTCAGGCCACCAAAGTGATGAGCTCTATTACTGTTACTGACAGATTAAAAACACTGAACCTGTGCTCATGCAGGGACTGAATAACTGGGGACAGAAATGAACACATGTGTGGAGATAGTAGAATACACACAGAGAGTAAGCAACAAAGGAAAAAGATGAATGACCTACCTCATCATAGAGGCTGCCACTGACATCAGCGCCATATATGGGTGAGACAAAAGTCAGGTTCTTCCAATATTTTCTCTCAAGATCTTCATAATTCAGGTAGCGAGGTGTACAGTACCTGTGGAGGACAATCACATCGTATTTATATTCATTTAGCCCTTATTTGACCAGCAACAGTCCCATTGAGATTCAGACAACAGCATTAACACTATAAAAGAAGAGAAAAACAGACGACAGCAAAAACCATTCAAACAAACATAAAGACATTTTACTTAAAAGAAACAAGCAACACACTAGAAACAAAACAGCAAATGACATGAAGCAATGCATTAGCAGTGTTCAGTAACAGGACATCTGCATTCAGTGTTCAGTGTGTTCCTTCATCCTGTTTTTATAATCTTCTATGCTTATAAAAGTTAATCTAGTTAAAGGTTGTGGTGGAAAAACGATTCAATAGTACCGAGTGAGTCCTATAATACTGAAACAAGAAACATTGAGGAAAGAAGTTTGTCTTTAAAGTATTTATTCTCTGCGCAGAGAAGGCGTCACCGTCATACTGACTGCAACACAGTCTGCAACACAGTCTGCAACACAGTCTGCAGAGGATGAGCCAAGAGTTCAGTTTGTCTCCTGCTAAGCATCTCAGCACACAGTAGGGGGGGACATCAGGTATTTACATTACAACAATTGATCAGCAGTTTCAAGCTCCCCATTGACCCCCCCCCCCACCCCCCAGTCATCCCCTTCCTCTTCTGAGCCTTGTCACACAAAGACATGCGTCTTTGTTACCTTTGATTATCCCTGGGAATCTTCACACCTAAACACTCTCTTGTTAAACTGCAACCCCCATTTGGTTACTTCCCCTTATCAAAGCAAAGACAGCGACACCCCATATGGTCCTGTTACCACTCTCCTCAGTACACAATCATATGTCACATATAGTTTTGTTAGTGAGTAAGGCACATAAACTAAATCACAGTAGAAATGTACTAGCACACCAACATTTTCTATCACAAGGTGACCTTCCATTAATAACTATCTCATAACACACATCAGCAACAACATGCACCCTCAGCAAATAATGCCCCTGCACTTTAAAATCACTTTCTCACAACTCCGTCTCCATTCAAATTAATAAAACTGTCGATTCATAAATAGAATATAAATATGCCAGCAACACAACTGGATATAATGTATCTATTTACTTCTTGACTTTCACTTTGTTGACTTCATCCATCCAGGATGATAAATCAACATTGAACATTCACACACACTATATTGATGCTGTTGATATTAAGTATCTCTCTATTTCAGCCGGTTTGCCGGGTAACTAATAATCTTCTAGAGGTTATTCTGTATTCTAAGAATATATTTGTTTAACATTGTACACTTTGTAATACGCCAGTCGCATACACTGTGTACATCTAAACAAAGTTAGATTCTTACTCTGGCAGCAGCAGCATGTAATGTCAGTGTGGATGTAAACAATGAACTCCATAATACTCACATGTCACTGTTTGCTAGCCGCCTGAACTCCTGCACACTGAGAGGCTTCTTCTGGATGTTGTACTGAGTGAAGAGCCCTGATTGGCCAGCCATCATCTGCTGGATGGGAGCATCGATCATTAAATCATCGATGTCGTCGTAGGTACGACGGGGCTTCCAGCCTTTAGGAGGAATCACCTGAGGAACGAAGAGAAGAGGAGAAGATTGCTGTTGAAAATCAAACAGTGACTTCGTACAAATAGGTCGCTCTGATCAGCTGTTCATCTTTAGGAAACAGCAGCAGTTGACCCAGCGTGTCCAAAGGGCAAGTAGACAATTATGTATTAAATATGTCACACTATATCTGAATATCCGTCGCTTTCTTCTGACTGACTAAGACTGCCATCACAAAATTATGTATAATCAGCCTCTACAACAGCAGTCCAACTGTATGCACAGGCACACCAACCGTGTGGACACAACAAAGTCCATCACTCACAGATCTGTGAGACCCAAACCATTTGTGGGTGGTTGAAACTTTGTCCAAATTACCTTAGCCAGGCCTGCGCGGTGTGCACCCTGAGACTCCATATAAACCAGGTACTGGTTGAAGTCTTTGAACTCCTCCATGGTGGGCCTGAAGGTCATAATCTTGCAGGTGGGGTTTGCAGGGGTGTACACCTCTGCCCCCGCCATCCTGCCCCCTCACCAGATATAACCTGGGAAAGAAGAAAGAAAATTAACAATGAAAATGTGCTCCAACATCAACTTATATTTTATAAGTGGCTTTTTTAAATTGTAATGGTGATAGACATTCCCTAAGGTAAAAATACATTGATTACTTTGATAGCTATGTGGAGAGAAACCTCCTCTATTCTGAAAAGGTAACCGGGTCAAATCTGGGCAGAATGGGCAGACTAGAGAATCTGCTGAATCTTTTTAAGTCAAATATAATCTATTCAGAAAGTACTGAATAGATGTTGTACATGCTATTATAGATAGAGATGCTTTTACAGTCCAGATGGAAATATAGCTGGAAACTAATTCATTTTTGATTGTTTATATTGTTGTATTTTAAAGTTAAAAGGTGATTATTTCACCAAGCACGTTCATGTTAACATAATGTCCTCATATTACCCATTTTCTTATTTTTAATTAATTCTATTTTGCTTCATTCATCTTTTGTTGACTGGAGATTTTGGTGGTTGCTGTGTATTTTCATTTGTCGAGTGTATTTATACATATATAGAGTCAGTTAATAACCAAACCGGTTCAAAACATTAGTTCTGTACCTATTTCACACGTAGGCACATCTTACATTTTGGCACTCGTTGCAGTGATGGATTGATTGATTGATGCATCGAATTATACTATCAGAATTTCATATCAGTAATTGCAATACTTTAGAGGAAAGTGTCTGCGTTTAGTCAAATACCTTATTGCACCCATAGATGTAATTCACAGGTGTGTAACTGGACTATGGGGGTTGGTGCGTGTAATGGCGGCAGGCTAACCACTAGATGGAGGTAGTGATTCAATAAATGTCTTCGCCCCTTTGATCCTTCCTGATGCCAGCAACCCTTTTGAGATTTTGTCCCATCCACCCACCCCACTCCCAACTCTGACTTTACTGTGCATCCAGACAAAGGATCACATGGCCCCGATCTGTTGGGATTTGCAACCTTATATTTCATAACGCTGCTTCACTGCAAACCACATTATAATGGCGTGCGACCCGGTTATGTAACAGGCAATTGCAAGTTTTAGAAAAATCAGCTAACGTAACAGTGTTTAGACACAATGTGTTAAGTCTTTGTTTAAATATTATAACAAACATTTCAAAACATGGGTATCCTTGATCTGGCGTATTCGGCCTGTTATTAATTGAAACAAACCTGTTAAAGCCCTGGGACTAATACATCTCGGCAGATCCATAAATACTGCATGGACGTCTGTGGCTTGGCTGAGCTTTGTTGTCTACAAAGCCAGCTAACTAGCCAACTAGCCAACGTGTTGTTATGATGCAAAGAGAGGGCTGAACAACTAGCACTGCTTGCGAGCTAACTTATACTTAGGTGGTAAGCTCATTGGGTTCTGTTTGACTTGAATTCGATAATTCATGAACGGTACCTGACTCGAAATCACTCGGGAGTAGCAGCTGGGCAAGGAAAGCATAGCTAGCTCTTAAGCTAACCTAGCTGCAGCATTGGCTAACTTCTTAAATGCACGAGTGGATGGGGTTTAAATGCCCCTCGCAAGGTGGCTGCAGATAGGCCCGTGCTGTAGCTGCTTGGCTCTGTGACTTTGTGTGATACAAATTAATAAGTCTAGTATTTATATCGTGTATACATCATGTGTCGATATCATACATGTTTAGGCAGAGGAACAATGATCAAGCACACCGTGCGATATGCCCATTGGCACGAGCGTTGCCAACTTCTTTAGTTGGCAGGCGCTAATGGTTAGCTGTTGATAGCTTGGCTAATTCTGCACAGTAGTCACGAAATGCACACCGCTTTCTGATAAAAGGGTTCAAAGCTAGCTACCAAACACCATTTTACGACGGTATATCACACGTCGTTTCCATACAAGTATATAGTATTCTACCTTGATTTAGAAAGACGGAGTCGAGTTAGTTATTTATCCCCTTCCTTGTTCGTCCAGCTGATTCACATGACAGCTACTCTGCCTGCTGCTGCTGCTGCTTCTTCCAGTGAGACGAGGGCGCGTTCCAGACCGCCTCCACTCCAGCTCAGCCGCGTTTGCGTGAAAACAGGCACGAACGCGGTGGAAGGCAGGCCGTGGTGTGGTGGACGCATCCACGCGCTATGAGATCTGTGAACCGGCAGGAGAGTGGCTGCAATGGAACGCAGCCAATGTTAGTGCAAAGTGCAGCTCCAGCCTTATTGCACACTTCATATGTTTTATGCATTTGCCTTGACGATTTTATCAGTTCTATATTCTGGTCCCGAAGTAATTAATTAATAATAATACAATTAATATATGTATATATCATTATTATATATTTTTAAATGGTAACACTATGGTACCATTTTCTTATAGGGCACATTGTATAAGTTATAACTAATTAGTTTATTAATAAGATAATACCAATAACTTTATAATGTTTCATAATCAAGTCTTCGGTTGCCAGTTTGGAAAAAAATCTCTCTGTTTGGTGTTCATCCTACTTTGGCATGACACTAGCTTTGTCTTCTTAGCTCTATCCCTAACTTGTTTTGTTGTCACAATGATTTTGAATATTTTCATCTAAAGACATTGCCTGGCTTGCAGTTATTTTTAATGACTTAAATAAAGTTGTAAAAAAAAGATCACCAGAAAGACAGCATCATCGTGTGCAGTGACATAATATGGAAATGTAGCATGGTGTACTGTTGTAATGGTCATAAAGTCCTTTGCTTGTAAACATGTACAATGTGGCACTGCCATAAAATACGGCTATGTGTACAAATTAAACTAAATAGTGATTTATGTGAGAGCCTGCCGATGATGAAGGAGTGGCACTAGTGAGTGCACTGACACCAGTGAACTGTGGGGGCGCTATTGTGGCTCTGCAAACATGGCTGCCCAGGATGAACTCAGTAAGTTTCTTTCTGCGGTATTGGTGATTAATATCTCTTAAAATGCTGTATTCGTGGCGGTCAAAAATCAAATGAACAATCATCCTTCTGTATTCTAACGATTGCGATGTTTTTTTTAAAGTAACGATAAAGCTTATTTCAGTTTTAAACTGGTGCAGGGACGGTAGCTAGCTGCTCAGCTCTACTGCTAGCTAGAATGCTAACGTCTGGAGGCCGTTTGCCCAGTCATGGTCAAAATGAATCTATCACGTATGCTATTAATACGTTTTCATTAAGCACACTTTTAAGTTGTAGATTCACAACCCGAATGTTAAGAGCGTTTCGGACTAAACGCGTAGGCTGTCAGTGATTGTGCAAAGACAGTGGTATGGCGTCTAAAATGATAAGAAATGCGTTGCTGGTCTGTCAGTGAATGTAGCTAGCTGTTAGTGAACATGCTAAGAGAGAGAAGGCTGGCTACACGAGCTTTAACGTTAAGTCATTCTGGGACGGTCTGTCTTTAGTCAGTTTTTAATTCTGTGTATTTTGTTCCCCGTGTATGAAGCTGAAGGTCGCACAGTGTTTTTTCCATGTGGTTGCATAAACCCAATTGGAATTGGTTTGTGCTTCCATATTTGAATGGAAAACTGTTGTCAAATGAATTTTAGCAGAGTTATTGCTTCTAAACTGGTCTCATGTTCAGTGTTTATTCTTGGGATGTGACGAATACCACCCAGAAAATGAGACAAAACAGTTGATCAAGGTGTTCAATGTGTTTATTTTTTATAAATTTTTTTGACAGATCAACTGGAACGTGTGTTCCTTCGCCTGGGTCATGCAGAAACCGATGAGCAGCTACAGGACATTATCTCCAAGTTCCTTCCCCCTGTGCTCCTCAAACTCTCCAGCGTTCAGGAGGGTGTGCGAAAGAAAGTAAGATGGGTGTCGACTATATCTCTAATGACTCACGAGTCTCTGCTCAAGTTACACCTCAGAGAAATGTGAATAATCTGCAGTGAAAGGCCATCAGAACCTCCCCCTCAAATATTGCCTTTTTTTTAATCAACAAAACTAAAGTCAAAGCCATAAAACATGTACATGATGCAAACATGCAGCCTCCAGTTTTGCCAGTGAGTTTTTTTGCATTCGTTGATCAAACCACCAAATAACTTTCTGTGCCTCCTCTGCTAGGTAATGGAGTTGTTGGTCCATTTGAACAAGAGGATAAAAAGCAGACCGAAGATTCAGCTGCCGGTAGAAACTCTGCTGGTGCAGTACCAAGATCCCGCTGCCGCCTCCTTTGTGACGGTAAGAATGAAAGTTTACAGCGCAGTCCTCGTGGAGCCAGAAGTTTTCATATGCAGTCATGATACAATCACAGAGTTGAGCATTTTCTAAATGTGTAGGTGCGTGTAATCGTTATTGAGGGTGTAGTGCAAAAAAAAAGCAGTTACAAATTAAATTGGTTATTGGTAAGTTCACTAAGTTACAGAGACAATAACATATCTACCAGTCTGCATCTGTGTTTTAACGCCTCAAGTTTTAATACCGTATGTTAAAAATGGTAGATTTAGTTTTCACTGACGTGGATTTTATTCCATCTGTCTTGATATTTAATATTTTTATTTAGTTTTAAGTCGTGATGTGTGATTTGATGTGTGATGGTGATCGTTCAATCCATTTGTTTTGTAGAATTTCACCATCATCTACATCAAAATGGGCTACCCTCGTCTGGAGGTGGGGAAACAGTGCGAGCTCGCCCCCACCCTCCTCACTGCCATGGAGGGCAAGCCTCAGCCGCAGCAGGACAGGTGAGGGGGGGGGACACATGCACTCACACACACACACACCGTAGGATGCACACGCATATTTACCATTATCACAATACTGGATTAAAACAAGATTATTATTGTTGTTTTTTTTAGAGCCACTCAAATTTTTGCCATGTATCAGGTTAAACATGGGTTCTGTATATGGGGCTGACCCCTCTCTGTTCCTTGTTGGACTGTAGTTTCGCTTCACTCTCGCTTTCTTCTCTTAGCCTGATGCACCTGCTGATCCCTACTCTTTACCATATGAAGTATCCTGCAGACTCCTCCAAGATCACGTCTCCATTTAACTTATCTGAGAGGCCAAAGACGGTGCAGCTGCTGCTGGAGTTCATGTTGGATGTTCTACTGATGCCTTACGGGTGAGTCCCCTCCGTGTGCTCTGTAGTGCTCTCAGAGCGGTCCAACCTCTTCAGCGTTTGTGCGAGAACATTGACCCGTTACTCGTTCCGGCTCCTCTAGGTTTGTGCTGAATGAATCCCCGACTCGCCCTGCTCCCGCCGCCTCCCAGGGAACTCCTGCGGAGGGGACGGTGGCCGCAGGTGTCCAGGGTCTCCCCCAGCCTCCCCCAGGGATGAGTGTCTATGCTGCCAAGAGGGTGATCGGAGAGGCCCAGTGGAGCGCTGAGCAGCTGGAGCAGGTACAGTCACTGGAGGACGAGTAGTGGCTATATTTTATTATGTTTGTGTATGCCTTCCTGACAAAGATAAGACACCATCCCAAAATTTGGAGCCTCTAACTCAAAATGCGTTATCGCTCAAAAAACAGCTCAAAACTTATCAGATAATAGATATTTAATGCACTTTTATGCCTGAGCCCCTGTGTCTTTGGAGGGCTGGGTAACGATTCTAATCCCTTCATCCTGTGTTTGGTGTGGACAGTGTAAACTGGGCATAGTGAAGTTCATGGAGGCAAAGCAAATCCCGGAGGTGGAGACGGTGGTGCACCTGGTGGTGGCATCGAGCGACACCCGACACGGTGTGGCCACTGCTGCTGATCTGGAGCTGAAGAGCAAACAGAGGTTGGTGAAGGAGCTTGAGTCGTCTCTGGGCCATCAAGTCACACACGCAGTAGTCTCACCTTGAACTCAGTATGTGGTACGATGAATTATCTAATTAATAGGTATACTTGTGCCTCAGATTCACAAGATAAAATAAACGTTCTCAAATTGATTCTTTTTCAATAACATTTGTTTTCAGGTTAAGTTTAAGAGATTGAGAGGCTGGTATCTAAATCCTTCTGAAAGTACAAACTTGTATTCATACCGTTGGTTGCGTCCTTGTGTTTCATTATCTTCCAGCATCATCGACTGGAACAATCCTCTAATTATCAACAAGATGTACAAGGTGTATCTGGGGGACGTTCCTCTTAAATCAAAGGTTCGTCAGTTCATTTTTTTAACTTAAGGTTTTTTTAATCTTTTTAAATATGAAGTGTATATAATACTGTTTCGTATGTGCACTAGGGAGGCAATGTGAAGCAAGAGCTGAAACACGAGCCAGTAAGCACAAGAGTCAAGCTGAAGATCCTGCCACATCTTCTGCGGTCACGTCTAGCCGCAGAGTGCTTTCCAGCTAACATCCAGGTAATAATAATAATAATAATAGTAGGCTCTGCGTCCGTGCTTGCCGGTGCATTTGTGTATTCTCAATATTTAGACTAAGTAAGTCTGGTGGTTCGGCTAAGTCCTTTTCCCGAACGCTCCCGTGTGCGGCGCAATCACTCCTTTGCTTTCTTTCCCCCGTAGGTTGTGTATGACGGTCTGTTTGGAGCAAACACCAACAACAAGCTCCTGTCCCTCACCTTGCAGTTTGTCCATCACATCTGCGTGGTGTAAGAAAAGTGTACTTCCATCCATGTTTCATTTCTTTGCACGAAATATTCATTTGCATTTGAAAAATAATATTTGGGCTTTATATGTTTTTCAGATGTCCCGACACGAACAAACCTTTGGGACTAATGCTGCTTAATGGTCTCACCAAGCTCATTAATGAATACAAGGAGGTAAAACTACATGTGACAGCACATATTTATACTGCAATGTATACTAAACATATATACTAAACAATATTTGTTCTTGCAGGATCCTAAGCTACTATGTGTCGCCTACTCTGCTGTTGGAAAGCTGTCAAGGTAAAATGAAATAACTTCCCTTTTTTTTTTTTTCGCCAGCTTGGTTTAGGATTTTAGTATTTAAAAAATATTCTACATTTTCTCTCCTCTAGCCGCATGCCACAGCTGTTCACAAAGGACATCGCACTTGTGCAGCAGTTTTTTGAGTCCATGTGCAAGGTAAGTGGAAGATCTCTGACATTAAATGCAGTGAAAACTCAGCAGCACACAACAACACATTATAAAAGCCTTAATTCTAAGAAGGTACAAAGGGAGTATCTGACATTGATGTTTCCAAAAATCTGTGTCCTTTTTCTTTAGGAGGAGTCTGACGTCCGTCTTGCCATTCAGGAAGCTTTGTCTATGATGGTCGGCGCTTACGCCAACCTGCAGGGGGCGCTGCTGAACCTAATGGAGGCCCTGGTGGCTGCATATATTGGAAAGGTGAGTCCACGCGGGTTAAACGAGCTATTCGGTTAATAAAGAAACAAAAAAAACAAATGTTGATGAGTTTAGTAAGTCGACATGAGGCATAATCAACAACTCTTTGTGGCAGCCGGAGGTGCAGGTTCGCCAGGTGGCCATGAAGTTTGCCAGCACAGTGTTTGCTTCTGATCACGTGCCATCAAGATACCTGCTGCTGCTGGCAGCTGGAGACCCGTAAGTCCCGAAACACAGAAAACTTCGATGTAACGGCAAATTAATGGCAACGCAAATAAGCATTTTAGTGAGTCTCGAGAGCACTTGCTTAGCATTTTAACGCTAAAATAAGGGCGTTAGTCGTTTCCCTTCCCCGAGTGTTGCAGGAGATAACATGAGCTGTCGTTGTGTGTGTTATTTCAGGAGGGAGGAGGTGGCCGCGGAGGCCCAGAAGGTGCTGAGAACTTTTTCGAACAAGAGCTCCGAGAAGGAGGGACCGAAGCAAATGCCCTCCTTTCCTGACATGGTGGCCTACGTCCAGGAGAAGGTGAGGCTCTGCTCTTGTTTTTCAGTCTCTTGAAGACTCAAAACGAAAAAATGATCTTTTTTTATTTATTTTTTTTATATCAGGCGGTTCAGAGGATGAAGACTCCAGCTAAATACACTGTTGGAACCTACACTATCCCTTTCAACCCATCTGCGTTCGGGGAGGTAAATACTAATTGATGATCAGGCTGTGACATTGGATGAGTTCTTTTTTTATTTTTTGTTCTGCAGACGCCTAACTTCCCTCTCTCTTCCCAGATCGTGCTCTACCTGAGGATGTGTTTGGCCCACAGCGCCGGGGTCACGCCCCTGTCCGCGCGGCTGACCGACATGCAGGACGACGCGCCGGCCATCGGCCGCTACATCCGCACGCTGCTGACCTCCGAGTCTCAGTCAAAGGGTTCGGAGGCGAACCCCGTTCATGTCTACATGGATCTGCTGCAGCAGCTGCTGACTGCCGTCGGGGGTGAGTTAAAACTGCTGCAGCATCATGTGTCCATTGTTATTATGGGCTTCATAACTATTCCCACCAGTAGCTCATATTAATGGGATATCAGTGGTACAGAGAGTGTTTGTTTTGTAAATTATTGAGCCTTTTATAAGTAATGTTTTCAATTATTTTCATCTGGGTGGTACTGTTAAAAAAAAAAAAAAAAAAGAATTGTGATGATAATCATAGTTATTGCACCCCCCTTTATTCATCTCAACAGGAATCCCAGTGATGTACTGTCTACTGGAGGCGGTGTCTGTCTGCCCAGAGATACTGGCTCCCAGATTTGTTGATAGAATTGACTGGATTAAAGTGAGTGTTCCCTTGATGGATGTGTTTTTGTTTAGATGGAGGCAAGTCTACAGTGAGAGTCATCGCGCTCTAATTCATTAGTGAGACAAATATCAGCACCGTTAAACTAACTGCTCCGATCACTTAGCTGTCCTGTGAATATCGTAAAAACCACGAGCATCATTCACACGTCTCCACTGCAGCTGTTATGACAGATGTTGTCCTCTCCAGAGTCTGATGAACACAAATAAGGAGGACATGAGGGAGCTCGCGGCCCAGTTGTATGCCGTGGTGGTCTCCTCCATGACTGGCAACGAGCTGCAGACGGCTGTGCACAACCTGCTCAAAATCACCAAGGACAACCACGTATGCAGACTTTTGTCCCCTCGGAGCACTTGAAGGTTTAAAAAAAATATATATATATATTTAAAAGTGTGAATTTTTGTGTAAATGTTTCTTTGTTTTGTTGAACCACAGAGTCCCGAGACTCAGCACGGTGCCATCTTGGCTCTCGGCTACATGGTGGGAAGATACATGAGCAAGAAAAAAGCTGTGGCCTCTGCGGAGTCTACACACGACATGGAGCAGCAAATGAGCATCGCCTCCCAGGGAGATGATGAACTTGTTGCCATGGCCACCAAGTCAATCGGTATGCATTATTTTGTTTTGCGACAATGTCCTGCAGTTCAGACCGACTATAGCAGCTGTTCGTGTACAATAAATTGGTGTTAAAATGCCATTTATTTGCCATCAAACTTTTTTTGTGTGAACACAAACTAATTGAAAACAAATTGCTTTTGTCTATTTGGGACCATCAACTAGGAATGAGTTCATCGTGTGTGTGTGTGTGTGTGTCCCTCCAGGTTCCTTCCTGGACAGCAGTAGTGCCCTGCTGGCTGTGGCAGCGTGTACAGCTCTGGGAGAAATCGGCCGTAACGGCCCCCTCCTGATCCCCGCAGACGGGGCGGGCTTCACCAAACTGTCGGCCACGGAAAACCTGCTGGCTCGCATCCCCTCTGGCAAGGAGAGCACCAAGGTAACCAGGGAGTACATGGCAGGAAGTGGACGCTCTGGCGTTTTTGAAGTGTGCATGTATGCTTTTTAAATGAATGCATCCGATCTTCAGCCGAAAGATTTGTAACACATGTCGTCTGTCGTATGCGGTCCAGATGAAGGAGCGATCCATCCAGACCCTGGGTTACCTTCCTGTGGGAGACGGAGACTTCCCTCACCAGAAGAAGCTGCTGCAGGGTCTCATGGACTCTGTGGAGGTATGAAACATGCTGACTGCAGCATTAACACAATTTATTTTGTCTAGGATTTTCATGTTTTCTGGTTGAAACGCACAAATACAATCTTTTTTTAATCATGCATTGTTAGGGAAGAAGGATTTTTGCACTCTCAAATTATTACCATTCATTGACGTCCTTTTGAAGCTGTTTCGGGGGCTCATTAGTGGAAAAATTGCTCAACGTTTTTCCCCCCTTCTCTGTCTGAAGGCCAAACAGGTGGAGCTGCAGTTCACAGTGGGAGAGGCTATAACCAGTGTAGCAATAGGCACCAGCTCTGGAGCTGCCAGAGACCCGTGGACCTGCACCGAGGACCAGTACAGCCCACCACAAAGTCAGTACCTTCAGTACTATCTATGTCACGCATAGTGCAACTTTTTTAAATTATTTTTATCCGAAGCACCGTTCCAAGGACGGAGGGTGTCGTATGATGTACAGATTGTCGAGTGCCCTTGAGCCAAATGTGCGACATGTGATAATGGGCTATATATATATATATATATATATATATATATATATATATATATATATATATATATATATATATATATATATATATATTTAAAAACTTGATTCGGGAATTAGGTCATTTCTCAAGCTGTGTTCCCATTTGATTGATTTTGGTTGTCCAGTATCTTCACGTTGCCATTATTCAA